>NC_134856.1:128129988-128454988 GCF_049852395.1 Peromyscus maniculatus bairdii
TTGGGTTTCTATGGGAACTTCCTTTTTGCTAATAGAAAGCTGGCAGGGCCCACCTGTCCAGCTTCCTCCTGGCCTCTCCATGTAGCTGCGGAGTTGATTGTTTATTTACTGGTGGGAAGAAATCTTCGTGGATAGACTCCCCTTTACATTGGCGACCTCACTTTACATTGGTTTCCTCCTCATAAACAATATCTCAGGGTTTCTTCCTACCTAGTGGCCTCTTGGGATCGATAAACAGTTTAAATCAGCTTTGCTCAAGTCTTTGGGTTAAATCGATTTTTTAAAATGTTCTTTGTGTGCTTGTCTTTGGGCATGTCTCTCCTTGTCTGTTCCTGCAGCTGAACACTAGGACTTAGTGGGTTGGTATGAAAATAACAGCTCAGAGCAGGGGTGACAAAAGAGTTTAACGTGCCTATCACTCTCATTGTTTTTATGTAGTTACTTCAAGAGCTGTTTCTTTTTTTTCTCCCCAGTTACATTTGCTTGGGTGTGGATGTGGGTGTGAGCATGCCACAGCTTGTGTGTGGTGTTCAGAGGATGACTTGTCGGAGCTGATTCTCTCCTTCCACCCTGTGGAGCCCTGAGGAACTGAACTCAGGTTGTTAGGCGTGGCAGAGGGTCCCATCACCCACTGTGCCATCTCCCTAGTCCTCAAGAGTTGTTTTGAGAAAAACTCTGAAGAATTTTCCAGGCTCAGTCTCCAAAAGTAGGTGATCCATCCAGGTGGTAACATATTTTGCTTTGGTCGGTCGCTCCTCAGGACCTATGACTCAGCATTGTTTGCAGAGGTGTCCTTTATCAGACATTACCTTGAGAAGGAAATGTGTCAGGGAATGAAGACAGAAGGATAAGACCCTGCAGGAGCCACCAAAGTCTCCTGAGGCTCTCTGAAGAGTAGCCGCAAGTTTCTCCAGTTCTGCCCAGCCCTGAAGTCAGGATGAATCTCTCCCATCCATGTCCTGCAGCCTCTTGGTCCCAAATAAACACACAGAGGCTTCTATTATTTACAAGGCTTCTTGCTAGCTAGCTCTTACAACTTAACTCAAGCCACTTCTAATAATCTCTATGTTGCCACCTGGCCATGGTATTACCGGTCTGCTCAAATCTTGTTATTCCTTGGGCCTGGGGCTGGCCTCTCCTCCCACTCTCCTTTCTTCCTCTTCAGTTCGAATGTCCTGCCTAACCTTATTCCACCTCGCCATTGGCCAAACAGCTTTATTTATCAACCAATCAGAGCAACATATATTCACCCTGTACATAACAACATCCCACAGCACTGGAGCTTGGATCTCCCAAAAGAGGCAAAGGTGCCCGTCCACAGCACTGACTGTGAAGAGCTGTCCCCTTGGGAAAGAAAGCTGCCATTTACACTAATGCCTTCATCTTCTTCTTTAATAACTTAAAAACTCCTAGGCCTGGACACAGGGTGGTTTTTTTTTCCACACTTGGACCCCTTCTGACCAGTAAGAGTTTCTGTTTTGTTTTCTCTCTAGTTGATCATTGGTTGAATGCTCTTAGCCAGAGAGTTTGTGACCTTCATTCTGCGTAGCCTGTAGGCACGATCAGTTCCAGGTCACAGTACATCATTTTGGGGGAAATCAAGGCAGGAGCTTGAGACAGGTGGTCATACCATGTCCATAATCAAGAGCAAAGAGAAATGGATACACCCATGCTACCTGCCTGCTTTCATTCATACTTAGGTTAATAAGAATAAATTGTTTTTTTACTTATGATTTGAAAATAAACAATCCAGGTTTGGTGGGTCATGCCTGCAATTCTCAACCATTAGGAGGCTGAGGCAGAAGGATTGCCAAGAGTTCAAGGCCAGCCTGAGCTATAGAATGAGACCCTGCCTCAAAACACACAGTACAACAAACTAAATAATGATCACAATCCTAAACATGAAAGCTAACACTCCAAAGATTGTAGGAGAAAAGACAAAGCAAAATTTAGGATAGGAAGCAATGCTGGGGGTTGCTCTATATGTGCTCTGATTGGTCAATAAATAAAACACTGATTGGCCAGTGGCCAGGCAGGAAATATAGGTGGGACTAACAGAGAGGAGAATTGAGAGAATTCTGGGAAGTGGAAGGCTGAGGAGGGAGACACTGCCAGCCACCACCATGACAAGCAGCATGTGAAGATGCTGGTAAGCCACAAGCCACATGGCAAGGTATAGATTTATAGAAATGGGTTAATTTAAGATGTAAGAACAGTTAGCAAGAAGCCTGCCACAACCATACAGTTTGTAAATAATATAAGCGTCTGTGTGTTTATTTTATAAGTGGACTGTCGGACTGCCGGGGCTCGGTGGGACCTGGAGAGAAGCTCTCCAACTACAAAGCAGTTTGCAGATGACTTATAAAAAGCATAGAAGACAGTATTGGAAACTGGACTTGATCAAAATAAATAGCCTCTGCCCCAAAGGGGATAGATACAATGAAGAAAACAAAAGATGTAGAATTAAAACACTTACGCATCATGTGCTATATAACGATATTTTGGTCAACAGTGGACTATATGCACAATAGTGGTCCCATGGGATTACAATGGAGCTGGGGAATTCCTATCACCTAGGAGCTTCGTGGCTGTTATCAAAGCACAATGCCTCACTCATGAACTGATAGTGATGATGGTGTAAATCATATCACATGCAATATACTCAGCATGTAACATCTGATAAAGGTAAACAGGCTGTTTCCTATGCTTCTTATCACATTTGAGTATACTCCCTCTGCCTACAAAAAGAAAAGTTAGCATTTTTGTTTGTTTAAGATTTTTTATTTTTATTTGATGTGTATGTGTGTTTGTCTGCATATATGTACTTATATCACCTGTGTGCCTGCAGAGGCCAGAAGTGAGAGCTGGATCCCCTGGGGCTGGAGCTTCAGATGGTTGTGAGTCACCATGTAGGTGCTGGGGACTGAACCCTGGTCCCCTGCAAGGGCCCCTAATGGCTGAACTCCTCTCCGGCGCCAAGTTTCACGTTTCATGCACCAGCCTTAGCTGCACCAACGGGCCCCCGAGCAGTTGTCCTGTCATCCTCTGTGAGCCAAACATTAACCTTTCCTCCTTGAGAATGTTATATCAAAAAAAAAAAAAAAAAAAAAGGCCCAACTTTCCGCTGAATGCACAGTCCTTGCTCTGCCAGTGACAACTGGTGTGGCATTTGGAGGGCCTTGTAAGCTGCAGGGGCTCTAATTTCTAACGTGTAAAGCAAGGCTGGGCTAAATCAGGCCCATGTGGAAGACAGATGGTGCTGACCTATGAAATCTCTTCCCTGCTGAGTCAGGACAAGGCTCCGCCCAGCACCACCAATGACAGACTTGGCCAAGCAGGAATCCGTGTTCTTGCTCTGCAACTCCCAATCTCCCAGATTACTCCCAGCTTTGCAGACACAATTACAGATTACATCATCACCCTTTTCAGACGGGAAGTGGCATTAGAAACTCGTGATTAAAGAAGGATCTATGTGTGGCACTACCCCTGAAATGATGAAGGTTAATTTCCCCTATTTGGGGATTTGATTATATAGCAAGAGATTTCATAGTCAGAATATAAAGAGCCACTAACACTAAGCGATGAAATGACAGTGGACTCCTGTAACTAAGACAGTTCTGCTGTGTATGGTGGCTCACACCTGAAATCCCATCATGAGGGGACAGATGCAAGATTGTGAGTTTAAGACCAGCCTCGGCTACATTTGGTGAGCTGAGGGCCAGCCTGAGGTCTGTATGCAAACCGTCTCAAAAGTCGGTCCTCAAATATCTCACAAGGAGCAGCTTTAAAGGGGGAGGTTCTGTTTCATCTTAAGAGTTAAGAAGGGATACAATTAAGCTGGGGCAGTGGTGGTGCACGCCTTTAATCCCAGCACTTGGGAGGCAGAGGCCAGGGGATTTCTTTTAGTTCAAGGCCAGCCTGGTCTACACAGTGAGTCCCAGGACAGCCAGGGCTACACAGTGAGCCTTGGTCTCAAAAAAACAAAAACAAAACAAAACAAAAAAGGGGGGGGGAGGAAAGGAGGAGGAGATACAACCCATCCTGGTCAGGAAAGAATGGTGGCAGGAGTATGAGACAGCGGGTCATGTTGTGCCCTCCCCATCCCCATTCACTTTCTTCAACAAGGCTCCACCTCCTAAAGCTTCCACAGCCTTCCAAAACAATGCCACCAGCTGGGGACCAATTGTTCAAACAGGTGACCAGTGAGAGACATGTCACATTCAAACCATGGCAAAATGGAGCAAGTAAGAGGGGAAACAAGGGAGTGGGTAACGAGCAGTAACGTAGAATGATATGTACGTATGAAGACATCATATCAAACCCATTGTTTTGTATATAATGTATTATATGTAATATGTATAATAAGTTCTAGGCATGATAGTGCATGTCAGTAATCCCAGTTCTCAGAGTGGGGACACACAGAGACAGGAGGATTGCTACAACTATGAGGTCAGCCTAGTCTATATATGAGTTCCAGGCCAGGTAGGTCTACATAGGGAAACCCTGTCTCAATAATAGTAACAATAATGATAATAGTTATAAAGTTTGTGCTATGATGTTTGATAAGTTTTCAAACAGTTTCTCTTTTTTATATTCAATTTATTTATTTATGTGTGTGTGTGTGTGTGCCTGTGGAATCTGCTGTCTCCTATCATTGAGTCCTGGCGTTTGAACTCAGGTCATCAGGCTTGGCGGTGGATGCTTCACCCACTGAGCCATTTCGCTGGCCCATCTCTTTAGCCTTGTAATAAAGAGCAGATGCCTTCTTTCTTCTCTTTCTTCCTTCCACTCCTATTTGAAAACTGGTGCTAAAGACATCCACCCTAACATCAGTATAGACAAAGTGTTTGCAAGAGAATTCAATTCTCTTCGTGACTTGTACAGCCACTGGGAAGCAATGTCGTCCGAGAGGATCTGAAATGGAGACAGCACAGGGGCCCCAGGTTCTGCTCCGAAACCAGAGGAACAAGGCAAAGAAAAACATCAGGAGGTAGCGCTGGAGGTGGGCAAGACGTTCCTTCTTCGTGACTCCACCTCATCTTTGCCTCCCCAGCCTTGTACCGCCACTCTGGACTTCCGGGCTAGGTTTTCAGCAGAGGTGTCCTGCCAGTGTGATAAGCACAGGAGTTTCTCCAGAAGGGTGGGATTTAGAACACTTCCTGTTCTGGTTATAATTTAACATCTCAAGTGTTTTCTGGCCAGAAACGTAAGCTGAACAAATAAAGCATAATTCAGCATGGCATGGAGTGGAGGAGAGATTGTTTGAGCTTGGATACTTTCAGTGCCGAAAGACCCAGGAAAGCTGACTTGAGAAAGGTGGAGGTGAAGCCAAGGTGGGTACATGCCTGTGACCTCAGTGCTTAGGAGGAGGAGGCAGAGGAAAAGGAGTTCAGGAAGAGACAGCTATATAGTGAGTTCAAGGACCCCCTGGGCTGTGTGAGACCCTGCCTCAGCAAAACAACAACCCAACACATACACACACACACACACACACACATACAACACACACACACACACACACACATACAACACACACACACAACACACACACACACACACACATACAACACACACACACAACACACACAACACACACACACACACACACACACACACACGACATACACACACACAACATACACACAACACACACACACACACACACACACACACACACACACACACACACACACACACAGAGTTATTATTATAATACTAAGTGCTAGCCTGGAATGGGCTCCAGGGGCCTGCTGCTCTTTGCAGCTCTTAGGGACACGTGATCGCCCTCTCCCTGTAGCTCTCCTCTCTACTAGGTGTTTTCTTCTCATTGTTCCTAGTTTCCCCTCTTCTTCATCTGGAGCTTTAATCGCAGGCACAATCCCACCTTGGCATCAACCCCCTCTGTGCCTCTCCCTTCTCCTCCTCTTCTTCTCCTCCTCTTCTTCCTCTTTCTCCTCCTCCTCCTCCTCCTTTCACTGCCTTCCTCCTTTAACTTCTCTTCTTCTTACTTTGTAGCCTGAATTACTGACCAAGGAAATGTCTGGCCTTGTTCAAGTTCAGTAAGTCATATCCCAGCCCATGTGGAGGCCACATCTGCTCTGGTCGACTGTGCCTGCCCTGCTCTGTATTCATTACTTTTCTCATTGTTACAATCAAACACTTAACAAGAAGCCATTTAAAGAAGGAAGAGGCTTTGCTTTGGCTCACAGCTTGAGGCAGAGGGGTGAGAGGGCCCTTGGCTGCAGGAAGGAGGAAACAAATAAAGAACTTGGGACCAGCAGAGGCAGGGCTGGGGCTGTGAAGAAGTTCACCATACTGTGTTTTCAGGGACTGTGGAAGACTTTAGAACTGTGGCATGGAAAAGCCATGAAATGCTGCAAGCAGAGCTTAATGGGTGATTCTAGGGGAATCCTGGAAGATACGGGCTCAGAGTCATGTGTACTGTGGAGGCCCAGCCTGTGAGGTGTCAAAGGGGAAGAAGGACTCTGTAGCAACTGGGCTGGAGGCCATTCATGTGACATTTTAGAGAACATACTAAGTTGCCTTCTTTCCATGTTCCAGAACTTGCCTGAGGTGGAATCGGAAAGTAATGGATTCATGTCTCTGGTGGGGGGACTTCCAAGACAGCATAATGTTGAGTCTCTGGCACTGTTATTACTGATCACTTGTATCCAGGTCTACAATGAGAAAGAGCAGCAAGTAAGGAAGAAATTTTAAAAAAATGTAATGTGCAGTTTGGAGAAGAGCACTAGAAGGTTAAGTCAGGTCATGTGCTGAAAAAGAGGCTGTCGTTGTTAAGATCAAAACCAGTGAAGAGAGGCTTCCTGCGCTGAACAGGAAAGATAGAGAAGATGCCCTCAGGACACGACTCCACCCAGCTAAGCCTTCAGTTTGTGCAAGAGAGCCTAAGGGGTTGCTTGTGCCTAGAAAGCAATTGTGTCAGCAGACGGAAGCGGCTGCTGCCAGAGTCAAGGGGATGAAGGTCCATCCCAAGCTGGCAGCTGAACTTGGTAGTGTCACCCCCATGATCCTGGTTTTGGAGACAAGAAAGATGAAAGATTGAGGTGAGCATAGATTCTTTCTCCACAGTTTCAGAGAGCCACCAAGGCCAGACAACAGATGACAGGATCAGGGTCCCTGTGAGAAAGCCCCGAGAGGTCACTGGGTGAAGTAGTAGACGGTAAGGCCTGGACTGCAGTAGAGACCCCAAGATGTTGGTGATGCCAGAGCCAAGAGACATCTGCCAAGGAGAGCTATGTTGCTAAAGTTTTCCTCTCCAGCTCCTGCCAGGCCCACAGTCAGGACAAATCTCTCTCACCCGCCAGTCCCTAACCAAGTAAACACACAGAGACTTACATTGTTTACAAACTGTATGGCCGCAGCAGGCTTCCTGCTATCTAGTTCTTATATCTTAAATTAACCCATTTCTACTAGTCTATAAGTTGCCACGTGGCTTGTGGCTTACCAGTACCTTACATCTCGCTTGTCATGGCGGCGGCTGGCAGTGTCTCTCTGCTTCAGCCTTCCACCTCCCAGCGTTCTCCTCTCTGCTTGTCCCGCCTATACTTCCTGCCTAGCTACTGGCCAATCAGTGTTTTATTAACCAATCTGAGCAACACATTTAACATACAGAACATCCCACAGCAGAGCTACATACAGGAAATGGAACCAGTCCAAGGGAGAGAGGTGTATGTTGTACGCAGCAAAGAGGGCAGGGTGGAGCCTTTGAAATTGAAGCCTCAGACACTAGACATGGAGCTGTATACAGGATTCGGTGTTTGTCCTGTTTTGTTTTGGTTTTGTCTTGCTTTGGTCCAGTGTTTCCCCATTGTGGCCCCATTCCTCTTTTTGGAAATGGGAATGTGTATTGTGTGCCATTGTATGTTGGGTACATTTAATTTATTGTTGTTGTTTTATATTTTCTTTTAGAGGGGTCACAGTTAAGAGATTGCCTTAAGTCTCAGAAGAGACTGGATTATTGAACAGTGTTGAGACTGTTAAAGACTATGGGGATTTTTGAAGTTGGATTAAATGTAGTTTTCATTATGACATGGCCATGAGCCATTGAGGGTCAGGGGCCAATGTGGTGGCCCAAATGAGAAATATCTCCTATGGGCTCGTGTATTTGAACACCTGGTTGGTGGTGCTGTTTGGAGGCAGTTTTGGAATCTTTTGGAGGTGCAGCCTTGTGAAGTAAGTATTTCTCTGGATATGGGTTTTGTGTATCCAGCTTCTGCCGCCATGCCATGCCTTCTCTGCCACAATGAACTCTGTCCCTCTAGAACCATAAGCCAACACAAACCCTTTCTTCCTTAACTTGCTTTGGTCAGAGTGTTTTATCACAGTAGCAGAAAAGTAACTAATACACCTAGCATGTACAAAGCCCTGTGTTCAGGTCCCCTCCCTCCACCATGCCCATTCATACTTTTCTAACCATAGGAGAATGTGGGAAGTCAAAGATAATTAATTAAATCCTCTTCATTCCTTCCATTGACCCCAGAACTCAAGAGGCAGAGGCAGGAGGATCACTGGATGGGCAAGGCTATCCTGGTGTACATAGTGAGTTCTGAAGTCCCAGGCCATCCAGGGCTACATAGAAAAACCCTGTCCGAGAGAAAGAAGAAATAACATGGGTGTGGGGAAGGATATGAATAACATATGTAATATGCCAAGAAGTGTATTGAATGGGGTTTTCAAATAGGCCCTTCTATTTCCTACCTCCAAGAATCCATGAATATGACCCTAATTTGGAAAACAATCTGTACAGATATAACTAACTTAAGCATCTTAAGGCAATATACTGAATCATCTGGAGAGCAATCTATTGATAACCATTTTGTGTTTGTTTGCTTGTTTGCTGGCTTACTTGCGTGTTTTTCATTTTTTGGAGGCAGGGTTTCACTCCGTTGTGTGATATTTTGCTTGTGTTCTGACAAATAAAGCTTGCCTGGAGATCAGAGGGCAGAGCTAGCCACTAATTAACCATAGAGACCAGTCAGTGATAGTTCACACCTTTAATCCCAGCACTGGGGAGGAGGAAGCAGGAAGATCAGGAGTTCAAGGCCACCCTGAGCTACATGAGATTGATCCAGTCTAAAAGAGAAACAGAGCTAGGCAGTGGAAGCTCATGCCTTTAATCTCAGCACTAGGGAGGAGGAGGAGACAGTAATATAAGGCTTGAGGAGACAGGCACTCAGCCCCCCTTTGGTCTGAGGATTTGGTAGAGGTAAGAAGTCTCTTTAGAAAAAACAAGTCTCTCTAGTGGTTGAGTTCTCTGTCTCTCTGATCTTTCAGCATTCATCCCTCTATCTATAATATTATGACCAATTAGAATTGGAGTAATTTGTTGTCACAGTCTTGGGAAATAAATAATTTATATATGTGTTTGTCCATCACCAAATTAAAAATCACAATGTTTTCATATCTTCACCTATTTTTTCCTCTTTTCTTCCTGTTTCTCCCTTCTTTGCTTCCCTTCATTCCTTGTTTTGAAATATTTATAAATTTTTGTATTTATGTATGCATGTATTTATTTTTGAAATATGGTCTCATGTAGCCCAGGCTGCCCTAATACTCACTATGTAGCTGAGGATAACCTTGAACTCCTGACCCTCATGCAGGAATTCCTGACACCCCCTCCCAAGTGCTGGAATCACAGGCCCATGCTACTACATCCAGCTTCCTTCAAAAGTGTTTAAAGGAGCTTCCTAATAGCGTGTCATTTTGTCCCTTACATATTAATTAGTCACAACGCTATTTCCATAATGAACTAATTAATTAAAATTAGTTTTTGGTGTAAAATGCCTCTTAATGTTTTTTGTTTACACCAGCCTCTGAACTCACTCCTCTTTGAATTACCCTCTGCTGTCTTTCTAGAAAAGATCTGCATGGCTTTAAACTCTGGTCAGGCATGGGCCTCTGGGTGTGTAGACAGCAAGTGTCTTGGTGCTCTCCTCTTCTCAGTGGTGAACAGCTCCTGGAATTCTGTCTTTAGTTAAGAAGAAAGATGTCTTTGTCCTTACAGCGTTAGCTGTTGTCTGGGATTGACATTCAGAAGTCCCACTTGAAAGGCTTTCAGAGGGGCACAGCAATAAGGCTGTGGAAGAGAGGAGTGAACCAGGTTTAAATGCTTTTCCCTTTAAATCTAGAAGATTTTAGTTTTAAAAATAAAATATCTTTAAGACTTCTCTTTTTTTGTTTTTTGTTTTTTTTGTTTTTTCGAGACAGGGTTTCTTTGTGTAGCTTTGCGCCTTTCCTGGAACTCACTTGGTAGACCAGGCTGGCCTCGAACTCACAGAGATCCGCCTGCCTCTGCCTCCCGAGTGCTGGGATTAAAGGCGTGCGCCACCACCGCCCGGCAAGACTTCTCTTTTTTAAAACACTTATTTTTTAAGTGTGTGTGTGTGTGTGTGTGTGTGTATGTGTGTGTGTGTAGGCACACATAGTAATCAGAGAACAATTCGTGGGAGTTAGTTCCCTCCTTCCACCCTGTGAGTCTGGGGATTGAACTCGGGTTGTGGGGCTTGGCGGCAAGCACCTTTACCTCCAGCCATCTTGTCATCCTGGGAGAAACCTTCTCTTTAGTGGTGCAGCCACTGGTGAGGTGTCTATGCTACTGGAAATGAACCCTAATTAAATTCACTGGGCTCCACATACCAAGAAAAGAGGGAGGGAGGGAGGGAGAGAGGGAGGGAGGGAGGGAGGGAGGGAGGGAGGGAGGGAGGAAGGGAAGGAGGAAGGGAAGGAGGAAGGGAGAAAGGGAGGAAGGGAAGAAGGGAGTGAGAAAGGGAGGGAGGGAGGAAACAGGACTGGCCGTGAAGACAGGACAGTCAGAAGTGCAGGAAGGTCAGGAGAGGGTAACGGTATTGATTGCAGTCAAAATGCTTTATTTACAAGTGTGAAGGCGCTATAAGTCCATTGTCATGCATAATTAATATCTGCTAATAAAACAGGTAAAAACTTTGAGTTCGGTAAGTTGGCTTTTTGTGACTCCCTCAGAAAATTTTCTTTTCTGTGAAAAAATTTTCAATCTCTTTGACAGTGAAGGTTTGTGTTCTGAATAATTGCCTTTGGCATCCCTTTAGATGATTTTGTTTTCCAGGAACTCCACTCTCCTTCAAGATGAAGACCTAAGAAAAGTCTCTAACATTCTGGTAGCAGGAGTGAGAAAGCAATTACCATGGTTTTAAAATAATGCAAAAAATATGACAAGAAATGCTTAAAAGGAGCAATCTGAAAAGAGAAACATCAGATATGACACAGATTGTGGAATTAAGAGATAAGGCATGTAAAATAACTATGCTTAATATGCTAATGATGTTATAAAAAGTTTGACAACATGCAAGAATAGATGAAGAATAAGTTGAAAAACAGAAACTCTATGTAAAAATCAAAAGGAAATAATAGCAACCAAAACCACTAACAGATGCAAAGAAAGCATTTGATGGACTTAGGAGAGACTAGAGAAAGGATCAGTGGACTGGAAGATACATCAGTGAAAGTTTCTGAAACTGAACTGTAAAGAGAAAAGAAGTGAGAACAAACAAGGGACACGGTATGTCATATGTCGTTAACTGTGCAGAAGTTGCAGACAATGTAACATACCTGGGATATCAGATGGAGAATTTAAAAAGGGCAAAGAAACAATTGAAGTAATATGGGTGAAGTGTTTCCAGAATTAATGAGACACACCAAACCACCACAGATCCAAGAGGCTTAGATACACACATACACACACACACACACACACACACACACACACACACACACACACTCACACACACACAAATTCAAAGTGCAGAAAATAGAATACAAACAAAATCTTGACATGCGGAGGAGAAACAGTTGGCATGTAAGAGGAACAAAAATAAGAATTACACAAGACTTCTCATAGAAAGTCATGCAAGCCATATGCCTTGTTCACAGACATAAAGAAATCAATCTGGAACTGAACTGGAAATTTCCTCCATTCTGGAGCCCTCGGAGTGCCAGCAGATGCTATTCTCAGGCTGCTGGGGGATAACTGTCATCAGCAGTCTTACACAGCTGTGGACTCTTCCTGTAACAACACTGACCAGTCAAGCAACATGAGTCCACCAGTGCAATAGGGATAAGTATGCTACAGGGTAACCAATTGCCTTCTGGTTGGGAGGAATTCACCTCTGATGCTGAAAACCAGCTACAGGGTAACCAACTGCCTTCTGACTGGGAGGAATTCACCTCTGATGCTGTAAACCAGCTACAGGGTAACCAACTGCCTTCTGATTGGGAGGGATTCACCTCTGATGCTGAAAACCAGCTACAGGGTAACCAATTGCCTTCTGATTGGGAGGAATTCACCTCTGATGCTGAAAACCAGCTACAGGGTAACCAACTGCCTTCTGATTGGGAGGAATTCACCTCTGATGCTGTAAACAGATAGAGCCTGTGGTTAGGAAGGTCATAGGTCCGAGTGGGGAAAACTGATGTTTTGCTAAATAGACATGATGTGCCCATAAAATGGTCTTCTAAATGACTATGTTTATGCCCATAGATCAGTGCTGCTCTCATCTTTGACCAGAGAGAAACTTCTTTTTGCAATGGTCACTGCAAAGGCTCATAACTAGTCAAAGTACTGAAAATAAATAAATGCCCAGCCATAAATAGGACAGCTATTCATCCTCTCCGAGGCTCAGGAAACATTCCAAAAGCAGGGGTGGTTAAAAAAAAAAGTATGAGTAGAAGAAACTGGGGAGGACCTGTGTTGTGGAATAATCTTTTTGTTCACTGTGAAGGTTTGTCAGTTGGATTGGTTTAATAAAAAGCTGAACAGCCAATAGCTATGCAGAATTTTTCAGGGCAGAGAGAATGCTGGGAAGAAGAAGGGTGGAGAAGCCAGACAGATACCGAATGAGTCAGACACACAGAATGAGATAGAGGTAAAAATCACATGGTAAAACATAGATTAATAAAAATATTTGTTAATTTAAGTTATAAGAGCTAGTCAAGAACAAGCCTAAGCTATCAACCTATCTTTCTTTCTTTCTTTCTTTCTTTCTTTCTTTCTTTCTTTCTTTCTTTCTTTCTTTCTTTCTTTCTCTCTTTCTTTCTCTCTTTCTTCCTTTGTTTTTTTCACTTTACTAAGCTTTCATAATTAATAAAAAGTCTCTGTGTGGTTATTTTAGAGCTGGCAGGGGAGGAGACAGAAAAACCCGCCTATATACCTGTGGAATGCTGACTTGCAGGTATGATGTGGGTGCTGTACATGACTTTCTCGTCACTGCCTGTCTATACAGACCTCCAGGTCTCTGTGGTTGGTACTAGGATTAAAGGCTCATGTCACCACACTTGGCTGTGTCCTTGACCACACAGAGACTCTGCCTGCCATGTGATCGGATTAAGAGCGTGGGCTACCAACATCTGACTCCTGTTTATGGCTATGTGACTCGCTATGTGACCTCTGATCTCCAGGCAAACTTTATTTATTAACATACAAATAAAATCACATTTTAGCACAAATAAAATATCACCACGACAGAGACTGTCTGAGCCAACAAAGAACTAAGACCCAACTATCTGTTGTCTATGAGAAATTCACCTTAAGACTGAAAGGATTAAGAGTAAATCGATAAATATAAACCGAGCTATACTTGTGAGGTGGATCAGCAGGTATAGGTGCCTGCCACAGGCCTGCAGGCTTGAGTTAAATTCCCAGAACTCACAGGGTAGATAGAAGGAGAGACCTGACTCCTGCAAGTTGTCCTCTACCTCCATATGTGTGCTAGACCACAGAGGGCTGCTCTTCCAAACCTAGGGAAGGGAGAACGTAACCCAGCCCCTTCTCAGCAGCTTTCTACTCAGCCAGGTGGCTCTTGTCTCTTCCTTGGGGTTTTAAAACCCAAAGACATTTCCAGAGTCTCTGGGGGTCAACCAGGGAGCCCCTAGAGCACCTTGAGATTTCCACACCAATTGGTGGAGGTGACTAATATCAATAATACATCAAAATACGGACAAATGGTAAACTCCAAGCAGAGGCCGCCCACACAGTGTTGGCTGTTAACCAAACACATGATTCTGAGGCAGGGGTCCAGGTTTCCATACACACGTGTTTTCCCTCTTTTCTTCCTTTCTTTTTTGTTTATTTGATTTTTCCTTCTTTTTTGTTTTGTTTTGTTTTTGACACAAGGTCTTACTATTCTGTAGCCCAAGCTGGCTCTGAACTTGTGATCCCCCTGCTTCAGCCTCCAGAGTGCTGGGACTACAGGCCTGATCTCTGCTCCTTACAGAAGTCAATCTCCTTACTGCCTCCACCCTCTCTCCCTGTAGACGCTACAGTTAAGCAGTCTGGGCTCACCCTCTTGGGAGACCTTATCTAGGACTCCAGGTAGCTCCATCCACCTATCCTCTCATTCCTCATTTAGCCCTTCCTGGAGAGTATTGTCAAAGACTAGATAAATGAATACATCAATCTTTCATATTCTTTCCCCATAGTTTCTATAAGACTATTTCCTGCATCTTGAACTTTACAAATCTAGTTACTTTCATTTGATTATGTTTTCTTCCATACTTTTCAAATAATTTACCAACCCACTTTTCCATGTGTTTTTATAATTGCCATTACAAAACAGAATCCTCCTCGGTACAGATTTAAAAATCAAAAGGTCTGGGCTTGAGTGCCGTGTATGCCTGTGTGGCCTAGGGCCAACTATGTGATTCCTCTGGGCCTCGACTCTTCTGTAAGACAGGACTAATTTCTGCTTTATCTATCACGGTGTTTGTACATATGTGGGTCCCCTGAACAGTTAGTTATATTTGCAAACGTCTTCTACGCTCTAAAGAGAGATGCAGATGGAAGTTGTTATTAAAAGTCTGTGATGAACTCCACTCGGGGTTTGCGTATGTGTGTAATCCAAATGCCATAGAAATAGTAGCTAAGGGCAGGGTCTGGCCCGCGGCTCTTAACTACAGCAATTTAAAAAAAGAAAAAAAGGTCAGAAGGAAAAAAAAAAAAATCAAAGGCCTCTTATTCAACACAGAAAACTTTCCAACAAGAGTCAGCGCTTGCCAAGGAAGGACATGCTTGGTGAGGGGCACTCCATGAGGGTGAGGGCGCCACAGAGCAGGCCTGGGAGGGCTCTGATGTAACACCTTCCTCCTCCACCCTTCAACGGCCCTGCTTGGAATTCCTTATCTAATCAACTGGAGACTTGAATCCTAACGGCCAAACTATAAAAATGGGGTGCTCAGTAAGAACGGATCCTTACAGAGGCCAAAACCAATATGCTGGCCAGGCTGCAGTCACTCCTGTGAGGAACTGGATGTCACTTTCAGTTTCAAGGGGACAAGGGAGGGCCTTCTCCTGAGTTCATGTCCTGTGCTTAAGGCTGGTCACAAAGATTAGCAAAGATGCTAAGTTCATGTTCAGCCTCCCTGACAGGAAGGGCAAATGAAAGAGTTTAGGCCGGGAAGGGGTAGGCGTGGGTTGGGAAGGGGTACTCAGCAGCCAAGCCTGAGGACCCGAGTTCATCCCCCAGATCCACACAGTAGGAGACCGATAACTCCTTCAAGTTGTTCTCTGACCTCCATACACTCGTGTGCACATATGCCCACACACTCATGCAAATAAGTACATAAAAATGTAAAATATTTTTTTAAAAAAGAATGCATTGGGAAAGGAAGGGTTTTAGTCATTCTTTGCTTTTACCAGCTTGGACTCCCATGGGTCACGGCTTGTTCTAAAAAGTTGATTTGGAGAATTCAGGGAAAGTGGGCGGGTGTGCAGATTGGGATGGTTGGAAGGAGAAGCAGTGAAGGGAATTGGGAGGGACTAACTGCTCAACTTAAAAACAACAAAGATGGAGGACTATCCTGATAGGATTTCTGCAGTGGTCACACATTGCTAGAAAACTATACTCCTCATACAGTAACTTGTGGTTTTGTTTGCTCCTAGGACTGTTTCTTGTGCCTGTGGGGAACTATGAGACAATTAACTATGAAAGACTCACGAATTTTTCTCCTCTTCTTCCCCTTCCTTCTTCTGACCCTGGCATACCCTACATACATATCCATAGCATTCTGAGTATGGTAGGAATACATATGATCTGAAATCATTTGGGGTATTGGCATGAGAGATAGATCTACCCTAAAATGTCTCTGAAAGTGAATTGTTTGAAGAAATTGATGCTGAAGATCTTTGTGCTGTTAGCACAACCACACAAGCATCAACTCTTTGAGAAGGGGCTGTCTTTAAAAGTCTTGAACTTCAGTGACCCTGACGGATACTGAAGGCATCACACACAAAATCCCTTCAATAAAAGTTTATTGACTTAAAAACAAATAGGAAACACAACAAAGAACATTTCACATCTGTTAACATTGTTACTATAAAAACAGAACAAATAACCCTGCTCCCCCCAAGAACAAGTCCTGAGAGGAGGTGGAGACACTGTGACACTTGTACACTGTTGGTAGAAATGTAAAATGTACAGCCACTATGAAAACAATATCCCGTTCCCTAGAAAATTTAAAATGTACCTATCATCTGATCCAGAAAGTCCATTTCGGAGTATGTAGATCCTCTGACTAATGATAAAGTCAAATTCTAACTACTCTTGGGTTTGTTTGTTTTGAGATAAGAGTTCCTGTAGCCCAGGCTGACTTCCAATTCATTGAGTAGCAGAGGATGACCTTGAATGCCTGATCTTCCTGCCTCTACCCCGTGCTGGAATTATAAGCATGCACCATTGTGCCCGGCTAAACCCAGGGTAAGTCAAAACTATATTCGATCCAATGCACCTAACCTGCCCAGCACCCAGGCTTAGCTGCACAGCACACTGCAGAGGATTGGCTGTCCCTCATCTTGATCACAGGGCTCTCTGAGAGTTGCTGGTTCCTGTCGCTGCCCAGTGTTGTGAAACAGTGTTGTATTATATACATCAATGGCTTGGTGAAAGGTCAAAATTCAAAGTACAGTGTCTACTGAATGTGTTCCATTCACACCATTGCCAAGTCTAAAAGCCAAGCCTTCACAGACTGAAGGACCGCATGTGGATGAAAGCATGGGGGCTGGGTATGCCTTAGGAATGGAGAGTGTAAAAGCATGTGTAAGTCCTTGGGTTTGCTCTCTGGCATCCTGAACCGACTAAAGAGACAAAGGGGGAAAGCAGGCAGGCAGAGTAGCAAGGAGAGAGACGGGGGAGGGAGAGAGACAGCGTGGGAGGGAAGGAGGGAGGGAGGGAGGGAGGGAGGGAGGGAGGGAGGGAGGGAAGAAGATGGGGAAGGATTACGGGGGTGAGGCGGTGCTCAGAGATATTTGGATATTCATGCTCATTACAGTACCATAGCAGCTCAGGTGTCTATAACTATATGACTGAATAAGCAGAGGGCAGTGCTAGTTATCATATGATACAGCCTTAACCAGAAAGCCATCTTCACGGGCTGTAACAGATAACCCTTGATGGCCTTATGCTGAGTAAAATAAGCCAGTCTGTTGTGGAATATTGCTTTACACTGTGTGAAGATATGTCACTGTGTCTGGTTTAGTGAAAAGCTAAAAGATCAATAACTAGGCAGGAGGTATAGGTGGGACTTTTGGACAGAGGGAGCTCTGGGAAGAAGAAAGGCAGAGTCACCAGGCAGACATGGAATAACTAGGATGGGCATAATGGAGATGAGTTAATGATCACGTGGAAGAACATAGATTTTAAAATATGGGTTAATTTAAGTTATAAGAATTAGTTAGAAACAAGCCTAAGCTAAGGCTGAGCTTTCATAATTAATAATAAGTCTCTGTGTCATTTTTTTGTGAGCTGATGGCCCCAAGAGAAAAGTCTGTCTATACCAGTCAAAACACAAATGCTTCTTGACTCCACCTAGATGAAGAATCTAGAAAATGCAAATCCGTAGAGACTGGAATCAGCATGGTGATTGGCAGGTTACCAGTTGTGACTGTGTAATGGGATGGAGTCTGGGTTTTCTGGATAAGGTTCAGGAGATCTGTGGCACAGCAGTTTAAATAGATAACATCCCTGAAATGATTGAAACTTACTAACAAATGGTCAATGCATTTTGCTTCTGGTTTTGTTTGGGTTTTCATTGTAGGTTAAAGTAATTATTTTAAAAAATGAAAAAAGAAAAAATTCTAAGTGGAAGTTCATTGTCCAGGTTAACTTAATAAAGAATGACTAAATTCTGGGCTCAAAAAGCCTGAGGAGTTCCGTGCCTTCTATATGGCTCAAACTCCTTAGGAGAACATTGTGTAGCTTCCTGGAGGGAGCACAAATGACCTCCCAACTCAGGCTCACCTCTGCCACCCATCACCAACTCTGGGGTTGATGCTGGCCTTTGTCTGGGCCCATCTTACATGCCTGCTTACCCGTATAAGGGCTTCCTTCATCTTGTGCTATCCTCTAGATTCATTCCAATGTCCCAGGAAGCCTTGCTTGGCCACCTCTGGGTGGTGCCTCTCCCTTTTGCTGGGTTGGAGGTTACTAATTCATCATGTCCTAAGTGGGACACATTGTCTTATGGGAAGTTGGCTCCCTTAAGAACAGTGAGCAGGTGATCCAGTGGACATCTTAAGAACATCAGCAGTCAATAACTGTTCCATGTGAGGCAAAAGGTAGTAGTCCATCTGTTGAGGATCCTGAAGTATTCTCCATGAAATACAAGGGCTTCAGAGGACTCTGCCCAGCCATCCCTACTTATCCATTCTCATGTCCCATGTCTTCAGCCATCCCAACAACCCTCCCTCCTTTTTTCATAGTTATATTCTCCTGATAGAGCCTTTACATCTGGTTTCTCTGCCCAGAAGTTCTCTCTTACCTTCTCCAATCTTGCTAAAAAATTCTAAGTACAAGCCAGTTACGTAACCTTCCTCCTCTCTTCCTCCATTCCTTCATCCCTTCTTCTTCTCCTCCTCCTCCTCCTTCTTCTCCTCCTCCTCTTCCTCCTCCTCCTCCAGCATCATCATCATCATCATTTGATTGTACCATGGATTGAAACCATGGCCTTGTACATGCTAAGCAAACACTCTACTATTGAACTGTACCCCTGGTCCTAGTTTATTTATTTAACATCGTCTTAGCCAGTGATGCCATGACCATGGCAACTTTTATAAAAGAAAGCATTTAACTGGGGCTGGCTTACAGTTTCAGAGGTTTAGTCCACTATCATCATGGCAGCACACAGGCAGACATGGTGCTGGAGCAGTAGCTAAGAATTCCACATTTAGACCCACAGGCAGAAGGAAAAGAAAGACACTGGGACTGGCTTGTGTTTCACGAATCCTAAACGGTCTTATTATAAAAACCCAGAGCCAGATATTGAGGTAAATCCTGAAAGAATAGAGAGATAAAGGAACAAGCCACTTCTCACCTCACCAGCTCCTCAGCCGACGCTGTCTCCACGAATCCTGAGAATGAATGCCTCTGAGTTCTCAGCAGAAAGGGCCTCTAGTCCCTGTCTCCTCCAGCCTTCTATGCCTTTTCCTGCCCAGCCATTTCACTTCTTATCTCAACCTTCCTAGTACTGGGATTAACGCCGTGTGTGCTTCCCAAGTACTGGGGTTAAAGGTGTGTGCCACCACTGCCTGGCTCTGTTTTCTCTCCTAGACTGCATCAATCCCATGTAGCCCAGGGTAGCTTTGAATTAACAGAGATCCAGATGGATCTCTGCCTCTGGAGTGCTAGGATTAAAGGTGTGTGCCACCACTGCCTGGCCTCTATGTTTAATCTAGTGGCTGGCTCTGTCCACTGATATTCAGGCAAATTTTATTAGAGTACAACAAAATATCATCACAGGCTTGGGATTTTGAAGCCCCAAAGACAACCCCAGTGATACACTTCCTCCAACAAGCCCGCACATCCTAATTACTGTCAAGTAGTGCCACTCCCTGATGATCAAGAACTCAAATATATGAACCTATGGGGCCTTTCTTACTCAAACCAGCCCAGTATGTTGTATGTGCATGCATGTGGTCAGGGGGCTATAGAAGATGACATCAGCCATCTTCCTCCATCCTCTCCACCTTATTTCTTGAGACAGGGTCCATCACTGAACCTAGAACTCACCAAATCAGCAAGGCTGGCTGGCCATCGAGCCCAGTGATCCTCCTGCCTCCACCTCCCCTAGGCTGGGACTACAGACACATGCTACCTCACCTTTTTATGTGAGTGTTAAGGATCAAAATTAAGTTGACATGCAAATACAGTTTATTGACTGAGACACGTTCCCAGTCCCCTATTTATTTTTAAATACCTACATTTTATGTGGTAACAGCATGTAATGAACTTTTAATAAATAGTTGCTCAACTAATTAAATAAATGCATAATCATAGAACTCACTTGCAGATAACTGAGTAATTGCCAATTGTCGACAACCTAAATATCATTTCTGTGAATCTTATCTTTGTCTTGGAGAAAGAAAACCTTTGCCACACTTTATCTTCACTCCATAGGATTAACCTGAACTGAGTAACAATTGATCAGTGTCTTTCTGTTGGCACACTCTGGAGTCATTTCCTGTAACAAACTAAAGCAAAAGTTATGTGAGAGGAGCCCTCCACTGGGTCTCTCTCTAATGAGGATGGTGTGTAAGCAGACGTTCTGGTCTGTACTTGCCCCTCGTTCCCATGATAGTGCTGGAGATGCACAGCCCTTGCCCGCCTGTTATGAGATTAAACCCAGGGACTTAATCAACTCAGCTCCTGATCTCCGAACAAATCAGCCTAAGAAAGCCCAATGTGTAGGCAAAAGGACTCTCCAATGTCTGTTCTCTAGATGTTCCTGTAGTAATTTGGGGCACTTGTCTCAGCCCTCAACTGTCCACCCACAATGATGAAATACATCTTGTAAGTATTCTTTTAGCTATTTTTAGTCACGTCTTTTTTTTCTTTCTCAAAGTGTGATTCTGTGTGAGTGAGGGCAATGAGCAAAAACTACTTAAAAAATACATTTTTATTTTGTTTGAGTGTGTGCCTCTCTCTCTCTCTCTCTCTCTCTCTCTCTCTCTCTCTCTCTCTCTCTCTCTCTCTCTGTGTGTGTGTGTGTGTGTGTGTGTGTGTGTGTGTGTAGGAGAGGACAACTTGTGGGAGTCACATATTGCATCCTTCCATCCTGTGGACTGCAGGGATTGAATCCTGATCATCAGACTTGTGCGCAAACGCCTTTCCCAGCTGAGCCACGTCCTTGGCCTCACAAGCTGGGTCTCTCTTTCTACCTCTGTCTCTCTCCTTTTTATCCCCTTTTCTTTCTTCCCTTCCTTTCCCCATCTCTCTTTTCTTCTCATCTCCACTCTCTTCTCTTTCCTTCTTCTGTTCCTTCTTTCTCCTCCTGGCCCCCTCCTTCTCCTCACCTCCAGTTCTCCTTCTTTCCACTTCTTACCATAGAATGATAAGCAAGTGAAGCTCAGCAACCGTGGGACCCACAGCCCTCAGCTCCCCAGCCCCCACGACTGTGAGGAAGGAATCCCTGTCCTTCAGTAATTGCTCAGCCCCGGCTGTTCCTGTTCCAGTCGTGCAAAGCAGGCTGCAATGCTAATCTCAGCTTCTACTGTCAAAAAAACAGGCCGTGGCAAGAACCTCTGGCTGTGCATTTACACGTACCATACCGTTTTCTCAGCTCTGCCTCCTGACTGGTTGTGTTGTAGTTCATCTTTTCATGAATTACAAACCATAAATTAAAAATGTGTAACCACTGTTAGGAAAGAATTCAATATACATTTCTCTGTATGAGAGGTCTACACAGGCTAGTGGAAACCACAGCGCATTGTAACTCTTTAGTATATTCAGAGCAACCTCTCATTGAAAATGTCTAGGGGCCTTTTACACACAGAGTCCACGAAGCAGTCCCATTCATCCATCAAACTCAGCTGAATGCCCCATGAACCCTAAAACCGAGTTCCCAAGATAGTTGCTAGGGTGACAATCATAAACAAAACAGAAATTCCTTCCCTGGAGCAGGAATGTAGCTATGCAAAGAGAAAGTACAGTCATGAAGAAAACTCTGAAGGCAGTTAGCCTCAGAGAGATGAAACTGTGAGAGCTGATAAGATTTTCAACCTGAATCCAGCCTGGATCCCTCCACGGGACCTGAGCTGTCACCACTGACCTGGCATGGCTAGGAGCCGGTCGGCAAGGTGGGACCTGGAAGAGTTGTTTTCCAGCCTTTTTCCAAAGGCCAGGGTTCGCTGAAGTGGAGTAGAGGTAGGAAATCCCCTCTAATATTGATTTATGTTGTGTTTCTTTTTTGGGTGGGTGGGTGGGCTCTAGCTTTATGCCTGTTTGTTTTCTAACTTTATGCTACCTGTAGTTTGCTGATATTTTGAGTTTTTGTTTTTTGACAAGGTCTCACTACTTAGTCATAGCTGGCCTAGAACTTGCTGTGTAGACCAGGCTGGCCTTGAACTCACAGAGATCTGCCTGCCTCTCTCTTTGGAGTGCTGGGATTAAAGATGTGCATCACCCTGCCTGGTTTTGTTGGTATTCCCCAGACACTGTCATGGAATGTAATTCAGGTTGGGCATAAACCTTATAACTCTCCTGCCTCCGCTTTCTGAGTGCTGGAATTACAAGTGTGTGCCACCACATCTGAGTCAAATTTTATATTTTAAATGTACATGTGCTTTAGTTGTACAGTGACTGTGTGTGTGTGTGTTTGTGTGTGTGGTATGTGTGTATGTGTGTTTGTGTGTGTGTATGTGTGTGTGTATGAGTGTGTATGTGGTGTGTGTGTGTGTGTGTGTGTGTGTGTGTGTGTGTGTGATGGTTGTATGGTTCTCTGGAAGGGCTAAAGTTCACTGCAGTTGTTGCTGAGGGTCGAGACAAGGGTAGGAAGAAGCAGGTTGACACCAACACCACGGTGTGTTTCCAGTATTCCTTGGTATCTGTAGCTCTGTTTTATGTTTGTTATGTATCCCAGGCTGACTTTTAACTCTGTATCCCAGGCTGACCTTCTGCCTCAGTCTCTCAGATGCTGGATTACAGACATGTTCCATCAAGCCCCACCAGGTAAGGCTTCCCCGCCTTGCTTTCCAATGTCCTGTGACACCCCAGCCCATGCTGGTCCTGAGGATTCTCAATGAGCATTCCTTCTCTAGAAGGCAGGGAAGAGAAGGGGCCCTGGGAAGGGAGAGGCCTGAGGCAGGCCCTCTGTCTTTCATCCCACACAACAGCAGTGGAGACGAGCTGCCTGGGTTCCTATCACCACAACACACTGTGGGGAGTAGGCATGCTCTCAGCCCAGCCTGTAGCTAAGTCTGTTGCTGTTTCCTGTCCATCACATGGCCTTGAGCCTGTTCAGCTAAGTTCTGAGTGTGACCAGGGTGTTAGATCCAGGAGGAAGGACTTCTCTAACAGACAGCGTTCCCTCAGGGGCTGCCAGACACACTGCAGCCTGAAGCCGTCCTACCCATCCTTCTGTTTCTCTTATTCCTCAGATGTCCTACTTACACCGTGGCCGGATGACCCTCTCCTGACTGCTTCCTCTGCCTTTTCCTGAACGCGCACTTCCCCAGAAGATCTTTGCTTGTTGCGTTTACCCATTGTCCTGCCATGGCCAAGTGCCACGGGCAGCATAGCTTCGACAGAAAACCATTGTCTCATGGTTCTGGAGGCTGGACATCCCAGGTCAAGGTGTCGGATGTGTTAGTTTCCTGGATTGCAAATGGCCACCCTCTCCCAGTATGTTCTGTTGGTCTTTCCTCTGTGTGTCTGTATTTCCTCTTGGTGAAGGAAATTCGCCTTATTAGACGAGGGCATGCTCTAATGACCTCGTTTTAAGTCATTACAACTTTAAAGACTCTATTTCCAAAGAGACCAGGTTCTGAGGTATTAGGAATTCGGACTTCAGCATACTAACTTTGGACAAGCACAGCTCAGTACCCAACATCCATCTAGTTCTGTGGTGGCATTCCAACTTCAGGGGTCAGGTTAACCCAACAGGCACAATTAACAAGGAGCTCAGTGTGACCGGTGACTCAGTTGTCCCTATTCCAACTCAAAAGCCCTGTTACAAAAATAATAACAAATATACAGAAATGGAGGTTATGTTTGTGGTGTTGGAGATTGAACCCAGAGCCTTGCATATGCTAGGTGAGTGCTGAATCCCTGAGCTATATCCCCAGTGTGAAAAAAAAAAATGTTTTAAATATGAAATAAACCTCTAGTTTCTTGGGCAACCACTAATTCCCCTGACACCTACTGAAAGATACTGAAGCACAGACATCATAAGCAAAGCTGGACATAGTGGTGTATACCTCTCATCGTAGTACTTGGAAGGTGGATGCAGGAGGATCAGGAGTTCAAAACCAGCTTCAGCTATAGAGTGAGCTTGAAACCAGCCTGGGCTATATGAGACCTGCCTTAAAATTGTAACAGTGAAAATCAGTGTGCATCAAGAAAAGTAATGGCGTCCCAGTTAGTGCCTCCTTCATGTGGAACACATCGAGTGTGACTGGGGTGAGTGAGCCTCAGAAGTCCAACCCTGGATCCCACGGCCAGCATGAGTTTTGTCTTCCGCAAGCAAGATGGCAGACGAAACACTCTAAGGGCAGGTGTTGGCAAGAGCATGCGTGAAAACCAGACGCTAGCGGGGTTTGCTGGCTTTGTTATTTGTTGGCTGGCATCTGAATCATATTGGCAATGTCTTAGGCAGAGAAAGTTTTAATGACTAGGAAAATGCTTTGACTTGTACCCTTTTAGTTTTAATTTTCATCATTCACGGTCCGTGGAAAGTTCTAACAGCTTCCTTCTTCGTAGTTTCTGGGGGAGCTGGCAGTACACCAGACCAGCAACTATTTCAATGGAGAAAAATTTCTTCTCTCACTCAGCAAACACATTTTGTTACTTGGAGGAGTGCTTCCAGGAGCACTTGGTGGTGAGTGTTAATAAGACTCTTACAGCTGAGGGTCAACTCCTTATGAATATTTTTATCAGGCTAGCAGACGGTTCTGATAAAGACACTTGTGCTGCAGCCATGGTGACCTGAATTCTCCAGAACCCGATAAAAGGGGAGAACTGACTCCCAGAAGTTGTCCTCACTGATGCCCCAGGGGAACTTTGATGGGATCTGCTTTGGTTTGTTGTTGGGACCTTAGGGAGGAGGGCATGGATTTGATCAATAGGCTGGAACCAAAGGCCTCATGCACACTAAGTAAGAACAGCAGCACCATGCTACACTCCTCACTTCCTTCCTTTTCATGGTCGAATAGTATTCCTTTGCCTGTATATATCACATTTTATTTATCTAGTCATCTACAGATTGACATCTGGATATTTTACAGTTATTTGCTTGTAGTGAGCAAGTATCTTTCTGAGACACCGTATCTGTGTATGTGCCTAGAATGGTAATTATTAAGTACTTATGGAAATTCTACATTTAATCTTTTGAGGACTCACCAACTGTTTTATATAAGAGTATTTTACATTTCTATAAGTAATGTTTGAGGGTCTCCATTCTGAATTTTTCCATCAGTAATTTCTGTTTTGTTTAGTTTTACACCCATTATAATGGGTATGAAGTATCTCGTCATTTTGATTTGAATTTTCTTTCCTTTCCTAAGAATACTTTTATTTATTTATTTATTTATTTATTTATTTATTTATTTATTTATTTATTTATTTATTTATTTATGTTTGAGGCAGGGTCTGGTGTAGCCCAGGCTGGCCTCAGACTCTCCTTGTAGCTGAAAATGACTTGGTTTTTGCTCCTCCTGCCTCGTGTCTAGGGTGCCTCAATCAGAAGCACGCACCACCATGCTTGGTTCTACACAGTGCAAGGAACTGAACCCAGAGCCCTGTGTCTGCCTGGCAAGCACTCCACCCACTGAGATACCTCCCAGCCACTTGATTTGCATTTTCCTAATGACCATGTCTCTGATCTTTTTAGCATACACATGTGTACATGTTTGTGCAAATATACATGTGGGTGCAAATATAAATGCGTGTGTATGCACATGGAGGCCAGAGGTTGATGTGGGGTGTTTCCTCTGTCACTTTCCACCTTATTGTTTTTGAATCAGGGTCTTTCTCTGAACTGACAAGGCTTCCCGGTCACTAAGCTCCTGTAATCCTCCCATTGCTGTGTCACTGGGTCTGGAATTACAGGTCCACACTGCTAGACCCAGCTTTTCATGTGGGTGCTGGAGATTCGAGTCCTCGTGCCTATATAGCACGCATTTTATACACTGAGTGATCTCTCTGGCCCCTTAGCTTCATGTTAGTGAATGATATATCTTCTTTGGGAAAAACAAGTCCTTTGTGCATTTTTTAAAATGTATTACATCTTTTGGTATGTGTGTGTGGTTGCACATGCATCCATACCACACAGCACATGTGTGGAGGTCAAAGGGTAGGAGTCACCATTCTCCTGCCACTATGTGGGACCCAGGAATCGAATTCAGATGGTCAGGCTTAGCAACAGGCACCGTTACTAGATGACCCATCTCAACGGTCCCTGTCTTAGTCACTTTCCAGCTGCTCAGATGAGACATCATGACCAAGGCAACCTAGAGAAGAAAGAGTTGACTAGGGGATTACAGTTTTAGAGGGTCAGACCATGACCATCATGGTAGAGAGCGTGGTGGCAGACAGGCAGGCATGGCACTGGAGGAGTAGCTGGGAGCTGGAATCTGATCCGAGAGAGAGAGAGAGAGAGAGAGAGAGAGAGAGAGAGAGAGAGACAGAGACAGAGACAGAGAGACAGAGAGACAGAGAGAGACAGAGAGAGAGAGAGAAAGACTAGGAATGGCATGGGCTTTTGAAATTTTAAAGCTTACCCAGTGACACACCTCCTCTAACAAAGCCATGTCTCCTAATATTTTCATAAAGTCTACCATCTGGAGATCAAGTATTCAAATATATGAAACTATGAGGTCTATTGCTATTCAAACCACCACATCCCCTCCATGTTTTTTTTTTTTTTTAAAAAAATTGGTGTGATTTTTGTTGTTAAATTGTGAGTCTTAGTATGGTACAGCAAGCAAAACATTCATACATAATAACATAAACTAAAATAAATTTTAAAGAAGTATTTGTAAATTCTAGATACTGGACATTTCCCCAATGAATTTTCAAGTCATATGTATTGTATTCAATATATATTCATATATATTCAAGTCATATATTATCAAGTCATGTATTTGTATACACACACACACACACACACACACATATACTGTACTGTATGTTGTCTTTCCTCTTTATTGATAATGTTCATTGATACACAAAAATCCAACTTTATGAAGTCCAGTTTTCTATTTTTTGCCTTTGTTGATTGTGCTTTCCATGACATGGCTAAGAATCCAACTCCCAGCCCATGCTTTATATTGCAAGTCATATTTTTAGCTCTTGTAGTTAATTCTTTCTTCCTCATGGTGATCTGTTGGGGAATATTATTTAAGGTGTGTTACTTTTGTTTATGTTGCATTTGTTTAACTCTGTGAAGCTGTGCTACAGTGCTTGTCTAAAACATCTGATGGTCTAATTAAGAACTGACCAACAGTAAGGCAGGAGAGAAATATGTGGGGCTGTCAGGTAGAGAAAATAAATAGAAGGAGAAATCTGGAAAAAGGAGGAAGAAGGAGGAGCCAGAGAAGGAGGAGGACTTCAGGGGCCAGCCACCCAGCTACACTGCAAGCCACAGAGTAAGAGTAAGATTCACAGAAGTAAGAAAATGGGAAAAGCCCAGAGGCAAAAGGTAGATGGGATAATTTAAGCTAAGAAAAGCTGGCAAGGCTGGGTGGTGGTGGCACAAGTCTTTAATCCCAGCACTCGGGAGGCAGATCGAGGTGGATCTCTGTGAGTTTGAGGCCAACCTGGTCTACAGAGTAAGATCTAGGACAGGCACCAAAGCTACACGGAGAAACTGTCTCAAAAACAAAAACAAAACAAAACAAAAAAAAAAAAAAGAAAAGCTGGTAAGAAACTAAGCCAGGCTGAGGCTATGCATCCATAATTAAGAATAAGCCTCTGTGCATGATTGATTTGGGAGCTGGATGGTGGGCCCCGCAAAAGAGCAGAAATAAGCACAATAGGGGTCCAGCTCTGTTCTCTTGTATGTGGGTATCCAGTTGTCTCAGGAATGTTTGTGGAGCATTCTTCCCATTGTGTCATCCTGCAATCTATCTTAGTTAGGGGTTCTATTACTGTGAAGAGACACCATGACCACAGCAACTTTTATAAAGAAAACATTTAATTGGGTTAGCTTACAGTTTTAAAGGTTTAGTCCATTATCATCATTTGGGACATGGTAGTATGCAGGCACACATGGTGCTGGAGAAGGAGCTAAGAGCTCTGCATCTTGATCCACAGGCAGCAGAAGCAACTGTGTCCTCACTAGGCATAGCTTGAACATAAGAGAACTCAAAGCCTGCCTCTACAGTGACACACTTTCTCCAACAAGGTCACACCTACCCCAACAAGGCCACACCTCCTAATAGTGCCACTCCCTGTGAGCTTATGGGGGCCAATTACATCTAAACTCACTACAGAGCGGTTGGCCATAGATGTGAGGATTTGTTTCTCAGTTTACCCACTGTCTATATGCTTTTCCTGATACCAACGCCACACTGCTGTGAGTAGCACACTTTATAGTGTATCGCCGCCTGGTGGGCCAGCCTCCAGGTAACACAGGGCTCAAAAGGAATCCACAGCCTTGGCACATACTGGACTTTTCTATCTGAGGAGGTCAGGGGAAAAGACATTCACATGCTCTCTTGATGGTTTCCTTCTTAATTATCTGGTCTCTTCTTCTTCTTCTGTCCTCCTCTCCCCCTCTACAGCTTATATAACCCAATGAAATCTTTCAGGCAATACAAGGATCACAATGAGGTTACATTCCATTTTTTCAAGTAAATGATTGTGATGAATACAGGTAAAAACATGTTTTTCATCTCCCTTACATGATTAAAAACAGAGTCACCCCAATAACCTACATATAATACATCTAAGTAACTTGTTACAGATTAATAGAATCATAAGTAAGCAAGGAGCATTTTTTTTCTCAGCCAACTCTTTTGTTTGTAGGCTGCAAACTACAGTTACAAAGAAAGAATCAATCACTTAGTTATCTATCTTGAAAGGTAATCCTATAAGGAATTTTAAAGGAGTCACAAAACTAAACTTTTATACATAAAAACAGTCAGCTGGAACTTTGAATCTTCAGGGTACATATCCATTCATCAATAGTTTCTTATATCAGAGGACTGAGGTCAGAAACGGGTACAAGGAATTAATCATCACCTTTGATCATCAACCAGTCCAAGCAAGGAAAGTACATCAGCTAGCAACAATTGGGCTGTTCGGTATTTTTTACCCTAGCCTAATGAATCAGACAACTCAGCTATGTGTCCTTGTAAACTTTAGATTGTTTTCTGGGGTTATTTATTTTAAAACTATTAGAAAAGCATCTAGTCTAACCTGAAGTTACTTTGAAGCTTTGTTCCAGCTAATGGTGCACATCAAAACTCATAATGGCATCTTTTCAGCATTAAGAGAATTCGAGCCAGCCTGGTTCCTGGGGACCCAATTGTTCTTCTTAATCATTAACCTGAGCTGTGATCTAAAGTAGCTCCTTATATGAAACTTGTAGACCTTAGCTGTGAAACATCCTTGTATTTATTTTTTATTCATCAAAACTCTGTATAAGCTATCATTATTATTATCAATTAGACAGTCAATTTAGGAAGGAATCATCTTCATGACAATCTGCAGGTAAAAATGCCCAGTAGAAGGGGATGTTTCTATGTGATAAACATACTACATCACAGGCCATGAAGCTCTCCCCACACCCATTCACACCACGCCAGGTACCTGAGAAACATAGCAGAAGCAAACATGTAAAGGCACAGCAGAAGCAAAAGACATTCCGGGTCTATAGTCCCATGGCCTTGTCTAAATGAAATTCACCCATCACAGAGTTTCCTCCTGGTGGTCTGGCAGTCAGTCAGCTGAACTTTGAATCTTCGGGGTATATACCCATTCATCAATAGCTTCTTATATCAGAAGATTGAGGTCAAGGAATTAACCATCACCTGTGATCATCAACTGGACCTAACAAGGAAAGCATGTCAGCTGAACTTCAATTGCTACTTGCCGCTCCTCTGACATGGCCACTGCCAATGGGGAGTGTGACAGCAGATAGTGCATCGTCCAATTTTGTTTCTCTTTTCCAACTGTTGTCATGACACTTGAAGCCTCTGTACTTCCATGTGAAGTTGAGGATCAGACTTTCAGTTCTGGAAAATAAAAAAAGGTTGTAGGTGTTTTGATGGAGATTTTACAGACTCTTTTTATTCTTGTGTGTATGAAACTCAGTGGTTAAGAGCCCTTGTTGCTCTGGCAGAGGGCTTAACAAAAAGAATGTCAAGCCTACCCAAATCTACACAAAATGAATGAATAAACTACAAAAGGTCCATGCCTCAAAAATGCTTCCATTGAATTGTGGGAAGTCAGACAGTGAGCAAAACCATATTTATATAATATATCATATATATATATATTTATATAAGAATTACAAATCCAAAATGTTGTGACTTATCAGGCTCTTCAAGTATCAACATGACATCACAGTGATGATTTCACACCATGAAATTTTGTTTCATAAACAAAATTATCTTAAAATATTATATACAGTTAGTTACCTTTCAGTTCTGTGCATAAAACATGTCATCTATGGGTCATAGCCAAGATACCCAATTCTGCACATATAAATATTACAGACTTGAACCTGTAGCACTTCTGATTCTATGCACCTGGGTAACAGACAATCACATGTCAGCTTGTGACAAGTGCTGAGAATGAAGAAAATGAGGGGATATTGAGTGGCAGGAGTGAGCGGCTATTTTAAATAGAATGGTAGAGATGTCTTTTTCCAGATCAATAGTCTTATTTGAGCTGTATTGATGGTAAGGCACTGTGCTCGGTTCTAGATCATTCTCTATCTATTTCCAGCCCTCAAGGGATTTGGACTCTGTGGGTGTTACCTAAGATTCCTGGCCCTTGGCATATGCACACAGCATAATCCACTGCTTTGAATACTGTGTGCTATGTGCACTCCAGTGATCAGGTGATGCATGTGCCTTTAAGAAAGAAGAGTATCTGCCTGAGCCAGAATGCAATCATGTGGACCATATCAAAGCTCCAGGCTTATAAAAAGAGATTGGGAGCATGAGAAAGATTGAATGCCAGGAAGTTTCTTCACTGCTGGCTTTGAAGTTGGAGGTGGCCACAAGCCAAGGACCTGTAAGCAACTTCTCTAAGCAGTCTTCAGCCAACAGTCACCAGGAACACAGACACCTTGGTCCTCTGGCAAGCAGAAACCCAGCTCTTTTATGTCCACAGCCAACAACTTAAATGAGGTTGGAAGTGAAGCTTCCTTAGTTAAGCTCAGGCTTGAGTCAAGAATTCAGCCCAGATACTTCTTAATTTCAGCTTCATGGGGATGTAAGGAGAGAGGGCAGGCATACTATGCCTGGACTTTGAGCTGAGAGACAATAACCATGTGATTTTAAGCCATTGAATTTATGGTAATCTATGACGGGGCAATAGGATACTAATAGTGACCCTAGGAACTGGGGAGATGGCCAGGAAAATGCTGGCCATGCAAGCATGAAGACCTGAGTTTGACACCAAGAATCCTTGTAGAAAGGCCAGGAATGGTGGTATCTGTTTGTTAATCCCAGTGCTGCAGAGACAGAGACAGGCAGATCCCTTGTAGATCACTAGCCAACTAGTCGAGCCAACTCAGAAACTCTAGGTAAAAGTGAGAGAATCTGTCTTTAAAAAAAAAAAAAGGGACACCAGAGGTTGGCCTCTGACCCCCACATACACACACACACACACACACACACACACACACACACACGAACAAGCACCTCTATATATAAACATGAACACATGAACACATGCATACACACACACAGAGAGAGAGAGAGAGAGAGAGAGAGAGAGAGAGAGAGAGAGAAACAGACAGAGAGAGATTCTAATGATGGAAATGAATGAAAAATATATCATGTCTAGACTACAAAGGCTCACACAAGGCGTCAGGACAAGTGTTGCCTTTGAATGACAAAATGGTTGGCTAGCTGGCATGTGTGTAGGCTCTTAGATTTAAGTCATTTGAGCGTCCACACATTGTGTGTCCATTCACAGCTTTGTCGTCTGATCATTGCCTTACTGGGAACTCTTCAGAGGGTGCTCATGCCTTCGGGAGCCTTTCCAGCCTTGAACCGGATGTTCAGTCTCTCTCCTACCATCAGCACAACCTACTGAGCAAGTGTCTCCAGGCCAGACTGTTGCTAAGTGAGAACAGAGTCAGCCCCCGGGCTTCAGATGGTCTTTTGATCCATCGCTTCACACCAGCCTTGAGCCGACAGCACAGCAGAATTATCACAACTGAGATGAACTGTGAGACAGCAAACTTTTCAAGTCTGGTGGTCCTGGGCTGATGTTAAGATGATAAAATGAAGAGAGATTTCAGATGACTGTGATCACAGCATGTGACTTCTTTGCTGAAATGTTCAATGGCCTCCTGCTTCATGTTTTGAGTTGGATCCTGACACTGATCTGATATGGAGGGAGAAGGAATAGTGATAGGGAATAGTGATAGGAGTGTGCCTGTGTGGGTGCTGGGAACTGCTAGGTCCTCCAGAAGAGCAGCAGGCACACTTAACTATTGGACAATCTCTTGTCCCAAGGCCATAGCAACTAGAGAAGTACTTACCTAAGACAAAGGGGTCACAGGACACAGGTGCTATAACACTGTTGAGTCATGGACTTGATGCTCTTTAGAGCCACTCGCCTCTGGCATGACGATATAAACTAGTAAATGTCCCAATTTAAGCTAATTTGAGATGGATTTTCCCTTGCTTGTCAAGGAAAGTATCCCACTGGTACACTTGCCAGGAGTGGGGATTTTAGTCAGGGTGTCCTCGTCTTTGCTGTTTCAATAGAAGAAAAGAACCAAGGCCTTGCCTCGTCTAGACTGAATCCCTAGATACACATGTGATAATGTGCACCCCTACACTGCAGGACATTAAGGCTTCATTGGGAATCCAGGTGAGCCAGGAAGCTAGGGCAGTTGGGCAGACTGGGTGCCACCACAGCAGCACAGAGCTGGAGGGACTTTGAACTGAGAGGTAGTCTCTGCCTCACTGGCCTATCAGTCCAAGCTAGTCCTGAAATCTGGGTCGGTCACGGGTTCCGGATTCAACATAACATCCTGAACATCCTAAAAGAAGTTTAAGAGATATTCTAAGTCCAAACCCTGTGAGACTTTAGCTATTGAAGTTAATACCATGTTGTGATAGCTGATGTCAAACAGGTAACTTTCTTAAACCAATATCCAGCCAGGCAGCACCTACCCGGTTACACAGTGCTCAGTGCTCAGGTTCACAGGAGTGAACTGTGTTAGCTTCATCCTTCCTGGGAGAGAGCAGGGTGTTATCAGAGCAACCTTCAACTCGACTCTAGTTTCCTTCAGTTACACCTGAGAGGGGCATCCTGGGTAGGTAATGGGTACCACCACCTTTAGTGAGTCTTGAGGTAAGACTTGGTGAGGGTAAGACTCCATTGGCTGGGGGCAGTTCTCTTCCGGTAAGCCAAGGAGACAAAGGATGGGGACTGAGGCATCTCAGTGTAAAGCAAAATGTTTACAAATGGGCAATGGCATGGGCTGGTGCAGTGGCTGAGCAGTAAAGAGCACCCGCTGCTCCTGTAGAAGGCCTGAGGTGCATTTCCAGCACCCACATCAGGTGGCTCGGAGCTGCCTATAAATCCAGCTCCATGGGATCTGATGCCCTCTTCTGCACTCCATGGACACCTGCTCTAACACACACACACACACACACACACACACACACACACACACACACACACACACCTAAAAGTAAAATAAGTATATTTTAAACTGTGTAATGGCAAATGACCAGATGCTTAGTTAACAGGGCTGTGACAACACACAGCCACAGGTTGGCTTTGGTTCAATATCAACTACTGAAGGAGTGTGCATGTGTCAGGAGAACAGTGGAAGTGTCCTAAAACAACACTAACACCAGCCTTTCGGAATCTGTTTTGGGGTCTCTTCTCAAGACAGGATTGAAAATGGACATGACATTGATGGGTCCCTGTGAAGGTTTTCCAGATCTCCCCATGCCAGCTGATCTTTCATGGCCTTTAAATCATCTCACATGGCCTTTAAATCGCCTGCCGGGCTTTGACACCTACGTCCTTCATCAAGGTTCCTGAAATCCTGTCGAAGACAGACTTGCACAAAGTGCATCTTAGTTTTAGGATGAGGGGAAAAGCATCAGCAATTTGCCAAAAGGAAAAGAAGGCCCATGACAAAAATAAAAAATGTCAAACTGTTATTTGACTTCAACTGTTTGAGCACTGCTGTCAATTCCAGCGTCCTGTTGTTTGGAAGCATCAATGGGATCCCTGCAGCTAGGACTCTGGCCCTTGCAGGTTTTATATTTTATTTTTTTAAAGATTTATTTATTTTTGTGTTATGTGTATAAGTGTCTGTCTGCATGTAGATCTGCACTGTGTGCAGTACTTGCAGAGGCCAGAAGAAGGAATTGGATCCCTGGAACAGGGGGTGGGTAGTCTCCATGGGGGTTCTGGGAACTGAACCCAGGTCCTCTGCAAAGCAGCAAGTGCTCTTAACCTCTGAGCCATCTCTGCAACCCCCCACCCCCCATAGATTTTTAAATGTGAACACACTCCATCCATTGTGCAGAACATAGTCACAATGACCAGTAGCATTCTTAGGGCACAAGAAAGCAAATTCAGACAATGCAGGATACCTTAGAAGGATCTGGTGTGGTGGTGCACACCGGTAACCTCAGAACTCGAGAGGTGGAGTCAGAAAAAAAAAGGGCTAGCTTCAGCTACATAGATGAGTTGGAGGCCATCCTGGGCTTCTCAAGACCTTATCTCAAAACAAAACACAAGCTAAACTGAATACTTGTGAAAGAAAAGCACCACACATAGTAGTCACTGCCACAGACCTTACAAAGGAGATCGAGTCTTCTAGTTAGAACACAAATGCCACCGTGGCCTTGGGCCAGCTTGCCTGAAGAGGAGAGGCTGAGCTGGGCCTGACTTGCCTGTGACATGCTGGCAGTCAGGAGCATGGCTTCTGAGGCTTAGGTGTTCTCAGAGAGGCCTTACTGCCAGGCTCATGGCTGGGAGGATGAGGATGATGGAAAGGGGAACCGTGGCTTTCATGACTCTTGTAGTCTCCTGAAGGCATGCCTTGTGGAGTATTATTTTACCTGTGTAAAGGTGTGTTACATTTGTTTCTGCTGCTTTTGTTAATGATGCAATGACGTGTTACATTTGTTGGATTAAATAAAATTAACCTGGGGTCAGGAGGCTGAGTCAGCAACTAACTGACCGGAAGTGGTAGGGAGGAGCCATGTGTAGCTAGTGATAGTAAAACAGCTGGTTGGTCGGCAGAAAAGTCACAGGCCATGGCAGAACCCAATGTTAATTTTTAGAGCTTTATTAGGAGGGAAAGTGGGTGTGGGGAAGGGGACCAGGCCTGGTGAGAGAGAAAGATGGGGGAGGGAGTGGAGTAGAGCAGAGAGCAGAGAGGAAACAGAGTGAGGGTCCACATCTGCTTTTTTAAGTCAGGGATTGCATCAGCGCCTGCTGCTGATGTAAGATGTTAGACCCAAGCTGTGCACGTACAGAATCCTAACAGCTAGGGTTCTTAAGTGGGGGCTGAACAGAAGAATGACCTTTTTGGGAGACGAGAGCAAGGAGATAAGGTTAGTTACTTGCTATTCAGCCTCTCCGAGGGAGCACAATTTCACCTCAACCTTTGAATCCTGAATGCTGTAGAGGGATCGAGATCTAGATAAAGTTCCCTTTAGCAGCCCTGATAGAACTGGTGCCTGAGGGAACAGAATTCCCGCCTGGCTGCTGACCATGAGGCCCAACCACTGCTGGTAGCTGCAGATCTGCCATCACCGGTTGGGACAGCAGCTGCTGAAGGTGCAGCTACTGTACTGAATGCAAAACAGCAGGTATGGATATATACCCTCCCCACAAGCTCACAGGACATACATACACACATACACACATACATACATATATATACATATCAATTATATATTGATATATAGTTAAGTCGGGGTTGCTTCTGACCTTCAGAGTGGGCCGTTTCAGTCATTATTCCTTAAATAAAACCTGCCAGAGACATTGGCTCAGTGTACCTCATTATCCACGGAATAAAACCTTTACCCACAGGAATCATAACCAGAGAACTGTTGAGTGTGGTGGCTTGAATAAGTATGGCCCTCACAGACTCATACGTTTGAATGCTTGGTTACAGGGAGTAGCACTCTTAGGAGATGTGGCTTTGCTGGAATAAGTGTGTCACTGTGGGTCAGCTTTGAGGTCTGAAGTGATCAAGTGAGGCCTAGTGTGACTGTCTATTCCTTCTGCTGCCTGCGGATCCAAATGTAGAACTCTCAGCTCCTTCTCCAGCACCATGTCTGCCAGCACGCCATATTTCCTGCCATGATGATAATGGACCAAGCCTCTGAAACTATAAGACAGCCCCAATGAAATGTTTTTCTTTATAAGAGTTGCCATGGTCATGGTGCCTCTTCACAGCAATAGAAACACTAACTAAGAAAACTGAGTATATGAATTTGGAAGACTGCAGATGTCAGCGGATATCTGGAAAGAAGGCCAAAGGACAAAGTGTGGTGGCTGACTCCTTCAATCCCAGCATTTGGGAAACTGGCACAGGAGGATTGCCATGAGTTCAAGGCCAGCCTGGGCTACAGTGAGACCTTGTCTCAAAGAAAAGAAGGAAGGAAGGAAAAAGAAAAATAAAAGAATCAGAGAAAGACAGGTTGAATCATTGAGAGGGATGGCTGTTCAGCTTTAGGGAGAAATGTGCAAATTCTTACCTCCATGAAGGCATTTCCCAGGGCTAAATCTGTGACATCATGGTTTGTAAAGTGCTGTAGCCCATGTGTAACCCTACCAACCCTGCTTATGATGCAGAATAACTTATTAATGGCATACAGTACTGAGGTACTCTGGTAAAAAGAGCCATTTCACTTGTAAACATATGTAAACACATGACTTTTTCTTTTTTTTTTTTTGGTTTTTCGAGACAGCGTTTCTCTGTGTAGCTTTGCGCCTTTCCTGGAACTCACTTGGTAGCCCAGGCTGGCCTCGAACTCACAGAGATCCGCCTGGCTCTGCCTCCCGAGTGCTGGGATTAAAGGCGTGCGCCACCAACGCCCGGCACATGACTTTTTCTTAAGTGACCACATGCTATTACTTTCTTTATGGCTAAGGGTCTACCCTATGCATTGGTTATATTTGCTGTGGTGGTTGATTTGAAGTAAATATGGTGGCTACAGGGAAGGTGTTTGCCTGTAGAAGAAGTAAGATACAATGAGGAAAAGTAGCAAAGTAGGTCAGGTGAGCTGATGTCATCCATTTATCCTTCACCTCTTTGTCTCCATGCAGAAAAGATGCCCTCTGCAGACTCCACTGCTGAATGAAAAGTGTGGCACAGTTTAGCATCCCAGTTTTTCTCCGATGGAGTTTGTTTTGCCCGAGTGCCCCCTCAGGTTACTCAATCCTAGGCATCAGCGTTTGTAGACATCAGCATCTCTGGGATTGTGGTAAACTTTAAAGTTTTATGTATCTAAGGAGCATTTAAAAAGTCATTTCAGTTAGTGCCCAGCAACTCTCCTCCTACTTCTTAACAAACAAAACAAAACAAAACAAAACAGTGAAAGATCTTATTTGACTTCCTACTCCAAAGTTCGTAACTCCCAAGTTCTCTACTGGAACCTGGTATCAATGATGGGAGGTTTCTTGGCCATTTCAGAGTTTGAGATATTTGCATATTACATAATGAGGATGGAACCCATGTCTAAACAAGTTCGTTATGCTTCATACACACTGTAAACACGGTGTCTTAAGCTCACTTTCCATAATACTTGAAAAAAATTATGCTTTTGGTTATGGTCTGAGGCATAATTTCTGATAAGGAACTTTATCTACTTGTTAGAACTCAAACATTTTAGATTTTGGAGCATTGTAAGTTTCAGATTTGGGACTGGTGAGTGTTGTCTTAATTAGGGTTTCTAACTCTGTGATAAAACATCTTGACCAAAAGCAACCTGGGGAGGAAATGATATATTTGGCTTATACTTACACATCTCAGTCCATCATCAAAGGAAATCAGGGCAGGAACTCAAGGCAGGAACCTGGAAGCAGGAACTGAAGCAGAAGCCATAGAGGATGCTACTTCCTGGGCTGTTCCCCATGCTTACTCAGCCTGCTTTATTATACACCAAGACCATCTGCCCAGAAACAGCACCACCCACTGTTAGATGATCCTACCCATGTGGATCATTGATCAAGAAAATGCCCCAGAGGCCAATCTGGTGGGGGCATTTTTTCAACTGAGATTCCCTCTTCCTAATGACTCTAGTCTGTGTCAAGGTGACATAAACGATCCAGCACAGGTGCTCACCCTGTAGTAGCATTCGGTAACAAAGAACATGCCACGGTGGATGACTGATTTGGACTGGATCATGAGCCCTATCCCCTGAGCTCCTGGAGTTGGGAAAGCAGGACCAGAAGTGACATCCCCAAGGTCACAGTGTCTATTCTAGCCTTGACCCAGCAGAGCCTGTTGGCGGATGCAGAGCATCAGAACACAGCAAGAGCGCAGTGATGATGTCAGGAGGACACCCCCAGTGAGGACCGTCTGGAAAGTGTTTGTTGTGTCAATTGGGTCTGAGAGGAGAACAGGGTCAGCACTGTCATCCAGCCTAGTCGGGGACCAGTGACAAGCCTATGTACTGGACGGTGCATCCCAGATAAAAACCTTTAACAAAAGCCCCTTACTAAATGGGGGACCTGAAACCTGAAAGCCCCAGAGAAGGCAGCTTCAGAATGTGCCAGCAGGAGAGTGCTGGGGGTTAGCCCAGTCTCCCCAGGAGGGAGATGGTAATGAGTTTAACTTGGCTGGAAGAGAGAGTATGGAACCCATGTGAAGGTCACATCCTCACGGGAAGTCTTTCATTGATGGCAATTTCATGAAGGGATGGTGCTAAATACTGTTCATAAATTATTGGCAGGCTTCATCACAAAGATAGCACCTCATTGAAAATTTAATATATGAACTGGCAACAGACACCTCTAAACCGGACTATGAAATAGTGTGTGGAATCAATGCATTGTCAGATGGTTGAACTGCAGGATTTATTCTGGATTTCCTGACCAAGTGATATGTACCTGGAATCAAAACTCTCCTCAGGCTCCCTGACATCATATTAGTCCTTTAAGAAGACTTACATTCATCATTTTCAGTTTTTGTGTTTGCATGTATGTGCTCTGTGAGTGCAGATGTCATGGAGTACAGAATGTGGTGTAAGATCTCTGGAGCTATAGGCATTCGTGAGCTATCTGAGGTGTGTGCTGGGAACCGAATCCAAGTCCTGTCCAAGAGCAGTATAGACTCCTGTTTTTTCCTCACTTTCTACTAGTTCTTCGAACATTTCATCATCTTTACGAACACCCTCCCAGATCCATGCCCCTCTCTAGCCACCCAAGTTTGTGTCCTCAAGATACAAGAAAACTCACAGAATCAACTCACAGAGACCGAACCAACAACTAGGGAGCCTGCATGGGACTGACCTGGGCACTCTGCATGTATGTTATAGTTGTGTGGCTTAGTCCTCTTGTGGGATTCCTAACAGTGGGAACAGGGGCTGTCTCTGACTCTTTTACAGGCTTCTGGGACCCTATTCCTCATACTGAGTCATCTTGCCCAGCCTTAATACATGGGAGGTGCTTAGTCTCACTGCAGCTTGAAATGCCATGTTTTGTTGATACTCATGAAAGACCTTCCCTTTCCTAATCAAAAATAGCAGGAGGAGTGGATTGAAGGGTGGGAACTGAGGGAGAAACGGGGGTGGGGTAAGGTGGAGTGGGGGAGGGAGGGACTAGGAGGAGAAGAGGAAGGGGGAGCTGCGGCTGAGATGTAAGATAAATAAATAAATTTATTAAATAAAAAAGAAGAAACTGTGAAACTAGCAGAGAAAATGCTAAATAAGGAACTTAAGAAAACAGAATGGGGGGCGCTGGAGAGATGGCTCAGCAGTTAAGAGCACTGGCTGCTCTTCCAAAGGTCCTGAGTTCAATTCCCAACAACCACACGGTGGCTCACAACCATCTATAATGAGATCTGGTGCCCTCTTCTGGCCTGCAGGCATACATGAAGGCAGAACACTGTATACATAATAAATAGATAAATCTTTAAATAACAAAACAAAAACAAACAAAACAGAATAAGGAGCAGAGAATAAGCTGGGTGATAGAATTCCTACCTGGTGCACACAGCCCCCACACCAGGCTCAGGGGATTACAAAAACCAGTGAAATTAAAAAGCAGATGACAAAGAAGGAAATTAACAAAGCCAAAACCCACCCTTTGAAATAAACAAAACCCATAAAGTCCTTATTAGACAGATCAGGAAAAATAAAGGAAATACATACTTCCTAACAATATTGGGAATGAGAGGAATCACAACTATGGATCCTACAGATCTTAAATGATAAAAGGGGCATAATGTGAATAACCTTATTATCACCAAACCTGATAACTTGGTTTAACTGGAAATTTTTCTTGAGAAATATTCTTTATAAAACAAAAATAACATGAAGCCAAAACTATCTTTATTCCCTGTGTAGAAAAGACATTAAATTAATAATTAAACAAGATATTGGAAACAAGAAAATTCTTGACCACAAGAATGTGCTAGTTTGATAGTGATTTCTATCAAACCGAGGAAATAGTAACAATAATGCTGCATTAATTATTTTGGAAATTAAAAGAAAAGACATTTTCCAACCCATTTTTATCAGGCCAGTATAGCTCTAATCTCTGCAGGGCAGAGAGTTATGCTGGTGAACTCCATAGATGATAAAGGGTTACATTTGGAAACTCCCATCTTGGTTATTTATGCGGTATTTCTAGCAAATCTAACAAGTAAAATATTGTCAGACTTGTTATTTGGCAGAAGAGATTCTCATTTTGGTGTCCATGCAGGAAGACTAGTTATGGCCATGTCACTAGTTTCACAGGCAGAGTACATCTCTAGTGGTTTGACTGCACAGAGGAGAACTTCTGGGAAGAAACTTTGGGACACCTTGCTCACCAAAGCATGGCTGGGTAGAGGGTCTAAGTGGCCAGGGTGAAAAAGTCAGAGCAGTTCTGTTTTTATCACACCCGTCACCCTGCATTGTCCAGTGTGTCACAAGGCTCCGATCTCTACACCAGTGTTTGATTTCACACGTTTAAAGAGCTCACCTCCCTTCATCCCACAGCAGGATAAATTGTGCTCATAATTATTGAAAAAAAAAAAAAAGTCCCGAACACATAGGCTAAACTGAACTTTCTTTCCTCTTCATGCAAGTTTTCGTCAAATTGGAAGCCTGGTGCTAAGTCAGCCCATTTAAATTCCCTGTAAAACCTACGCGTAGTGTTTTATCTGTGCAGATTACAATGCTGGCATTATGAAATGTGAGAGCTCAGCTTAGCCTCAACGTTTATCTGTATCTGCATCACTCTTGTCTCCTTTCCTCCTGTCCTCTCCCATCACAGGAAGAACTGGTCACATGATCCCGCTGAAATGCAGATGGCCGGGACATGAGGAGGGCAGATGTCCTCTGTCCATGCTCTCCCCCATCCCCATGGAGCTTTGCTTCCCGAGTTTAGTTGCATGTCCCTAAAATGTCCCTTTTGGCAAGAGAATCTGTGGTTTATGTAATGTCTTGACTGTTTTATGAAATTTGTGTATGACGTAATTTCTAAGAACATTAATCCTGGGTTGGCAACAGTCAACTCTGCAAAAATAGTAACAGTGGGGTTTTTTGGTTTTTTTTAATTGAAAGCGCTTAAGTATCTTTATGTTTAGCTGCATTTTCCAACACCACAATAAACAAGTGTTGCTTCTCTAGTTCAGGGGGAAAAGGAATAGCCATCAAGGAAAGGACACTGTAATGGCCAATCTTGATTGTGAATGGACTCGCCTAGAAGATACACATCTGGGGGTGCCTGTGAGCTTCCTTCCAAAGAGGACTAACTGAGGGGGAAGACTGACTCTCAGAATGGGCAGCACTTCCCGACCGTGGCCCAGATATGCAGGGGTCCAAGGCAAGGCAGTGTTGCCTGCTTCTGCTTTCACTCATTCCCTGTGCTGCTGCTGGGGCTGCCATCCTCTGCTGCGGCTGCTGCTGGGGCTGCCATCCTCTGCTGCGGCTGCTGCTGGGGCTGCCATCCTCTGCTGTGGCTGCAAGTGCTGTCATCCTCTGCGGCTGCTGGGGCTGCCATCCTCTGCTGCAGCTGCTGCTGGGGCTGCCATCCTCTGCTGCAGCTGCTGCTGGGGCTGCCATCCTCTGCTGCGGCTGCTGCTGGGCCTGCCATCCTCTGTTGCTGCTGCAGCTGCTGCTGGGGCTGCCATCCTCTGCTGCTGCTGCTGGGGCTGCCATCCTCTGCTGCCATGACTGCAGCTTCTCTGTCCTCTGAGGCAGACTGAATACCAGCAGCTCTCCAGGAATCCTCTCCGTCTTCAGTAACAGATCAGGACTGCCAACGCTTCGTGGACTGAGGAAGCAGCTACCGTGTCTCTGATTCTAGAGCCTGCAGATGGCTACCGTTGGCCTACTCAAATCCTATGGTGAAAGCCAGTCTACAAATCTCCTCTTATGACACAGAAACATTCATTCTATTGGTTTCGTTCCTCTTGGTGAGAAGAGGGTGGACTAGAAGAGGATCTTGAGGCCTCCAAGTTTGGAAAGAGCGGTGTCTTCTTGGCCTACCATTTGACACTTATCTTTTGCAGTTGCTCCCAACGTTGAGTCCGTCCTACACAATAGTCTAGTCAGAAAGCTACACAACACTGGCAATTCTGAAAGCAATCTCATTTCATTTTTTTTAAAATGAAAGTAGTTGACTTAAAGGCATTTACTGAACTCAATTCCCATCATGAAACCTTCTCCCCGAAACCCTATTGAAAATCTTCCAGCTCATAAACAAGTCCTTTCATGTTTGGTGGTCTCCCTCTAGCTTGTCAAAGAAGGGACCATTGTGTAGATCATGCAACACTCAGAAGTGGATGGTCCATATTCATTATGAGCCTAGGCTCTGAATCCTGCAAAGGGTGGCAATCTTTCTCCCTGCAAATATCATTGGGGTTGCTACAGGTGTAAATAGTGGGCATAGTGGAGATGGCACCATGAAGGGATATTTAGGTTCTATGATAAGTTGTTCACCCAACCTTGGGTGAACAAAGAAATCACCTTGGTGGACAAGAAGTGTTTAAAAAAAAAAAAAAAAACCTATTCTTTGGGTTAGAGAGATAGTTCAGTGGTTATGAGGCTGCTCTTCCAGAGGACCTGGGTTCAATTTCCAGTACCCATATGGCAGCTCACAACCGTCTGTACCCTCAATCCCAGGGCATCCAATTCCCTCTTCTGGCCTCTATGGGCACTGCACACACAATATGCACAGACATACATGCAGACACAGAAACACATGCAGATAAAACATCCACTCACATAAAATAAATTTAAATAAATTTTAAAAACCCACTCATTCCCCCAAATCAAAAGTACCAGGATTCAGCTATGTCATCTTGGGCAAATCACTCAATTTTTGTGGGCCATAGTTTCTCCACCTAAAAAGTCAACTTGAGAAAACCTGGCTACCTCAAGAGAAGCTGTAAAGATCAAATAAATGGATTGTTTTCTAAAGTCATGCCAACGTTGTGACCTGCTAGTCATACTAAGTCTTTAAGTGGCTTCTTGCAGACACAGGCTCTTTTCTGAGACAAGATGAGCACAGACCGCATCTGATGACCACGGAATTGGATTGGCCCTGTAAGGACTGAGTCCTGTGATTCTGGGCCCATAAAGGCTTACTGTATGCAACAACTATAGAGAGCGGCCTCAAAGTTATGGTCACACCGGCCATTGTGGAAAATAGCAGTGTTCTCTTGGGCCACTGTGTGTACAAACTTGGATGTCATTCGAGAAACAGTGAGACATCCTAGTGGGTGCTATGAAACAATGAAAGTTCACTTAGGAAAATCGCAAAGATCAAGAACAGGTGTGTGTGTGTGTGCGTGTGCGTGTGCGTGTGCGTGTGTTCTCAGCCATTGACTTTCAAATCCTCTCCCACTAGATGGGGCATATTGGAACCTGTTCCTGATGAATTCTTCCCTTAACTGTGCGACCTCAGCCAGTTTTCTGTTTCTCCAGGCCTCCAGCTGGAGCTTAAGTACACTGCAATAGAAAACATTGTAATTTCTTTCCATTCCTAAAACTAAGTGGCTTGAAGCACAATTTGTAAATGGTTTTAGATTTTTCCCTGTAGCTGCTTTTATGTCATGATTTGTCAAACCAATGATTTGGCCAGAATCTCTTGCCGGGAGATTGCCTCTCTAATGTCATCACTTTTCAGCAAGACAGGGACTGTTGGTCAGCTACAGTAACGGACACACTATGTGTTATGTTTGCAGCCTGGAGTCAGCAAATGCCCGGGGCCAGGCTTCCTAAGTGGTGCATCGCTGAGAAAGCCCGAAGCCACTTTATGTACTCATTATTAGCCAAAATGAACTTGGAGGTGACTTCCGCAATGCTTCAAGCATGGCCAGGCATGTGACCCATGAGCACTGAGTGCCTTTGGCCTCCAGAGCTGTTTGAAATCACTTTCTGACATAGACGAGTTAAGCGGGGGGTGCCACCTCTGGTTGCCTGAGGTTTGACCAAAGCTGTTAGTCTCAGGCTTCTCCAGGACTTCAGCATCCTAATGCTTGGGTGATGATAGAAGACATGAAGACTGTAAACACAAAGTTCACACACCAAGCCAAGCCTGGTTACCACAAAGCCACCACAGTGCCTTTGCATCTCTGAGGTACTCAGCAAACCCACCACAGGTCACTTTACTTCTAAACCATTTCTTCAAGATTCCTAGCTGCCCCCCCCCAACTTCACTTTTATCAGTGAGTAAAAAACAGAGTCTAGAAAATTTCTTCAGGAAAAAAAACCCCACACTAATTAAAAAATATATCTGAATGCCTACAAGGTGTCAGGAATAAGAGATACAGCTTTGAACAGTCCACATGTCTTTCATAAGGGTTTACATTCTAGTTAAAAACTGATGGAAAACAAAGTCTGTTGATTCTTCATAACCTTTAAATACTTTTTAGCACGGCTTAAGTTTTGTGTGTTTTAGTTTGTTTAAGACCAGGTCTTACTATGGAGTCCAAACTGGCTTGGAACTTGAGATTCTCCTGCCTCAGTCTTCCAGATGCTAGGACTACAGGTGTGTGTCACCACAATTTTCTTAAAATGCAGCATTGCCAAGTTGAGGAAAACCTCCAGATATTCAAAACTGTAATTTGGCTTTCCAGATCACTATGAGAGTGTATTGTTAACATTTATATGTACCTTTGCCAAAGTAGGAGGATCAGTGTGTCTTATTTTGTAAATTAACTATTTAGACCCATAGCATAGGAGTTCCCACTTGTGCCCTGGTCTCAGGGACACTAGGATTGTATTCATGGGAGGGTTCTATTTTCTTCAGATTTAGTTTTTTATTTTTGGCACCCAAACTTGTAGGTTTAAGTCCAACTTTCTCCAAACAGATCAGTGAAAGAGTCTAATTTTTTAGGTGGCTATGGGAATCCTGACACTTGGGACTTGTGGTGGTTTGAATATAATTGGCCCCCATGAGCTTTATGGGGAGTGGTATTATTAGGAGGTGCGGCTTTGGTGGAGTAGGTATGACCTTGTTGGAGGAAGTGTGTCACTGTGGAGTATGGTGGTATTTTATTTGTACTGAAATGTGATTTTCATTGTATGTTAATGAATAAAGTTGCCCGGGGGTCAGAGCTATTAGAGCCACAGCAAGAGCGTGGTGGTGGCGGTGATGCACGCTTTTAATCCCAGCACTTGGTAGAAGATCTAGGTAGATCTCTGTGTGTTCAGGGATACAGCCAGCATTGGAGACATACGCCTTTAAGACCTGGAGGGCGGTACTTACAGGCAGTGATGAGGCAGTCATGTGTTTGGGTTTACAACCAATGAGAAGGCAGAACAGAAAGACTATTTAAAGACAGACACACAGGAAATAGCTCTCTTTTGGGAAGCTAGGAGCACTGCAGGAGGTAAGATTTTAGCTCTGAGCTCTGATCTCTCGGCTTTCTCTTTTACATTGGTTCTGTGTTTCATATTTTAATAAGACGTTGGTTACATCTACAGTGGAGGTGTGCTTTAAGGTCTTATATATGCTCAAGTCACACCAGGGTCTCAGTTAACTTCCTGTTTCCTGCAGATCAGGATGTATTAACTCTCAGTTCCTTCTCCAGCACCATGTCTGCCTGTATGCCACCATGTCCTGCCATGATGATAATGGACTAGATCTCTGAAAATGTAAGGCACCTAGTTAAATGTTTTCCTTTATAAGAGTTGTCATGGTATCTCTTCACAGCAATAGCAACCCTACTAAGATAGGAGGTAACAGAGACAGGAGGATTACAAATTTGCGGACTGCCTAGGCTGTAATACAGTAAGACTGTCTGAAGAAGAAGAAGAAGAAGAAGAAGAAGAAGAAGAAGAAGAAGAAGAAGAAGGAGAAGGAGAAGGAGAAGGAGAAGGAGAAGGAGAAGGAGAAGGAGAAGGAGAAGGAGAAGGAGAAGGAGAAGGAGAAGGAGAAGGAGAAGGAGAAGGAGAAGGAGAAGGAGAAGGAGAAGGAGAAGGAGAAGGAGAAGGAGAAGGAGAAGGAGAAGAAGAAGAAGAAGAAAAGTATAATTTTTGCTAGATACTTCCTTTGCAAAAAGTAGAAAATTCCATGCAGGTTAGAGGAATCAGGGAAACATTTGTACAGACAACCTCGACTCAATGGTTCCATTGATGGTTTATCTACTTTAGGATGCTGTGAGAGTAGTATGTGTTCAGGAGAATATATGACTTCATGTGGTGGTATTGTGTTCCCCAAAATATTGTACATCCTAATAAACTTATCTGGGTTCAGAGAACAGAACAGCCACTGGACATAGAGGCCAGAAAATGGTGGCACACACACCTTTAATCCTATCACTTGGGAGGCAGAGATCCATCCAGATCTCTGTGAGTTCAAAGCCACACTGGAAACAGCCAGGCATGGTAACAAGAGCCTTTAATCCCAGAAAGTGATGGCAGGAAGCAGAAAGGTATATAAGGCGTGAGGACCAGAAACTAGGGCTGGTTAAGCTTTTAGGCTTTTGAGCAGCAGTTCAGCTGAGATTCATTTGAATGAGGCCTCGGAAGCTTCCAATCTGAGGAAACAGGATCAGCTGAGGAATTGGCGAGGTGAGGTGGCTGTGGCTTGTTCTGCTTCTCTGATCTTCCAGCTTTAACCCAATACCTGGCTCTGGGTTTGATTTTATTAATAAGACCTTTTAAGATTTGTACTACAACTTCAGTTTTGAAGTTTGACCTTTTCTTAAGATATAGAGATACAGTGTGGTATTCTCTTATGGTGCCAAACAGGGTCAAAGGGCCACAGCTTCCAGTCAGCTGTTCCACAAGAAGCAATGGCCTTCCTGCCATGGTGTGCTAGGCTGGAGTAGAAGGAGTAGCTGGGGTGGAAGAGATAGCTGAGGTGGAAGGGATAGCTGAGGTAGAAGGGGTAGCTGGGGTGGAAGGGATAGCTGGGGTGGAAGGGATAGCTGAGGTAGAAGGGGTAGCTGGGGTGGAAGGAGTAGCTGGGGTGGAAGGGGTAGCTGAGGTGGAAGGAGTAGCTGGGGTGGAAGGTGTAGCTGGGGTGGAAGGGGTAGCTGGGGTAGAAGAGATAGCTGAGGTAGAAGGAGTAGCTGGGGTAGAAGAGATAGCTGAGGTAGAAGGAGTAGCTGGGTTGGAAGAGATAGCTGAGGTAGAAGGAGTAGCTGGGTTGGAAGGGATAGCTGAGGTAGAAGGGGTAGCTGGGGTGGAAGGGGTAGCTGGGGTGGAAGGGGTAGCTGGGGTGGAAGAGATAGCTAAGGTAGAAGGAATAGCTGGGGTGGAAGGGGTAGCTGGGGTGGAAGGGGTAGCTGAGGTAGAAGGAGTAGCTGGGGTGGAAGGGATTGCTGAGGTGGAAGGAGTAGCTGGGGTGGAAGGGGTAGGTTTAGTTACATTGGATACTTTCTTGACTTACTATCGTTTCAACTAATGGTAGGTTTTCAGGATGTAACTCCACTATAATGTGAGGAACATCCATATGAGGGGCTACATGTAGACGAGTTTGTAAGTGGTCTTATTAAATAAAAAACACAGAGCCAAATATAGGGGTGAAAGCCTTAGATATCAGGGAAATAGAAATAGCCACCAGCTAACCTTACCTCACCACACCGCAGCTTCCAAAGTGAGCTACTTCCTGTCTACTGGCGCCTTTATTGCCTTGCTGTTCTGCCCTCTCATTGGCTCTTAGCCCAGCTACCTCACTTCCTTGTCACTGCCTGTTTGTACAGACCTCCAGGTCTCTATGGTTGGTACTGGGATTAAAGGCGTGTGTCACCATGCTTGGCTCTGTTCCCTAGTGTGGCCTTGAACACACACACACAGACCCTGCCTGCCAAGTGATTGGATTAAGGGCGTGTGCTTACCACTGCCTGACTTTTGTGTTTACTTGAAATGGCCTGCTATTTCCTCTGATCTCCAGGCAAGCTTTATTTATTAACATACAAATAAAATATCACCACAGCCACACAGTGTAAGAAAAAGTTCTTGGGATTCTAAAAACAGAAATCATAGTACCAAGACCGGCAACGTGGAGCCTAAGCAACACCAGGGATCAAAATACTAAAAGTTTGCGTTGACATGATTGGAGGCACCGTGGGGTTTTTGTTATTGCTGTTACATTTGTGTATGTGTGTGAGTAAGTGTATGTGCACACTTGCCACAGCACAAATGTACTGGTCAGAGAACAACTTGTGGAAGTTGGTCCTCTCTTTCCATCATGTGGGACCTGGGGATCCGACCCAGGCAGTTAGGCTTGGTGACAAGTGCCTTCACTGGCTAGGCCATCTTCCTGGCCTGCCTATGAAGGTACTGAGTCTTTCTTGTTGGCCTGTTTTGGACCACAAGTCCCCAAATAATGACACAGACACTTCTTATTAATTATGAATGTTTGGCCTTAGCTTAGGCTTGTTCCCAACTAGCTCTTAAAACCTAAATTAACCCATTGTTATTCATCTACATTCTACCACGTGGCTTGTTACCTCTCCTCCATACCGTAGGTCCAACTTGCTCTGCATCTCGCTTGCTTAATTCTGTGCACTTCAGATTCTTCCTGAGTTCCCTTCTCTCCCCCTAGAAGTCCCACCTATTCTCTCCTGCCTAGCTAGTGGCCATTCAGCTCTTTATTAAACCAATCAGAAGGTGTCTTAGGCAGACATATCTTCACATTGTACAAAAAGACTATCCCATAACAAATGCACCCTCACCCAAGCCCTCCATTGGGTTCCTTTTCTCTGTCTAGAGACTTCTCACTGTGATCTAGCTTGTCCCCAGGATGAATTTCTTTTGTCTGTGCCAAGCATAAGGAACATTAAATCTGTGATCATCAGAAGTTCTTGCTCATTTTTCTGATGTATATGGGATTATACTTCTTCCTCAAAAGGTTCATACAACTAATCTCCAGAGAGGTCTGCACCACCTCCAAGTGGATCCCCAACAGGTCTAAACAAGGGCCTACCAAGTTTGATGGTTTGAGCCCTCAGCACCAAAGCTAGGGTTGCTACAAGAGAGAGTTAAGACTCTGAACCATCTTTAGGAAATGCCAAAGGTAAAAGATGGGGAAAGCCAGGTCTAGAGAGCAGAGTGAGGTGAAAATCAGCTTACAGTGTCAGAGGGGAAGAGGTGGAGGGTGGTGTGAGAATGTGGACTGGGCGCTGTGTATGCTTCTGTGGTCTCCCTAGATGGAACATGGCTGGTGTCCTGGAAGAATTTGTTTCTTTTTACTCCTGGTCATATTCTCTGTTCTCATTTCAGCTCTCCTCCATCACGTTGGCATCCTATATGGTCTGCTGGGTCCATTTCTTCTTGATTATCTGAGAACTCTTCAGCTCTTAATCACCTGGAGTTCAGCTTGCTTGAGAGAACACAGCACAGAAGACAAAATTTAGATCTACATCACAAGTTGATGACATGAGTCCCTCAGCCGAGGATGCTTGGAGATGAACAGTCACACTGCTCTGTATCACACCGACTCACAGGAAGATCTGCCCTAGATACTTCTTGCTGTGCACTGGACCCACCGTGCTCCCAAGAAAGACAAGCTGTCACAGAGTACCAGTTACATCATCACATCTCCAGGGTATTCCGGCACCGTGTGACAAGCCCACACCTGACTCTCCACCTGGTGGCACACAACTCCTCACAGACCACCCTGGGTGCTGTACATGCTCTCTTAAAAAGATACACATAGAGTGTAGACTAAAGGATGTGATTGATAATTTAAAAAAATCTTTTGAATTGGGTCCATGAACACTAACATTACTAAAAGGCCCTGGTTCTGAAGGAAAGTGTTAGAAGATCGATCCATAGTTGCCCTCTTTGCAAACGAGCTCATATCTCCTTGTAGAAGTTTTGCTGTTACACATTCAAAATAGCTGTGAAGTCACTGGTCCACCGGTGATAATTTGTTTGTTTGTTTGAGGCAGGATTCTACTATGTAGCCCAACCTGGCCTCAGCCTACTGAGTACTGGGATTATAGGTATGTGCCACCGTACCCAGCTGAAGGATGTGTGATGGAGGAGAAGAAGTCAACCACTGGGTTCCTAGTGGAGGACCAATGGAGCTTTGGGGTACCCAAGATGTTACTGTTGATGCTATGTGAGGGAAGCAGTGAAAGCCATGGTTGGGGATGGGAGAAGGGGAAGATGATTAGTGAGTAAATGTGCTTGCCATCAAGCCTGATGACCTGAGTTCAATCCCCAGGCCCCCAGATGGTGACAGAAGAGAACAGACTCACTCAAGCTGTCCTCTGACCTAAGTTGTCCTCTGACTTCTACACGTGATGGCATGTGTCCCCACTCACTAAATAAATAAATGTAATAACTTAAAAAAAGAAGCAACATGGACTTTTTGGACTGGCCTGGGAGCTAGGCTTTCTCTTTGGGCTCCCAATGTCAGCTTTTATATCTTTTGGAGGATGTCTCACTCATACTTTTGAGGCAGCCTTCAGTGGATACAACACCTCTCTTAAAACTTTGTAACTCAGTTGGTAGAGTGCTTGCTTAGCGTGTCTGAAGCCCTGGGTTCGATCCAGCTCCAGCACCAGAGAGCCCTGGGCACTTCAGTGCGAGCCTGTAAGCCAGCACATGGGAGATGGACTCAAGAGCATCAGAAGTTGAAGGTCACCCTTGGCTACTGAGCAAGTGCAAGGCCAGCCTAAGATATACAAGACCTTGTCTCAGAAACAAACAGCTTCTTTGCAGAAAAGAATACTATTTTTGCTGACATAGCATCCGTCATTATAAGCAAACTATCACCTTTCAAGAGCGTCCCCCAGAAAACATTTCCCTGCTGCTTTAGAGGTTTAAGTTATTTGGTATAATTTCGGCAGCCCTAAACTTGAAGATTTTTGCGCTTGCTTAAAAAAATAAACAAATAAAATAGACAAAGGATCAGCACTTCATCCAAATTTCCTCCTATTCCTTTCCTTAACTGCAGAATTAAGGAGCCCTCATGTGGGCCAAGGTTATGCTTCAGCGCAAAGCATGTTTACAGTGCTCTAGAAGGATGAGGAAACTGTTTATTGAATACACAGTGTTGGAATCACATTTTAAAGTGCACAGAGAAAACTCCCATCACAAAGCCCTGCCGGCGGCAGCGGCGGCAGAGATCACGACATAGCAAACAAAACCATTCCTGCCATGAATGCTCTGGGGCGACATCGCCCCATTAACACACGAGTTTCGTCTGTCCATGGCCCTGGCAAGCAGTGGCTCTACAAGCTTTGCTCAAACCATCACTCGGGGATGTCCCCCGTGCCCGTGGAGGAGGAAGCACCAACAGCAAGTACAAAAAAAAAAAGACAGAATGTCATGTAGCCCAGCCTAGCCTCAAACTAGACAGCTGTAGATGGCACTGAGCTCCAGATCTTCCCAGGTGCTGGGACAATTGGCAACTAGGCAACCCTTGCCTTATCAGGAGAGTTCCACTGTGCTTCTGACTCAAGTCTTGGGATCAGTAATAATCTATGTACTCCGCCATCGGGGGAGCTCCCAGCTGAAGGTGACTGCGACCCACACAGAATCCATTTTCTCCTGAAAACTCCATGGAGACCGCTTTCTTCTGCGTCTTTGTGCACTTAACCAGTTAGCTACTTGTAGGGGGAGCCGACATAAGACACGCTCACTTTGGTTTATTTACATCTGGCATCATATTTAGAGTCAGAATTGAGTTCAATTGTGATTGTCCCAGTCAACACGACTGGAAAAAATCATATTAAATTCTCTGGATCTGTTTTCTCATCTCTAAAATGGGACTAATAATAGAAATGATATCTCGGTGCGTTAAGGAGCAAATGAGCTAAGATTTGCAAATTTCTTAACACTAGGATAGGCACTCACTAAATGACAAATGTAATTACTAGTCTTTAATAACTGCCTCAAAGCCAGTACTTCTGCCGGGCATTACCACTGTTCCTGCTTGGACGGGTGAGTGACAGTGACCCATCCAGGGTGCAAGTCACTCCTGAGGACACCAGGACTTCTGACTCCAGGCCCCAGAATCCCAATCACCCCCCATTACCCTCCATCACTTTAAAGACTTTTATAGAATGGGATGCAGTATCCAGCACAAGAAGAGAATTATCCTTGGTGAAGGCCAGTGCCACAGGACGAGAAAGACTGTGAGTGACCATGGGCTTCAGGGCTGGAAATTCCTCAGGTTTTCCCAAGCATATGATGGCTGGCCCAGAGGTGTCTGCAACAATCACATTTCCCTGGTGATCGAAGGCCACAGCTGAGACAGTTATTTTTGAGGGAAAGAGGAGGTTCAGCCCGAAGCTATCCACCTGGCCAATCAGCTGCATTGTGGAGTTGAACACCTTCACCCGTGTGCTATTGCCTGCTGTCCCCAAGGCCCAGGGGTGTTCTAGGACCGCGATGGCCCCGGTGAGCCAAGACACAGCCACCCCACGGGGACCGCACAGCTGAGCTTGCAGCCTCTCAGTCCTCCGAAGGGCCCCTTCGGGGAAATCCACTTCCAGCAGGTGCAAGGTCCCCGCCTCTGCGTCAGTCACCAGGACCTGGTTCTGAGGGGTGATCTCCACACCCCAAGGCAGGGAAAACTGCTTCCCCACAACCAGCTTGATCTGGCCGAAGAAATCAAACACTTTGAGGGAGCGGTCGCCAGCGTCGGTGACAACCACGTGGCAGTCGTTGGTGACGGCGACATCCAGTGGGTACTTCACGTCATGCGCTGCGTCCCCCTTCTCTCCAAACTGGTGTGCACCTCCTCCTCCGGAGTCAAAGATCTTGACCCGCCTCTTACCGTCGTGCACGACCACGACCCGTCCGGTCTTGGGGCACAGTGCAAGCCCGGTGGGGTTCACCAGGGTTCCCCACCCGCCAAAGGCGTGGTGGCAGGTGAGCACGCCGGGCGCGCAGGGGGCGGCGCTGAGGGCAGCCGGGGACGCGTGAAGAGTGGAGCCCAGGAGCTCCAGAAGGTGCAACACTGGCAGGCAATCGCTGGTGTCACAGGCTCGGCAGCCCAGCCGGCAGAAGGGACATTCGAGGGCCAGCGTCCGCGGGTGCGCGAGGGCGGCCACGCAGGCCAGGCAGACCACGTGGCCACAGGGCAGGTTGCGCGGGCGCCGCTGCTGCCGGTGGCCGAACCTCTCGAAGCACACCTTGCACTCCAGCAGGCTGACCTCCGCCTCGCGCACCAGCTCGGGCCGCACCCCAGCCGCCTCCTCCCCCATCGCTCCCGCCGCGCCGCGGCCCCAACGCAGCCCTCGGTCACGGTCACGGTCACGGTCACGGGGCGGGGCATCCGCTCTGACGTGGGACGCCGCGGGCTGACCGGGTGCGCGCTGCTGCCTCCTGGCGGGCACATGCCGCAGTCGTTCGCATGCGCCGTGCTCAGATCACGCCACGGGTGAGCGATCCCGGTGGTTTTAGAGATGAGCCACACCTCGGGAGTACGAGTGGGTCGTTCCCTGTTAGTCTGTAAGTGACGAGGCGAGCACCAGGACCTAGTCTCCCAGTGCTGATGCCCAGCAGAGCTGCCAATCAGCTGGGCTGGGTGCTGGGCAGGGAGAAGATGCGCTTCTAGTCTCGGTATATTGTGACTCTACTGAGGAGAGAGATACACGAAAGAAGGTAACTTCAAGAGGGTGAGGCAGGTGTGCATACTTCCTTCGGGTGTTTTATCACACTTGTGAGAAGGTAGATGCCTAGCACTCGGCGCCGGTTATGGTAGCTGAAATCCCAGCACCCAGGAGCCAGAAACTAGCAGTTAGAGGCCAGTCTAGGCGACATACACTGTCTCAACCCTCCCATTCCCGCCCCCACCCCACCCCAAATCAAAAACAAACAAAAGAATACTTGTGAAATTGGTTTGTGTGGAAGGAATATTTAAAAGCTGTTAGTTGCCTCGCATGGTGGCCTACATAGTGAGTTCCAGGCCAGCTAGAGCTACATACTGAGAACTTGTCTCAAGCAAACAAGCACAAACAGACCAAAACCAAACAACAACAAACTGTTAATAGCAGTTACTATAGAATTCACTTCATGCCTGTCTTCCTTTAAGCGGTCTCATTCAAGCCTCATGGACAACTCGAGTGGCTTGGATAAAGAATGGCTAGGCTAAGATGGGAAGCCAGGCAGTTTGACTCTCGGGTCTCTCACGCCTTCACACTGATCATCAAAGATGGTTCTATATGACAAATACTTGAATCTCCTTGCCAAAGGCTTAACAGTCCTGGGTGAGGGCTGGGCTGCAGGGAGCTGTGAAGGGGGATTACAGTGTAGAGGTAGATTTGAGCAAATGAATCCTTCACACAGTGTCTTCCAGTCTCAGGTAAGATTGAAAGGAAAGGGAGCGAAAAGATGGCTCTGTGGTGAATAACGAGCACTTGCTGTCCTCCTAGAGCACAGTTCCCAGCACCCACACTGGGTGGTTCACAACCACCGGTAACTCCAGCTCCAGGGAATCCAGTGTCCGCTTCTGGTCTCCATGTACTTGTACACATGTGGCATACATTCACACAAACATACACCCGTGCATATAAATAATTATAAGAAATATTTAAAACTTGAAAGTAAAGGTGATCCACATATCTTGGAACAACCTTAAAGTTATGGGCACTATAATCTTCAGGAATCCATTATGATGTTCAGCTCTCTTACATTTAGGAGTTTATTATTCCCACTCATTTACAAGTCATGGTCATGGTTGGTTACACTCTTGTTTCATAGACTTCCAAGCAAATGGAGAACTCAATCCTTTGCTAACACTCTTTAGGAGAGATTCTATGGAAGGCAAAGAGAAACATTTATCAAGAGTTACATGTCTCAGAGATGGAGCATGAGACCAGAAAAACCAAGCTGATGCTATGATTTTAGAATGCATTTCCATTCCAAATAAGAAACCAACTGAAAGCATATCTTGTAGAAATGTCTTTTAGTAGTAATTCTAAAGAAGATTTATTTATTTGTGTGTGTGCATGTGTGTGTCTGTGTGAGTGTATGTGCACATGTCTGTGTGTGAGCCCTTGGGAGTCCAGAAGAGGGGGTTAGATATCTGAAAGCTGGAATTATAGGCAGTTGTGAGCACTTGATGTGTGAGATCAAATGCAGGGCCTCAAGACTGAACAACAGCTGTGTCTAACTACTGAGAAATCTCTTCAGCCCCTTGGAATTAATAAAAAAAATGTTTATTTTATTTTATGTGTATAAGGGTTTTCTCTACATTATGCATATATACCACTTTCATGCCTGGTGCCCGAGGCCATCAGGAGAGGCCATCGAGATTCCTGAAACTGGAGTTATGGATGGCTGTAAGCCATTGTATGAGTACTGGGAATTGAACCACAGTACAGGTCTTCCACAAGAGCTATAAATGCTCCTCACTGTTAAGCTATCTCTCCAGCAACTCAGAAATAATTTTTAAACTGGGAAGTACATTCAAGATACAAAAAACTGGATTATTTTCAGAACCAGTCTTGTCCAACAAAAATGTAACGAAACTCACGTTTTAAAATAATTTCCTTGTAGCTCCATTTTTAAATGTCAAAAGAAGATGAAACTAATTTAGTTGTATACTTTAACCCATCATTTGGACTTGTAATCACTTGGACATATGAAAGAGATATTTTATACTCATTTTAGGTGCGAAGTCAAATCTGGTGTGTCTTACACCCAAGGTGCACCCGGGGTCAGATAAACTAATGTGGCTGGTGGTTCCCACCTGGAGCCTGACCAATGCGGACCTGGTCCTGCTCTGAGATGATGTCACCTCCTGAAAGTATTTCCCAGGCAGACCTCACTGAGTCCTGTGCCCTAACCTGTCTCTGCTCCAGTATTGTCCCAAAACTATTAAAAATCCCAATCCACTGCTGACTGTGGCCAAGCCTGTGTCCTCCAGATAGATCAACAGCCAGCGCCCTGCTAAGCCGGCCTTTCCTGCTTCTCAGTCCTTGGCTGCCTCTGTGAGGCCACTGGCAGTACTACACCATTAGCATCCTAGGACAGCTTTGCAGCACAGGACACACAATCTACGCCAGCGATTTATTACCAAGCACCTAACAATGAGTTTAGTTTTCGTTTTGGTTTGTTTGAGACAGGGTCTCATGTATCTCATGTTCCATTCACACCTTGAGCTCATGATCCTCCTGCCTCTGCCACCCCAGTGCTAGGATCCCAGGTATTTGTATGTCAGGCCCAAGTACTAAATTAAAAGCATGGCAATTGATTTAGTATGGCATTTTATTGGCAGTGAAGGTTTTCTCAATTATTCAAGGCATCAAACTTCAGAAGTAAAAAAACAAAACAAACAAACACACACACACACACACATAACACACACACACACACACACACACACACACAAGATTTAAGTCTTTCACAGTTTAGGGTTTTTGGTGATCATCATTTTAATAGTTTGTCTCCACCATATGGGATCAACCAGTTTCTAGTCTGGTATTTCTACCAACCTAGCAGACAGCTGCTGTTGCTTGTTTTTGCTCTTTTGGGGGGCCTGCCACACAACTCCCAAGTAAATCACACATGGAGGCTTATTATTACTTATAAATGCCCAGCCTTTAGCTTAGCTTGTTTCTAGCCAGTTTTCCTTAACTTAAATTATGCCATATATCTTTTGCCTCTGGGCTTTTATCTTTCTGTATTCCTGTTTACACATCTTTGTTTCTTACTCTGTAGCTTGCTGTGTAGCTGGGTGGCTGTCCCCAGATGTCCTCCTCCTTCCTCTCTCGTTCCTTCTTCTTCCTTCTCCCAGATTTCTCCTTCTATTAATTCTCTCTGCCTGCAAGCCCTACTGATCCTTTCTTCTGCCTAAAACTCAAGGCCCAGTCAGAGGTAGGTGACCAGGAACTGCATTCAAACTTCCTAGAGCTCTAAAATGCCAATGCTCGCACTGTGGTAGGCATTTTTACTAAGTTTTTTGTTCCTACTTAATGTACTTGCTGCTCAAGGGCTCACCAGCAGGCAGAAATGTTTAAAGGAGCCATATCCTTTTTTTCCCCCCAAGCTTTCTCAGGCCCTATAGAAATTCGAGCACCACATTGATATGCCAAAATGTTGTTGTTTGCTTTTGCTTTTTTGGGGGGCCCTCCACCCAGCTCCCAAATAAATCACACTCAAAGGCTTATTCTTTATTATGAATGCCCAGCCTTAGCTTGGCTTGTAGCATGTCAGCTTTACTTAAATCATCCTGTCTACCCTTTGCCTTTGGGCTGTTACCTTTTCTTACTTCTGTATTTCTTTTCTTTCCTTTCTACTCTGGCTGGCTGTGTAGCTGAGTGGCTGGCCCCTGATGTCCTCCTCCTTCTCTGGCTACCTCTTCTTTTTTCCTCCCAGATTTCTCCTTCTATATATTCTTTCTGCCTGCCAGCCCTGCCTATCCTTTGGCCTCCCCAACAACATTTTGGCACCCAATGTGGGGCTCACATGGCCATCTAGAGCCTGAGAAAGCTGAAAAAAAAATGTCTCCTTTAAGAAACCCTGATGTATGGCAGAGCATGTAAACAGCATTTTCCACACTAAATAGAAACAAAAACTAAGTAAAAATGCCTGCCATAGTGTAGGGCACTGGCATTCCATAGCTAGGAAGGTTGAATGCAGTTTCCAAAATGCACCTCTGACTGGGCTATGAGCTTTAGGCTTGGCTTTCATGACCTGAGAAGTGGGTGGAACCTGCCACCAAAGCCACAAGTGGAGGTCCCAAGCCACTCTACTTAGCATTTTTTTTTTTGTTCATACAGAAAAAAAAAGACTAGAGATACAAAGTAAAAAGAGATCCAGATGGAAAAAACTCTAAACAGGTTGCAGTGTGTTTAACAATGTGTGTAGGCTTAAGAAGAAAGAAAAAGGGCATAGACAGTCATAAGAAGAAATAAATATATTAAAAATAATAAAGCCTTTAAAGAGACAGTAAAAGAAAAAAACATGTGGAGATGGGAAATACACAGGGAGTCTGGATCCTGTAAAGTATTGTGTTGATTTTGGATTTTTTGATGGCCGATGGGCAAGAGACAGCTGCTGGGAGATATGGGATTGTGAGCAGGACTGCTGAATTGAACCAATCTAGATACTTTAGGAATGCCTTAACTTTAAGAAAGAAGTAAAAAAAAAAATAGATTTATCAAATTTGGAAATCAAAAATGCTTTCAAGTTTTGTTCCCACAGGAGACAAGAGCTATAGATCAGGAGTGATCAAGGGAGACCCTCTGAATCTTGACAGGTAATACCTATCTACAAAGGTTATATATAGTTGGTCCTCACAGGACTTAGCCATTATCTCAAAATTTCTCCCCCGGACACTAAAGCTGCTTTGCCCACAAACAGGAAGCAGTCTAGAGAAAACAATATTCAGATTCCCAAGAGTTGGGGTGTGGATGGCTGTTGGTTATGAGGTAGGTTATGGATGTGTGTTATCATTTAGGGGAATATGGGAATGATAAGATAGAAGGATAGATTATTGAATGCTGTGGGATGGTCTGTATGTCAAATTGCTCTGATTAGTCAATAAATAAAACACTGATTGGCCAGTGGCCAGGCAGGAAGTAGGTGGGACAAGGAGAGAGAAGAATTCTGGGAAGTGGAAGGCTGAGGCGAGGAGAAACTGCCAGCCGCCACCATGACAAGCCGCATGTGAAGACTCTAGTAAGCCACAAGCCATGTGGCAAGGTATAGATTTATAGAAATGGATTAATTTAAGCTATAAGAACAGTTAGCAAGAAGCCTGCCACGGCCATACAGTTTGTAAGCAATATAAATTTCTGTGTTTACTTGGTTGAGTCTGAGCAGCAGTGGGACTGGCGGGTGACAGAGATTTGTCCTAACTGTGGGCAAGGCAGGAAATCTCTAGCTACAATTGAATCTACTTTAAATAATAGGGTAGATTATTGAATCTACTATAAACTGAGGGACAGCTATTTATCTCAAATATTTTAAGGACTTTTTTATATTGACACAAATTTAAGTTAATTTTGTTGCCACATACTGTATGTATGTTTCTGTTCTTGTTTGGGGGATTTTTGTATATTGATAAAAATTTAAGGTTATGTTTGTTACAATATATTGTATGTATGCTTCTATTTTTGTTTGAGGTATTGTGCCTATGAAGTTCTTTTGGAAATGTAGGGTGAAGTTCTAATTTTTGAAAGCTATTATTATAAACTATACAGGATAATCAGGAAACATAGTTTAGAGGTTAGTCGTGTGTGTGTGTGTGTGTGTGTGTGTGTGTGTGTGTGTGTGTGTGTGTGTTTCGAGACACAGTTTCTCTGTGTAGTTTTGGTGCCTGTCCTGGATCTTGCTCTGTAGACAAGGCTGGCCTTGAACTCACAGAGATCTGCCTGGCTCTGCCTCCCAAGTGCTGGGATTAAAGGCGTGTGCCACTGCCACCCAGTGTGGTTAGTCATTTATAACAAAATTGTAGATATGTTATGTATGCTTTCCAGATCATACAGAGATATATTTTAGATAGATAGATGGTCTTCAACCCTTTCAAAGACCTATAGAATATGGCATTTAAATTATTTTGTTAACTTACGACTTTTCATGACAATGAGACATATGTGTTCCTGGCAGCACCAATTTACTTTGAAGATGATGGGCATCGAAGAAACTCCTTGTGGAGTTTCTTTCAATGTGGCAAGGCTAGCCATTTAGGCAAGAAACTGCTCTTGCCTGGACTGCTTGACAGTATGTTGTTTAAACTGGACATTCAGGACCCACAGGAAGATGACCACTAAACTTTGCCAAAACAAGGCAGGATAGTCCTTCAGGGTTCCTGCTTCACAGAAGAAACTGCCAAACATCCTGCAGGACACAGAGGAAAGTGACTGACAAACTTTGCCAATATAGGTGGGACAGTCTTTCAAATTTCCTGCTTCATTGAAAAGTCCACCAGATACTATGGGCCTGTAGGCTGAAGATGGATGTTCTAACATTGCAGAGGAACTTTGGATGACTGTCCATGCAGTCAGATGTCTCTGTCATTTCTAGAGTTCTTGGAAGTTGTTTGCAATGCATTTATTTACTTAAATAATATTATACCCTTCTAGGCCCTTTAATGGAGTTGAACACTAGATAATTACAATTGCTGTTTTCCTTAGATATGATAGAAAGTAAATTATGTATAAAATTTTGGATTTACTAAGATTATGGAGTATTTTCTTTAAATTTACCAGACACAAGTGAATTGGAATTCAGAACATTGTGAATGTCATCTTTACTTGATAATTGTTCTTATTGTATACAGTCTTACTATGTTAAAGTTAAAACATTTCATTTTTGTAAAAAAAAAAAAAGGGGGGGAGGATGTTGGGGAATATTGTTTAAAGATGTGTTACTTTTGTTTATGTTGCATTTGTTTAACTCTGTGAAGCTGTGTTACTGTGCCTGTGTAAAACACCTGATGGTCTAATAAAGAACTGAATGGCCAATAGCAAGGCAGGAAAAGGGATAGGTGGGGCTGGCAGGCAGAGAGAATAAATAGAAGGAGAAATCTGGGAGAAAAAATGAAAGATAGTCAGAGAAGGGGGACATCAGGGGACAGCCACTCAGCTACACAACCAGCCATGGAGGAAGAAGGAAAGAAACGTATACAGAAATAGAAAAAGGTAAAAGCCCAGAGGCAAAAGATAGACAGGATAATTTAAAGTTAAGAAAAGCTGGCAAGAAACAAGCCAAGCTAAGGCTGGGTATTCATAATAAGAATAAGCCTCCTTGGGCTGTAGAGATGGCTCAGAGGTTAAGAGCACTGCTTGTTCTTCCAGGGGTCCTGAGTTCAATTCCCAGCAACCACATGGTGGCTCACAACCATCTGTAATGAGATCTGGTGTCCTCTTCTGGCTTGCAGGGATATGTGCAGACAGAACACTGTATACATAATAAATAAATAAATAAATCTTTTTTTTAAAAAAAAAGAATAAGCCTCCTTGTGTGATTTATTTGGGAGCGGGCCCCCAAAGAGACAAAGAGACAAACAACCAACAACAGACAGCCATGGTCCGTTTTCTATATAATCAAAAATACAAAATCTAATTGACCACTTTATCTATTAAAACTTATACTTTGTCTTCATCCTCTTTTTTTTTTTTTTTTAAGAAACACACTAAGTTCCACCTCTGATTTTGCTTAACACTGTATTATGCCCAGCACAGACCCAACAGGCACGTACTTCCATTTGCTGAGTGAAAGCCATCACCAGGACAGGAGGAAATGTACAGGGATTTAAAGACTTTTGATGTGGTGGGTTACACCTTAATCCAGTGCTTTGGAAACAAAGGCAATCTCTGTGAGTTCCAGGCCAGTCAAGGCCACATAGTGATACCTAGTCTTAAATAAAGAAAAATAAAGACCTTGGGTTGGTAGATCAATGTACCAGCACCAACCAATCAGAATTTAAAAAAAAAAAAAAAAAAAAGTTTTGCTTTTGAGAGATATTCAGTCATTCTGGAAAGGGCCAAAGAACTGAGAGGAAGGTATTAGAAATGTGCTATGGAACCTGTAGTATAAGCCTAAGTTTGTAAAAATCACACATATGTAAAGGCAGACCAAAAAAAAAAAAAAGATGAAAACATCACTCTCTCAGCAGTAATTGTCTCTAGTGAAAGTACATTCAGTTACTTGTTTTTCTTTGGTAGTCCTCCCCAGATGTTCCAGATACTGTGATTATTTTGTAGTTCTAGAAGTTGAACCCAGGACCTCACATATACTAAACACTCTACCGCTGAGCTGTATCCCAAACCTGGCGTATTATTCCTTTTTAAAGATTTATTTTTAAGTTTTTATTTATGTGATGTGTAGTGTGTGTGTGTGTGCCACTTACGTGAGAGTGTTCACATAAGACCGAAGGGGGCATCAGATCCTCTGGACCTGTTGTATGCTGCCCAACATCGGTACTAAAAACGGAACTCAGGTCCTCTGGAAGAGCAGTACATGTTCTTAACCACCGAACCACTGTTCCAGCTCCCAGCATGCTCTTCTTAGCATTGACGTATAAATAAATGCTCACCTCCTATTTAAAATGCTGCTTCCTGTGGTTATCCTCCCCACTGTTCTTCACCACTCGGCAGATTTTCAGGCAGATTTTTAAATTTTATACATTAAAACTAGACAAAGTTGGGAAATGTGGACTGTTTACTAAAAACAGAGTGATTATGCTTAAGGCTCACATAGGAATCCTCTCCCATCCCCATTATTAACTCAGCCACTCTGGTGGATTTGCAATCTGTTTGCAAGAAATAAAACACATTAGATGACACATGGTAGAAACCCAGAGCCATGAGTTAAAGACAAGTTTCATAAAAGCCCTCAGAAGTCTTTCTTTGAAAGTTCTTGTTACACACACATACACACATAAACAAACATACATGCCCTAGTTACTTTTCTTATTGCTGTGACCAAGTACTAGGCACAAACAACTTAAGGAAGAAAGGGAGGGTCTGCTTGGGTCGTGGTTTGAGCGACTACAGTCCAGTATGGTGGGGAAGACATGGTCAAGGGCTTGGATGGCGGCAGCTGGAATGTCCTGCGTCAGACTGTTCACTGGCACAAAAAAGAAACAGAGAACTTGGGCCAGAACCAGGCCTGGCTATAAACCATCAAAACCTGCCCCTAGTGACCTACTTCTTTCAACTAGCCCCACCTCTTAAAGGTTCCAGAGCCTCCTAAAACAGTGCCACCAGCTGGAGACCAAGTGCTCAGACTGTGAGGGACAGTTTACATCCAAACCGTAACACGCATGCGTAAACACACACTGGAAATCACTTCCTTTAGGAAATAAAACAACAACCAAGACTGTACTATTGCAGTGAATGGGCAAGCTAATGTCTCTGTGGGCCGCGTTTCCATTCAACCATGAGTTCCCCAGCATTTGGGAGCTCTCATGAACAAATGTTTTCCAGGCCACCTTCTGTGGTCCTGACCACGAATCCTTTCCAGAACTAGTCACCAGGCAGCCAGTGGAAGCTTTGGTTATATTCCTTTGTGTGTTCTTTCCTCATTCAACCACACAGACTGACCAGGACACACTTTTCTTGTCTCCTCCCATGTGTACCTGTGAAGTCTCTGTTTGTGTTTTCATGCGTGCAGAGTGGGCAGTTCACAAACCACCAGGCAGGGCACAGAGACTCAGCCAGTCTATTGTTTAAACTGCAAAATTAGATAAAAGGCATTTTTGGAAAACCCCCAAGAATAATTCAACCCCTGTAACATAGTGTATATGGAGCGTCGATCTCAGGGCTTTTAAATTCAGAACGCCCCCAGTGAGGACATATTTTACATAAAAGATTGACCACATAAAGCATCTCATTTGTGTCATTTAGGACTGTGGGTTTGAGTTATGGAAACAAACTCTAGCTCCTGCATGAGCACAGGAGTCTATCATACAACACGAGACGTTCTTCCTTAGGCTGGGCAGCGGGGCTTCTGGAAGGGTAAAGTGGGAGACTGGAACACCCGTGGCCTCTCTACTGTTTGTGTCTCCACTTCTCAGCTCTGGGGTGGGCCGTGGCAACTAGAGAGATCCTGGCTCTACCCTTTAGTTTTGCCCTCTGAGCACCTAACTTGTCTTTCCAGCTCTGAGCTTAAAAAAAAAATCTCTAAAGAGAATTGGATTGGCCCAGCTCAATGGTCCAACATTGTTCGTTCAACTGGCTACAAAGATCACTCTGTAGACTGAGGCAGGTTTCAGAGAAGCAACTCTGATCAGGATATTTGAATAGGTCAATGGCAGAAGATATCCAAGGACAGCATCCTCAATGCTGTTGGAGGATGTGAGATCAACACTGAGCATTAATGAGGTTTACACAAAGGTTAGTATTTAAAATCTATATTTTTATGTGTTGAGTATTTTGACTACATGTATATATTGCACTACGTGCATGCCTGATGCCCACCATTGCCAGAAGACAGTGTTGTATCTCCTGGAGATAGTAGTAGACATTAGTGAACCACCATATGAATGCTGGGAACCAAACCCCATCCTCTGGAAGAACAGTAAGTGCTCTTAACCACTAAGCCTTCTCTCCAGTCCCAAGTTTAATTTTTAAAAGATAATCTCTATAAAGAGTATACATGACTTTCATCAATATTAATGGTATTTCCAGTAACAACCATTACCTTAGTGCAAGCACAAATATTCTCATTATATATATGTGTGTGTGTGTGTGTGTGTGTGTGTGTGTGTGTGTGTATCTACAGTATATATATAGTAACCTATCTTTAGAAACACACCTTACTGTATTAACATGAGTTAAAAATATAAACCACTTAGACGTTGGGAGGTATGGAGATGAAGACTGACATCTGATTTAACAAAATGTGATCATTAGTAAAAACTGACAAATTCTGAACCTGAGTTTCCACAATGAACAGCCTCAAGCCACCCACTCATATAAGTAAGAATAAATTAAAAGAAACAAAAGTTGCCAAACTCAGAAAAAGTGGTTTTTAGAGGTTTTATTCTTACAGTTTGGGGAAAAAACTTTTCCAATATAGGTTAAAAAATTTTTTTAATTTCTTGATTCTGTTAAGTATAAAATTATACAAGGGGAGAAACATGTGAAGATGAGGTCCCAAGATCTAAGCAGATTAGGATTTATGGTGAAGTTAATTTTTAATAAAATAATTTAGACTATCCCAAATCCTGTTAAAATCTTACATTTCCTCAGTGATTGTAATTTTCATGTATATTTTTATTTATTGTTTAAAGTAATAAACACTGTATTTTTGTTTTTAGTTATAGAAGAAATACATGCTGACTATTAAAAAGACACATTGTATTTAATATTTTGCTACCAATTATACATTCTTCAAAGGATTGACTTAAAACATTTTAGTGTGTGATTTCATTTAAAAAGTCATGCACAAAGATCTGTATTTTGAATAAGAAAAAAATCCAAGTGCTTATATTTTCAAGCCTTAACATAATTTTTAATTTTTCAAAAATTCATGCAGGGATTGACTGCTTTTGTTTTGTTTTGTTTTTCCAAGACAGAGTTTCCTGAAAACTCACTCTGTAGCCCAGGCTGGCCTTGAACTCACAGAGATCCGCCTGCCCCTGCCTCCCGAGTGCTGGGATTAAAGGCCTGCGCCATCATCACCAGCTGTTTTTTACTTTTCTGTAAGGAGATACAATTTTTCAAAAATGTAGTCAATTCCCCAGGTTTTATGTCGTTCTTCAAAAGTATTAACTTCTTCAAGGCAACGAATGTTGCATTTTGTACCTGAAGTAAGAAAGGTAACAAGTTAAAACATTGTGAAGGACATCTGGGATGCCTCTAGAAACGTTCTTGAGGATTTTGTGGCTAAAAATATCTTTATCTCTCTCTCTCTCTCTCTCTCTCTCTCTCTCTCTCTCTCTCTCTCTCTCTCTCTCTCTCTCTCTCTCTCTCTTTCTCTGTGTGTGTTTCAAACACACAGAGAGAGTGCATAACTTCTAACCCATGGTAGGGTGCCTGCAGTCTGCCTGACAACCTGAGTCAATCCCCCAATTCCACACAGTAGAAGGAAAGAACTGACTTTCTGCAAGTTGTCCTGTGACCTCCACATCACACACACACACACACACACACACACACACACACACACACACACACACACACATGTGCGTATTAAAAAGGAATGTTAACTTACCAAATAACCTTTTAAGTTCAGCATCTGGAACATAAAATGGTGGGCCTAAGAAAAGAGAAGTATGGTGAAGAATAGTTTATCTTTCAACTCAAATTCCCAAATTCTCGGGGTTCAACTCTCAGTTTAATTTCAGTGATATTATGGATACTTATTCTATAAACTACTGAGAAATACAAAGAGGTGAGGATATAGTATAGCATGCCTTTCTAGTTTTGTTGTGTGTATGTGGGGTTTTTGTGTGTGTGTGTGTGTGTGTGTGTGTGTGTGTGTGTGTGTGTGTGTGTGTGTTTCAAAGATAGGGTCTTATGTAGTTCAGGCAGGCCTCAAACTCACTATGTAGCCAAGGATGACCTTGAACTTCTGACCCCCTGCCTCTATGCCCCGAGTACTGAGATTGCGGGCATGTACTGCTATATCTGGTTTTCAAAGTGCTGGGGATCAACCCAGAGACTTCCTGCATGCTAGGCGAGCACTCTACCAGCTGAGCTGCATCCCTGCTCCCCACAATCTGGCTTTTGTATAGCTCACGTCCAGGGTCAGAGTGCAGCCCACTGACAGGTTCCTTTGGGGTGTCCTTCGCCTTCCAGGGTGCTGGTTTCTGCCCTTCACACTTCTCGTCACTACATTCTTCCCACTCTGCGGTGGGACAGGGACTGGCAGCATCTTCCCCTTGTCCTTTAAAACAGTGTTGTCCCCACCGCAGACAGAGCAGCTGTGCGGCTTCCCATGGTGCCTTCCCTGGGCCTCCTGCTCATGAGCAGGACTTAAATGAGACGAGCAGAGCTCACTTCTGCCTCCATTAACTTCTCTTTCCTTCTGACTGCCGCAGACGTAACTACAGATACCAAGTCTCATCTTCTAGTGAGTTTTTTAGACCCAAGGTTTTCAAACAGAACAACAAAAGACTACCATACATAAATATTAATAAGATAGGGCACTGTTGTTGTTGGTTTTTTTTTTTAAGCTCAATTAAAAATCAAACAACGCCAGACATGCTAGTTCATACCTGTAATCCTAATGCTTAGGAAGTCAAGGGGGCAGGATCAAGAGTTCGAGGCCAGCCTGGGCTACATAAAACCACCCCTCTCAAAAACCACCAACCCACCCCAGGGAACCAGGTGCGGTTTCAGCACTCAGGGGTGGAGGGAGAAGGACACTGAGTGTGAGGCCAGTGTTGCCTTCATCATGAGACATTGCCTCCAAACCAGTCGGCCAACCAAACAACATCCTCCTCCCCCAACAAGAAAACCACCAGGGATCTTACCCATTAGAAGTCTGAATACTTGATTTTAACTCCTTCATGAAAATACAAGCCTGTCCAAGGCAAACACTAAGCTCCAGTGTCCAAGGCTGGGAGGTGGCTCAGTGGGACAGCACTTGCCTGGCACCTGGAAGGCCCTGGGGTCCATCCTCAGTGCTGTAAAAGCTTCCTCCCAGTACAACAAAATGAGCTGCTGTGGAATATTCCTTTACGTTGTGTGAAGATATGTCGCTGCGATTGGTTTAATAAAGAAGCTGACTGGCCAATAGCTGGACAGAATAAGGTTAGGCAGGAGAGCCAGACTGAGAATGCTGAGAGGACAAAGGGCAGAGTCTGGAGTCTCCAGCCAGACGCAGATGGAATGTGCCATGCTAATCAAGATGCTGCCATGTGGTAGAGCGTAAGAAGGAATATGGGTTAACTTCAAATGTTAGAGCTAGTCAGTAATAAGCCTGAGCTATTGGCCAAGCATTTGTAATTAATATTAAGCCTCTGAGTAATCATTTGAAAGTGGCTGTGGGACAGGAAAACCCTGCCTGCAATGAGTCAGATGAAAGAACCTTTTCAGAGGTTGAAAATATGAAGCTCAGTGAGAGAGGGCTTGCCTAACACCCATAATGCCCCGGGTTTGATCCTCTCGGACGCCAAATGTTATACACACACAAAAAAAAAAATCAGAGAGAATGTAGTAGCATACAATAGATAACATATAAGATTAGCTAGATGTGGGGGCTCAGGTCTACAGTCCAGGCACTTGGGAGACTGAAGCACAGAGATCTTCTTGAGTTTAAAGCTAGCCTAGGCTATATAGTAAGTTCCAGACCAGGCTGAGCTTTAAAGTAAGACCATGTTTTAAAAACAAAACAAAACAAAACAAAAAACACTATTTGAGAGATTTCCCTAGAACCCCCACAGCTCCTCATGCCTCTTCCCCACCTGTCTGAGAGGTATCTGTGGGTGTATCAACATTAGCTTCATGCAGCTCCAACTCAGGGGCAGCATAGTCACCCAATGCCCAGGGCAGGGCACCCACATTTCTTTCTTCTACTCTAGGGCTCTTGAGATATCTCTTTACATTAGGATCGTCCTCTTCCCCCTTCCACAGTTTGAACTATGACTGGTGAACAAAACAGGAAAGGAATATAAGAAAACATGGACAGTGCGGAAGAGCACAAAGATTTCCTGTTCTCATTAGCCCAGAACTGTCTCCATGCACACAAGCAGTGTGCATCCTATGAGAGAAGACAGGGAAAAAATCCTTACACGTACATAGAATTAAATCATGAAATGAGGCAAACAAAACAAGTGTTACCTGCATATTTCGTTGGATCATAAGAAAGGACAGCCACGAAGTACTGAAACTCTTTTCTCAGTAGGGACAGTATAATATCTGCATAGCTAGAAAGAGCACAAAAAATTATGTTTCATTTCTCTAGACAGAGGCTGGAGGGGGCAAGAGGTAATAAAGGAAGCCAGCATTTACTATACATTACTATCTGCAGTGAAATTCTCCTAGTAAACATATAAACCTGTGTGGTGGTTTGAATGAGAATGGCCCCCATGGGCTCACAGATTTGAATACTGGTCCCCAATTGGTGGAATTGTTTGGGAAGCATTAGGAAGTGTGGCCTTGTTGAAGCCTGGTTCCTGGCAGGTGCACTGTTTGGCTCACAAACACCTGCATCTTCAGCTCCTGGGCATGCAATGCCCTCTTCTGACCTCGAGGGTCATCCACCGTGTGTGCACATACATACACATGTGCATGCATACACACAAATAAATCAGAATTAATTAATTCTGATAACAATATCCAACATGCTCCTGAGTGTGCTTCCCCTGTGATCACACACACCCCCCGGGGGGGGGGGGGGAGGGCCGGGGACTAGGGAGGATCTAGACTCTCTGGCCAAGCTAGAGCTTGATTCTCTAAGTAAGCCTCCCCTTGGGTGTCACTTGCCTTGTTAGCCATGAACAAAGAGGGTCAGAGTCCACTAGGGTGGCCTTCACAGCTAAGGACAGAGGAGCTGATGCAGGAAACAGTACACTTGTCTTGCTTAATGTACAGCTTAATTTTCTTCATTTAGTCACAATAATTACAGAGATGTTACCTGTGCTAAATGTGGATCAAGTCCAATACTGAGGGAACAGCTGAGCCCAATGGACCTGTTTTCCCTTTGGTATGAACTCAATATTCTGCTCTCTCCCTACCATCCTGTGGACTTTCATAGAGCAAACCAAAATCCACGAAGGGACTAAGCCCAAAGAAACAGAAGAACATCCTGGAGGCGGTTCAGGAAACAGCTACTGACTTAAGCATTTTGCAGAACTGAATGTGGTCCACAAATACAGTGTGCTATGAAGACACAGGAGTTTCAAGTGATGCTTTGAGCTGATGAAGGACAAATGCAGAGCATGCACTAGAAATGTGATGTGGATATTTGGAAGAGCTGGGTAACAGAACTGTCATGGCAAAAGCCATGCCCACTTCCCCAGCACCTGACCCTGATCTGATCCCGAGAGAATGTTGGGCTTCTGAGACATTTCTGTTTAAAAGTTTATCTTCTTCTTGGCACAAAATGGCCTGCTGGGCAAAGAACTGCCCTTGCCTCAACTGTTGACAGTATGAATGCTGCTGTCCTTTCTGGATGAGCAGGACACAAGGAGAAGTGACTACTGAACCTTGCTAAGACAGGGTAAGATGATCTTTTAAAATTCCTGCTTCTATCGCTTCTCAGCCTTTTGGCTAAGATCAAGTGTAGTATCTGTTCTTATAAAAAATTCCTGCTTCTGAAAATGATCTGTCAGATATTCTGGCCTGTAGCCAAATTGGATGCCCCAATGATGCTGAGAAACTAAGTGACTGTCCAGGCTGCCAGCTATCTCTGTCTATTCTCAAAAGAATTTCGGAATTTGCTTGCTTGTATTTTTCGTTTTCTCAAGTATTATTATGTTCCTTCTCAGGTCTTTGATGGAGTTGAAGACTAGATAGTTACAGTTATAATCCTCTCATATCTTTTTTTTTTAATTTTTTTTTTATTTTTTTTTGGTTTTTCGAGACAGGGTTTCTCTGCGTAGCTTTGCGCCTTTCCTGGAGCTCACTTGGTAGCCCAGGCTGGCCTTGAACTCACAGAGATCCGCCTGGCTCTGCCTCCCGAGTGCTGGGATTAAAGGCGTGCGCCACCACCGCCCGGCTTAATCCTCTCATATCTTAGCTAAGAACATTTTGGATACTAAAGTTAGAATCTTCAGGATAGGACAGCTATCGAAATAATCTTGGTAATTTGCCATTTACCTATGATCTGGACATTTCTGGACATTTAGCATGTCTTTCTTGTTTGATGTTGTTCTTGTTGGTTGTAGTTCCATTTTTGTTTATGTTATTACCCTTTGTTTTTCCTGGACAATATTTGATAATCATTCTTATCGTATACAGTTTGCATTAAGTTTAAAACCTTCTTATTTAGACAAAAAGGGGAAATGTAGTGGAATTTGCTCCACCCATGACCTTGGGCTATAGGACCCAAAGGAGGCGGTGCTTCCTGCCATTGTAGGTGACCTCTTACATCTGAGAATCTAATGGGAATGTAATAAATAGTTATTAGAAAGCTCAGTACAAAGAACAGAATACAGTGAACATTCAGGGGCAAGCATTGCAGAGAAAAGCCCAGATGAGGAAGCAGAGTGGGGTGGGATGTAGGTAGGAAAATGAGAGGAGAGGAGAGAGAGAGAGAGAAATTATCAGAGAAAGAAAGAAAATATGTATATTTCTGGTGTGGATGTTCTAATTTTCAAAGATTAGGTTTGGCAATAGCCTTACATATAATGCAATTGATTTTTTTTAATTAAAAAAAATATGTGTCCCTGACTCAGAGCTTGAACTTTTTGGCCATGTGTTAAGAGCCTGCCTCTATTTAATGAGTAATTCAATATCTAACCTGTCAAATCCAAGGAGACACATATGTGGCATTATTTACACAGGAAAATTACACAGGATTGCATTTCCCTTGCATGCTTTCTTAACTTTGCTTTCTACTAAAGCTAGGTATAAATATGATCACCATATTTCTTTTCTTTGAATTCCTACAGCAACTCTTCAAGGTCATATGATGTGGAGATCTAAGCAAACTCAGCAGGTTAGAATCTTAACTGTCAGGTACTAGCTGCCTAAGTTGGGACACATCTCTTTGACCTTAAATTTCTCATGTGCAAATTGAAATCAAGACAGCATCTATGTCATAGGGCTGTCAGGCTAGTTAAATGTGTTAACACACACTGAATATTCCAAACAATGCCTGGCACAGGACAAGAGTCCACCAGCTGTTAGCCATGGTGATGGTGCTAGCAGAAATAGTCTCAGGTTGCGGAGGAGTAAACTGAGGCTTAGAGAACCCCAGCACAGGGCAGCAGAGCTTGCGAAGCGACAGAACCATTGGCATCACACATTCTTTAGCTTCCCTCGAACTCAGGTAAACACAAAGAAAACCAAAACAAGTGAAGAAACTGTGCTGGTGGAAGCCCACCTCTCTGCCCAGACCCTGCACCTCAGAAAGTCCCTCCAAACACAGCTCCTCCCCCAGAGGTGCTCAAGACCACTCCCACGGGGTATCTAAACTGCCCCCCCCCCTGAAAATAGAGACTTGGTTTTTCAGTCTCTTGTCCCTGTCTCCTCTGGGGGGGGGGGCGGAGAATCACCATTAAACCAGGGCTTTTTCTAATTTGGTCTGATTTGGATTGCTGCATTGATGGAGAAGTTTATTGTGGTGCAAAAACTTTTCAGAAACCAACTTACCGGTCATGGTCACCTGGATTGATAGCCACTAATGATCCTCTATCCCAAATCCTGTCAAACTTGCCAATATCCACTCTGCTCAAAAGAGAGGGGAAAAGTTGTTACATTTTGTCTGAAAAAGGTCAAATCTCAAACAAGATGTCTGGTGTTCCCCAGGGGACATGTTGGGACCTCACCCATCATCAGTGTATCAGGATCTCATGTTGGCTTTTCTTTATAGACTTGAGAGGGGTGTACTGACCCAGAGTGGGGACTGTCCACTTCCTGACTCCCACAGCAGTCTCCTTGTTTTGCTGTGACTTGGGAAAAAGAGTGAGGACAGAGGACAGCTGTACCAAGCTTTCTCATCCACTGACAGCTCACAAATAATGATATAGATACTTATTATTTATTATGAAAGCTCGACCTTTAGCTCAGGCTTGTTTCAACTAGCTCTTATAACTTAAATTAACCCATTTACATCAATCTACATTCTCCCACATGGTGTTACCTCTCTTCCATCTATCACTTCCTGCTTCCTCTCTGTGTCTTGCTGGTGATTCTGCCTTTCTTCTTCCCAGAGTTCTCTCTCTGCCTGGAAGTCCTGCCTATACCTCCTGCCTAGCTATTGGCCATCCAGCTTTTTATTACACCAATCACAGCAATACATCTTCACACGGTGTATGGATATCCCACAACAGGCAGTGAGTGACAGCTCTGTTCCCTGCCCCTGGCTCAGGCATCAGGCTCTGTCAGGTATCATACTGCCTCCTGGTTACAGGCTCAGGTGCCAGGTGGATGACACAGTCTTCCTCTCCTGCCTTTAGCTGTTCTGGATCATAATAATAATTTGGAAAGTTTGAGAGCTATCCCCATTGTGGGACGTTTTCCCACCAACCCCACAGCTCCCCAGAGTTTTCTTGAGTGAGAGCAGCAGGAAATATTAGATAGAAGGATTGAGATTGTGGAGATAAACAGATAGAAAATACAGGATAGCCTTGAGAGGGCCTGGAACCTATTCCAACAGGCCTTGACTATCTCTGCCTCAGGGTATTTATAGAGACACCAAGGGGTGGAGCAAAAGACCTCCCCCCAGCACAGCCAAGTGCAGACCATCTCAGACACCTGCACTCTATGCGGACCTGCTGGGAAAAGCCACCAGGAACCTGAAAACAGACTCCCACACCCCATGAAGTGGAAAGATGGGGCTTTGGTAAGAACAGTTGTAGGACAATAATTCTTGTTGCTGCAGAGGTAGACAGGAGTGGTGAACAGATTCCCCATCCCACCCCAGCACTGCCTAACAAGACCCACCTTCATTGTTACTATTATTACTCATTGTTACTATGTGTGGTGCGTATGTGTGTGCAAGCACATGCCTACTAAGGTATGCACATGAAGGTCAGAGGACAACATTCAGGAGTTAGTTCTTCCTTCTACCATGGGCTTTGGGAACTGAACCTAGGTCATCAGACTTGCATGGCAGGCACTTTTATTCTCTGAGCCATCTTGCTGGACTGAGCACCACTTTTTTTCTTTTTCTTTTTTTTAGGTAGCATCTCACCATATAGCCCTGGCTGGCCTGGAACTTTCTATCTAGACTGGGAACTTGCTATCAAAACAGAGATTTGCCTGTTTCAAGCACCGTGTTAAGGCGTGTGCCACCATCCCTTTATAAATGAACAAGTGGATGGGTAAAGCACTTACCACAGAAGCACAAGGGCGTGTGTTCAGATAGCCTGAGCTCATGTAAAAGCAAGACATGTTTGCAATAGCAGCGCTCTTATGGTGAGATGGGAGATGGAGGCAGGAGAATCCAATAAGTGTAAAGGCCAACGACTCTGGAGTACACGGTGGCCATGAAACCCTGTCTCAAACAGGGTGGCAGGCAAGGACTGGCATCTAAGGTTGTCCCCTGACTGCCACCCATGTGCCATAGCATGTACACATTCAAACATATACTCACACTCTCACACATTCGGTCACACACACTCACATACACTCACATACAAAATGGTACAGATAGAGCACTCAGTCACACAGATAAACACACACTAACATTCACACACATATGCACTCGCACACATTTACACATATACTCCCATGTCCTGCTCACACTTTCACACATACACACAACTTCACTCTTACATACTCACACATTCACATTTACACACACACACTCATTCACTCTCTCACACATACATACACAGTGGTGCAAGGGATCACTCAGTCACACTCACACTCACCCACCCACTCATTCACACTCACTCACACACTCACATAATGGAGCACCCAGTCCTACCTGGGAAGATCAAACAGGTTACAGCAGTACAATGAAATGCTCCCCGAAGAGCTCTGTAATAAAACAATGGAAACATTTTTACACTTAGCTAGGTAATTTTTAAATGGCCAAGGAAGGAAACAGGGCTCAGACAAAGCCAAGGAGATAGAGGGAACACACGTTAAACACAGTAACTTTATTGGAGTTTAACTGTAACTTATGTTTTCTTTTAAAGCCTGGATGGGGCCGGCCAGATGGCTCAGAGGGGAAGGTTGCCGCCAGGCCTGACAACCGGGTTTAATCCCTGGGCCCTACAGGATGGAAGGAGAGAACTGATTCCCACAAGCTGCACTCTAACCTCTACATGTGCACCATGATATATGCACATATACATTCTACATCTATATATCTATTCCTAATATCGACTCAGCTATTATTCATCATCTATGTACCGAACTATCATCTATATGGTTAGCTCTAATTCTATCATTTATCTTTAATATTTGTCTATCTATTATCTTTTGTTTTGAGAGAAAAATCTCACTATGTAACCTAGACTAGCCTTTGTAGCCATAAGTTTTCTCAGGTCCCACCTGGCCCCATGGTCCTGAGTTCCTCCATCCCACCTGGCCCCACGGTCCCTCAGCTGCTTATAAAATAATCATTCAGAGGCTTAATATTAATTATCAACTGTATGGCCTATGGTAGGCCTCTTGCTAGCTAGTTCTTATAGTTTAACTCAACCCATAACTACTTATCCATCACCACATGTTCCGTGGCTTTACCTGCATCCCATTCCATGTTGCTCCTAGGATGGCAGTCTGGCATCTCCCCCACTCCACCTGTCTCTTTCCTGTCTCTCTCCTTGTGTTTCCTGCCTGTCTCTAAGCTGCCTTGCCATAGGCCAAAGCAGCTTATTTATCAACCAATGGGAACAGCATATATTCACAGCATACAGAAAGACGTCCCCCAGCAAGTCTTGAATTCATGATCCTCCTGCCTCCACCTTCCGAGGGCTGAGCTGCCATCTATAGGCTGAAGCCCCGGCTCATCCCAGTGTATAACACATAGGTGATCTGAAGCCCTGGCTCATCACAGTGGATAACACATAGGTGATCTGAAGCCCCAGCTCATCACAGTGGATAACATGTAGGTGATCTGAAGCCCTGGCTCATCACAGTGGATAACACATAGGTGATCTGAAGCCCCGGCTGATCACAGTGGATAACACGTAGGTGATCTGTGGTAAAGAGCAGCCATTTGACACTGGTTTAACATCTTAAGTACTCGTGGGAAAAAGTCATTTTTGGTGAGGCATGGAAATAACTAGTCACCACAATCGATACAAACCTTAAATACCTTGGCACCAGCAATTTCATTGAGTGGTTCCTCTGTGTACGAAAGATTCTGTTCTGCAAAAAATTCCCGAATCCCAATTTCACTGATTTCTACACCAACTACAGTGTGGCCCTGGTCTGCAAACCTGCAGAGAAACACAGTTGCACTTTAACTTTACTTCACATACACCACAGAATAAAAACCATAATAAACAGAGAGTCCCTCTGGCTGGAACTACAACTCAGTAACCAAGTCTGGCATGATGTCATATCGCCAATTCTAGTACTGAGGAGGATAAAGATCTTGGAATTGGGGCCATGCTAGACTATTCAGCAAGACTCTGTTTCAAAATTTAAAAAATGGGTGGTGGTGGTGGTGGTGGTGGTGGTGGCGGCGGCGGCCACGCCTTTAATCTCAGCATTTGGGAGGCAGAGGCAGGTGGATCTCTATGAGCTCAAGACCAGCCTGGTCTACAAAGCAAGTTCCAGGACAGCTGAGGTTATACAGAAAAACCCTGTCTCAAAAAAAAAACAAAAAACAAAAAACAAACAAACAAAAACTATCAAAATTGAAAAAAATATAATTAAATGAATTTTAAAAAATTGCCACATGTAGCTAGTAGTTGCCATATTAGAGCTCAAACTTGAGGTATTTTGTGCATTTTTGGTAATAATCCTATAGTTTACATTTATTAACAATAAACATGATTGGAAAAATGAATCTCATTACCATATGCAAATAGCTAACAAGCTCTATAGTTATAGATTTCACATTTTGAGGATCTTAAACAGTACCAGAAGTCTTAGAAGGCAAACAGTAGCAGGTGCACAAATATTGAGACAGAAATATGTTTACATCAAATTACATAAAAACTAGTCAGTTCTGCTGTAATATAGTACAAGCCTAGCTAAGTGTTACTACAGTATGCGAAAAATTCACAAGGCTGATGGGAAAGTGAGGCTTAGGAAACAATATGAAAACCTTTGTGAGCTGAGCATGAGGGCACAGGCTTGTAGTCCCAGCACTTGGGAAGTGGAGGCAGGAGGATCAGGGGTTCAAAGTCTCACAGCCATACAATGAGTTTGACACTACCTTGAGCTACAGGAGACCCTGTCTCAAAGACCCACAATGGGGGCTGGAGAAACAGCCCAGGGGTTAAGAGCACTTGCTGCCCTTGAAGATCCGAGTTCAGCTCCCTGCACCAGAACCAAGTGACTCACAGCTGTCTGTAACTCCAGCTCCAGGGAATCTGATGCCCTTTTCTGACCTCCAAGGGCAACAGCACTCATGTGCACACACCAACCAACATATAGTTCAAATAAATCTTTAAAAAACACAACAAAACCAAAAATTAGGAGTGAGGCAAGGGCTCAGTGGGTAAAGTGCCTGCTATTCAAGCATAAGGACCTGAGTTCAGATCCCCAGCACCCACAGAGAAAGCCAGGCACGGCAGCCCAGACCTGCAACGCCAGTGCTGAGAGGATCCCTGGGGCCTGTCAGCAGACTCCAGGTTCAGTGAGAGATCCTGTCTTTAAAAATAAGGTGGAGATCAATAAAGGAAGATGTGGACTTTGGATAGCACACGTGTATCTGAACGTACAAGTACACATATATATCACACACTCACACTCACACACACACAAGCATGTCAGTGTCACAGTTGGATAAATAGTACAATGGGGCACTACCATCTGATGGAATCAGTTTCAAAAGGTGGGTGTTGGGAAATGCTCTGTGTGTATTGCTGTGATGTGACGGGATGAGGGAAACTGAATGGGAGCTTCTAACACCAAGTGTGGACGGGAAAGGCTGGGCCGGGGGTAAACTGAGTAGCAGGGTACTGTTTGAACAGAATACATGTGGATGTAGTCTGTTCATACGCAGCTTAACTCATCGTGGCTGAGTTTGCCTTTCATCTGATGTCTTCTTCAGAGGAAATCATGGGTGACCAAAGGTGAGTGTCACATGATGTTCCAACCATTCTTTCATACATTAACTGAGAATGGAAGGCACATTTCAAAACAAGAACAAGATGGACTGTGCCTATTATCTACACAAGAGTGCATGCTCCCAACGTGGGCAGAGCATGGACTATTTATAGTTCTAAAATGAAACATACTAATACCTTGTCTTTTATACTTCCCAGGGAATTTGTAATCTAGCATATAGAGACTGTTGTTTTCATTCTTTGTACATGTTTTTGAAGTTACAGAATATAAGCAAAGGTTATCCGAATTGGCTGCATATATTCTTATTTCCCAATCAACACATGCAGCGTTGCCTGGATACAAATAGGGCAAAAGTGAGACCCTAACATAATGTTAGTCTCTCATTTTAATGCTTTGTGGCCCCTGTTCCTAGTTAGTTTATCTGCTCCTATTCAATGTTTGTACATACACAGGTCAGTTATGTGAGTGAAAATTTCTCTAAAATGATAACTTACATGCAATTACAGTAGCTTGATTCTGTATTTTTATTCCAATTTTATTATTATTTTGCAGTTTTGGGAGATGAAGCCTGAGCCTGTGGATGCTAGGCAAGGACTCTCCTACTGAATTACATCCCCAAACCTTGAAATTTTTTTGTTACAAATGGATTGAGACCCCCAAAATATCCAATAAACATGTAGCTAGCTAGCTATACAGTTTCATTAATGTTGCCTAAAATCTCTGCTCCAGCCACAGAATTACCATTTCTGTTTATGGAGTTGTTTTCTCATAGGTAGTTTGCAAAAATTAGTTTCTTCTGGTTTGACAAGAACCCATTAAAACATGGGCCTAATAAGAAATATAATTCTTGCCGGGCAGTGGTGGCGCACGCCTTTAATCCCAGCACTCAGGAGGCAGAGCCAGGCGGATCTCTGTGAGTTTGAGGCCAGCCTGGGCTACCAAGTGAGTTCCAGGAAAGGCGCAAAGCTACACAGAGAAACCCTGTCTTGAAAAACCAAAAAAAAAAAAAAAAAGAAAGAAAGAAAGAAAGAAATATAATTCTTAATTTCATGGCCACACTTGAATATCAGGTTATAATAACCATTTAAAAATTTTGTCCATTTTTTTTATTTATGCGTATGTGTATGTCTCTGTATGTACGCTGTGTGTGTGTTCACAGAGGCTGGAAGGGGGTGTTAGAGGTGGTTGGGAGCCACCTGATGTGGGTACTGGGAATTGAATGGGAGTCCTCTGAAAGAGTGGCAGGTACTCTTAACCACAGAGCTTTCTGGCTACTCCTCTAACAGCCATTTAATATATGCTCTTAGCTACAAGTTGAGACACTGTGGGCTGCAAAAATTTTACTCTCACTATTGGAGAATAAAATCCAAATGCATATGTTTTGTGGGTAGATCACTGGTATTTACATGGGGGGAGGTGGAGCATTTGAAAGTAAGTCTATTTTGTATTCACTACCCTTTTCCCCCAATCTCTTGTTCTTTCCATCTTAGTGGTAGAAAGAAGTCCTCAACACTTAAGTTTTTCAGCAAATACACATCTTGGAGGGTGTGTTTGTGGCCGTGCATTATCATGACAACAGTGTTCTGTGTAAAAAATAGTTTCTAGGGTTGTGACTCAGGGTAACCCTGAAGTAAAGGTGGCTTGTTAATTAGTTCTTTTCATAGAGGACAGCTCACTGGTTTTATAACAGTGACTCACAACAACAAAAACCTCTGTTTGCTCCTGGGAGGAAGGGAGGGTTGAACTGAACTCTGGACTATAGACACTGCCCTGCTAAAAAGCTTGCATTACAGTTTGTGTTTTTCTGTTGTCTTCCATTTCAAATATCCATAGTTATTGAAATTTCTAAGCTACATATAGACATTAAATCACATACAAATGTAGCTAGAGTTTTCCTGCCTGGCCCACAGTCAGGACAAATCTTTGTCTCCAGCCAGTCCCACAGCTGCTCAGACCCAACCAAGTAAACACAGAGACTTATTTTGCTTACAAACTGTATGGCTGTGGCAGGCTTCTTGCTAACTGTTCTTATATCTTAAATTAGTCCATTTCTATAAATCTATACCTTGCCACGTGGCTCGTGGCTTACCGGCATTTTCACATGCTGCTTGTCCTGGTAGGCGGCTGCAGTGTCTCCTTCTGCCTTCCTGTTCTTTTATTTCTCCTCTCTGTTAGTCCCGCCTATACTTCCTGCCTAGCCATGGCCAATCAGGTTTTATTTATTGACCAATCAGAGCAACTTGATATACAGACCATCCCCCAGCACAGCCAGGTGCAGACCATCTCAGACACCTGCACTCAGGCTCATGGTCCTAATCATCCTCTATGCGGACCTGCTGGGTAAAGCCACGAGGAACCCAAGAACGGGCTCCCACAGGACATACATTAACATCCCACAGCACACAAAGATCCAGGAGATATGAAAAAGGAGGCTGTTCGCTCCAAAATAATTCACTGCCTAACTGCCAAGATCACAGGTGTGTGTACCACCACCCTAGTTTTAAGCAATGCTGGGGACTGAACCCAGGGCCTTGTACATGCTAGGCAAGTGCTCTACCAACTGTGCTAAATCCTCAGGTGCTCTCCCCCCAACCCCCACATTTTTTTTTTTTTTTTTTGGCCTTTGAAACAAAATGCAGAAAGACAAGGTCAGGCCTGACTCAGTGGGCATTCTTGTTTGGAAATAGTATCTCTAATTTTATAACTATCACAGAGTCTCCTAAAAATAAAGACACTCTTGTATTTGAGAATGGGATTTTGTTATTGATCTTTGTATGTTTGTTCGATTGGCTTTTTGAGACAGAGTCTCACCTAGCCCAGCAGCCCTTAAACTTGCATGTAGCCAAGGCTGGCCTTGAATTCCTGATCCTCTTGCTGCCACCACCCAAGCATTACTATTATGGGTGTGTCCCGAGACACTTGACCCTGAGAATTGTAGCTGTATTTTCTCCAGCCCCGCTTGGGCTGCAGCCGCTCAGACCCAAGCAAACACACAGAGACTTATATTACTTATAGACTGTATGGCTGTGACAGGCTTCTTGCTATCTAGTTCTTTTTTTTAAAACTTTCTTTTTATTTTATTTTATTTTATTTTACAATACCATTCAGTTCTACATATCAGCCATGGGTTCCCCTATTCTCCCCCCTCCCACCCCCTCCCCTTAACCCCAGCCTACCCCCCATTCCCACCTCCTCCAGGGCAAATCCTCCCCTGAGGACTGCGATCAACCTGGTAGACTCAGTCCAGGCAGGTCCAGTCCCTTCCTCCCAGACTGAGCCAAGTGTCCCTGCATAAGCTCCAGGTTTCAAACAGCCAATTCATGCAATGAGCACAGGACTTGGTCCCACTGCCTAGTTGCCTCCCAAACTGATCAAGCCAATCAACTGTCTCACCTATTCAGAGGGCCTGATCCAGCTGGGGGCCCCTCAGCTTTTCATAGTTCATGTGTTTCCATTCATTTGTCTATTTTTTTTCACACTTGTCAGAATGGCTACGATCAAAAACACCAATGACAGCCAATGTTGAAGAGGATGTGGAGCAAAGGGAACAGTCCTCCACTGTTGGTGGGAATGTAAACTTGTACAACCACTGTGGAAATCAGTATGGCGGTTTCTCAGAAAATTAGGAATTGAACTACCTCAAGACTCAGCCATCCCACTCTTGGGCATATACCCAAGGAATGCTGATTCATACCATAAAGATACATGCTCAGCTATGTTCATAGCAGCACTGTTTGTAATAGCCAGAACCTGGAAACAACCTAGATGCCCATCAACGGAAGAATGGATGAAAAAAAATGTGGTACATATACACAATGGAGTACTACTACTCAGCAGAGAAAAACAATGAAAGCTATCTAGTTCTTATATCTTAAATTAACCCATTTCTATTACTCTGTAAGTTGCCACGTGGTTTGTGGCTTACCAGTACTTTACATCTTGCTTCTCAGGGCAGCTAGCAGCGTCTCCTGACTCAGCCTTCCCTTCTGGGCATTCTCCTCTCTGTTTATCCCACCTATACTATACTTCCTGCCTGCCAATCAGTGTTTTATTTATCAATCAGCCGGAGCAACATATTCACAGCATACAGAAAGACATCCCCAGCAGAGAATGGTTTTTTCTTTCTTTCTTTTTTTTAACCTACACATAGCCTGTTAAATATTCACCCCAGTATTACTCCACAAAAACCAGTTAATGCTTACCATTTCATCTCAACTGCTTTTCCACAGAGTGGGAAAAACACTCTCAGTCCATGCTGGCCTTTAAGAAATGTATCCAAATGCTTCTTTAATAGCCTGGGGAGAAAAACAAAGTCACAACAATGTTTGCTTTAACTAGGCCAATGCAGAGGGGAGAGCAGAATTAATGAAACTAAGAACTTCTCATGTATTATCTCAGTGTTCCCAACAATGTAACAAGGAGGTAATGTTACTTATTACAACCTCCAGTTTACACTTAAAGAAACAGGGAAGCTTAAGGAACTTGCTTCATTACACAGCTATTTAGTATCAAATATGACTAACAACCTGAGTTTTCATGACTGGGAAATAACTTATTTCCCTGAGTGATAAATTTGGAAAAGTCTGTCCTAATTGTTCAGTTGGAACCTCCAGCTTACTCCTGCTTGATCCCTAAAGCCCCATTCCTGTCCCTCCAAACCTCACCCTCTCAGAGAATCTCCATCAAAGGGAAGGCACCAAAGAGCCCAGTTCCTAATTTTTGGTGTTACAGCAGCTCCTTCCCCAAAGTTGCCAGCGGCCCAAATCCCCACCTAAAGTCAGCTTTTGACCATACTTGGGCATAAACCCAGCTTGTGGTGACAAGTCATCACCCCTTGCCTACAACATATATAATCCCCCTGCTTTAGTTCCAGCGTGTGACTTCTGCCTCAATCTCTGGGACTGGAAAACTCACCCAGGACTTGCTTTGCTCAAATAAATCTGTTCTTTTACTTTTCCAATTTGGCTTGATCTGGCTTACTGCAATTGTGATACAGAAAACCTATTACTAATCACCACATTTATACTCTTATTTTTGTTGTTATGAAAGTGATATTAAGAAGGGGTTCTCTGGACCTGTACATTTTCAGTACTTCACAGAATAGCCTCTCAATGAGCTTAACTCTTCTTTCTTTAATTTTAATTAAATTATGTTGTGTGTGTGTGTATATATGTGTACACATCTGTGTCATGACACATCTCTGGAGGTCAGAGGACAACTTCCAAGAGTCAGTTCTCACTTTCCATCCTGTGGGGCTTAGAGGCGGAATGTAGGCTGTTAGGGTTGGTGCCAAATGCCTTTCTCTGCTGAACCAGTTTGCTGGCCCTCACCTTCACTTAGAACATGTGGAGACATAAGCTTACATGTTGCTTCAGCATTTGCTGCAGGTATAGGCACCATGACAAAAGTTTGGGTGATTTTTTTAAAATGAAGATGCATTTCATAACTCTAAGATGTCATCGTCTGTAAGTCATATCATTATATAATGAGAGAAATCAAAGTATGATATGCTATGGATGCTTTCTGATTTCTGAAAGGCTACATGATATGAGACAAGTACACAACCACAATGTGTATCTGAAAATAAACCCCAAAATGTATTTGTATATTACTTTCAAAGTCAGCTTCTCCCCCCCCCCCTTTTTTTCTTCTTCTTTTCTTCTGGAGACAAAGTCTCATGGAGCCAAGCCCTGGCCTCAAACTCCCTTATGAAGCTTCCACTTCTGATCCTCCTGCTCCCATTTCTCAAATGCTATGACAGGCATACACCACCACACCTCATTTTGTTCAGTGCTGCGGATCAAACCAAGAGTGTCCTGCATGCTAAGAGAGATCTCTACCAACTGAGGCACATACTGCCCCCTCACCCCAGCCAATTTCTGATAAAGCATTTCTCTGTCAGAGACCAAACATGTCTTACTGATGCCCTTGTTCCTGGTGAAATCCGGTGTTATGGGTCACCCACTTGTCTTGCCATTCTTCCAGAGTTAGTACTCGATTCTTCTGCACTTCAGTTTCAGGGTGCTCTTTCACATCAGGTGAAGTTGTACTATCCATAGTTTGTAGATAATTTTTGTCTCAGAGGCTGGTGTCTCCAGAGCCTAAATGGAAAAAGTATCTGCAATGATGTTATTCAGGACCTGTGATTCTACTGATGAACTATACAAAACCCTTTTACCTTTGGCAATAGCTTTTTAAAAATACATCAAGATCAAAGCCAGGAGTGTTACCACACACACCCAAAAGTTGGGAGACAGAGGCAAGAGGGTTGTTGCAAATTCCAGGCCAGCTTGGTCTATATCGTGGGTTCCAGGCCAGCCAAGGCTACATAGAGGACCTTGTCTCAAAAACAAACAAGACAGGCATGATGCTATATGCTTCTAATCCCAGCCCTGGGGAGGCAGAGGCAAGAGGCTCTCTGTGAGTTCAAGGCCAGCCTGGTTTACAGAGTGAGTTCCAGGCCAGTCAAGGTGACAGTGAGACCCTGTATCAAAACAAACAAAAAACCAAAACCAACCAAACAACAACAAAACCCAATTTTCAACATCCAGTAAGTCATACCAAAAATTACATTTCAGTGAGTCTAGGACTAAAAACACTTCCTTGTTATATATCAGAAAAGATATCTCAGAGAATAATCTGCACTCTGCCCTACAAGGCTACAGAAGGAACAAAGAGGAGAAGCCGGTCTGTAAGAAGTTGACAAAAGGAGCCTGTGATTTTAGCCTTTTCTGAACCATCCAACGCCCTAGTTTCCTAGTTTCACTCTGACTCCCACTTCTGGGACTGGTGCGGTTAGGAGAGGAGGGCTCGGGGATTCTGCACTGCCTATAGTCATCCATTGGCCGGCCCCATGGCGAGATCAGAACTCAGCTTGTAGAACCTGTCACGTCCTTTACCAGCAGCCCTCTGCTTACTGTGTCCTGACATTTGGTAGGGCTTCAGGAGGGAGAACAAAAAATAGACACATGGGTTCAATATATTATTGCTATACCATAAGTTTGTATTTTCAAATAACTTTCTCATAGCTTTTGGAAAGGTACTGAAGATTGAACCTAGGGGTTCATACATATTCCAGACAAGCACTATGCCACTGAGCTACATCCCTGCTCCCGTTTGCATAAGAACATGGACAAGAAGGGAAGTGAGGGGGTAGGAACTTCATGTACCTGCAATTGCAGTTAGACTATGTAAGGAGACGCCTCCTGCCTCCCCCCACCCCCCGCGTTTTTTTTGGTGTTTCGAGACAGGGTTTCTCCATGTAGTTTTGGTGCCTGTCCTGAATCTCATTCTGTAGGCCAGGCTGGCCTTTGAACTCACAGAGATCCGCCAGGCTCTGCCTCTGTGCTGAGATTAAAGGCACACGCTGCCTCCCAGCTGCCCTTCCAATATTAAGGGCAACATAACACCACAGTTCTGGGGGCTAGAGAGATGGTTCAGTGGTTAAGAGCACTTGTTGTTCTTGGCAAAGGACCAAGGTACAATTCTCAGAAACCACATGGTACCTTATGGTGGTCTGTAACCCCAGTTCCAACAGTCCAGCATGCATGTATGCTTGTGTATACAGGCATACAGGTAAGACATTGGTTCACATAAAGTAAAACAAATAAATCTAAAAAAATTTTCCAGAATTCCGACCTGCCCTTTAAACCACTGGTGACCATATGACTTGAATGTAATGATTTTATTTGTGAAACAGCAAACACATTACAAAAGCAGCAATTTAAGGAAATGTCCTTTTGTTGTATGATTTAGATTCTGTGCTTAGGATTAAGGACACCCCCATTAACTCTGGAAACAAAAATGCAGTTCACAGCAAGTATTTACTAACAAAAGGCTTTTTCCAGGTCCTGATGTCAGGGGGCAAAGCCCAGAATTCTGAAAGGTCAGCAGGAAGTATGGGATTATTGTGGATACAGAAAAGCAAGAGAATTGCTCTTTCCCCTGTTTTCTCTCCTCAGAAACTGTGGTACTAAAAGTTGCCCTCAGAGAGAAGTGCTCTTCTGTACACAGAATAAAGCATAATCTTTACCTTGCCTAGCTCTATCCCTCTCACCGAATCCGGTGCTGAAAATATCATAAATACAATCCCTTAGCTGTAGTAATAGTGCCTCAATGTGGTGTTCACTGTTCAATTCTGGAGAAATAAAACTATGAACACAATAAAAGACAATACAAGTGCAAAGTACGAAGATAAGAAGAGACAAACCCACGATAGTTTCCTCTCATAAATGTTCTCTTCCAGTATATTCATTGGTCCAAGTCCTCCATACTTAAAACACTTGTTTCCGCTTTAGGATTTTTTTTTTTTTTTTTAAACAGAGGGTCTGTCTGGAATTCACTATGTAGTCCAGGCTGATCTCTAACTCACCGAGTTCCTCCTGCCTCAGGCTATAACGCCTGGCTTCTGCGTTTGTTTAATTTTTAAATTTCGTTAAACTGAAAAGTAACTTCAATAAAGTCCACAGATCTCGAGTATGGTTCATGGAAGTATTTTACCCTTGGACATGTATTATCTGAAACACACTACTAAGCACGGAGGCTACTTAATACAATGAACTCAAAGCATTTGCTTTCTGATCTCTTCCCCGTTTTTGCTGCGGTGCCCGAAGCCCCTTTTCGGGACGCGGGGAGGTGGGTCATCCGTGCTTTTCACACATTCTGAAGAACACGGTAACAGGCTCATACAGTCTTAGCAAAACCACTCTCACCCGATGGGAACTTACCTCGGATGCGTCCAGATGTCTTCCTCAGACCCTAGCCCGCCCTTCGGTCTGCAACAACCGGAGCTGTGCAAGGACGCTCAGGCCCCGCCTCAGGGACGAAGGCCCCGCCCAGCATGGACAGGTCACGCCCCGCAGAAGATGCCCGGCCTCCAAGTCCTATAGGCCCTGCCCGGGCGTGAGAACCCCGGCCTGAACGCGCAGACGCCTTTGCACGCCAGAGCACGCCCAAGACACTTCGGCCCCTCCTAGGTCGTATTGACCCCGCCTCCGGCACAAGGACCCCGCCCAGGCCACTCAGGCCCCGCCCCCAAACCAAAGCCTCGCCCCCCCTCGTACCCCCCGCGCAAGGGCTCCACCCAGAGCGCGTAAGCCCCGCCTTTCGCAGGTGCGGAGTTTGCGCAGTGGCGGAAATGCCCGGGGCGGGGCGAGCGCCCGGACCCTCCCACTCCCTGGGCCTGCGAGCTCCTCCCACTCCGGGTCACGGCGTGATAGGGGCGGAAGCGGCGGCGGCCGAACTGCTGCAGCTGCTGGTGCGGATCCTGCTGTCCTGGGCACCCGGGCCAGTGCGCGCCGCCTGGCCAGCGCTCTAAGGTAGGGACTAGCGGCTCCGCGGGCGCGCCCCGGGGGTGGCGGGGGGTTTCGGGTGACAGAGCCGCACAAAGCGGCCGGCTGTGGGGCGAGCCCGGGCTGGAGGCGCGCGCGTTCCCCGGGGCTCCCCGGCGTCCCGCGTCTGGAAGGGGTGGCGCGGGGGACCCTGTGTGAGCCGGGGCTTCCCGCGCTGAGCTGCGGGCTTTCCCACTCGCCGCTGTCTTCGAACCCTGCAGGGAGCTCCTAGCGCCTCGGCTGGCTGGAGGTGAGTTGGGGCGGCGGCTGCACCTGGCACGCTGGCTCCGTCTCCAGCCCCAAACCGGGAGGAGGGGGACCACAGGCTGGCTTTCCACCCGGGGCTTTAGGAACCCTGCAGCCCGGAGGAGGGGCCTCACTCTGGGATCCCACCCAGGGCCGTAGGAACCCTTCAGCATGGAGGCGGGACCCCATTCTGTGCTCCCTGCCGGGCTGTAGGAACCCCTTAGCCTGGAGAGGGAACCCCACGCTGGGCTCCCACTCGGGGTCGTGGGAACCCTCCAGCCGCTAAGGGAGACTCTAGGCTGCGTTCCCACTCGGAGCCATGGGGAACCCCGTAGCCGGGAGGAGGGACCCTTGCAGCGTGAGGGAAGGACGCTAGCAGTGTTCCCAGCCTGGGCCGTGGGAACCCCGCAGCCAGCAGGAGGAACTCCAGACTGCCCTCCCCACTCAGGGCGGCGAGGGATCCCCACAGCAAGAGGAGGGGCCCCAGGCTTCCCTTCCCACTCGGGGCGTTGGGGAACTCGGAGTCGGGAGGAGAAACCCCTCGCTGGGCTCCCATCCGGAGCAGTGGGGAGCCCCGCGGCCAGGAGGAGGGACCCCACGCCAGGCTCTCCACTTGGGGCAGCGAGGCGCCGTCCGGTTTGCAGATGTAGCGGGTACCCTGCGCAGCTGCCCTGAGAACTCCCGGGATGCCTCCCCTGGGAATGCACGTCGCCGGGTCAGGTCCGGGTGGCTGTTAGTCTGCGCAGCTGGCATGTGAGAGAGGAAGGCAGAAGCAGGCCCACCTGCAGAAAGTTGGGGTTGAATGATCTCGAACCCAACCACAGAGGCCCAAGTCCTTGAGCACGCCACAGACTACGCCTGATGTGGGGAATCCCTCAGTTAACACAGACACAACTCAAGGCATTAGCTAGTCCCGTCCCCCCTCCACTCAGAGCAGTCCTCCTGCCTCAGCCTCTCTGCTGGAATACAGAGCCTCCACATCTGCTTTGAATGTTTACAAAATATATTGTGGTGAAAGCCTTTCGGAGGTTTTCTTCTGAGGGTACATGAGAAATTCCCATTAATAATTGTCTTACAGACAGGGAACAGTCAAGAAAAGACACGGGGCAATAGGGAATTCAGAATTGAATTATTGGGTTGGGTATTCAGTATTAAATTATAGCACTGGGTCTGTATTTCTGAAACTCAGATTGGCATGGGAATATGAGGTGCCCAGCTTGCCTTATTTTAAGCGACCCAAAGGGATTTCAGTTTGTTAACGAAGAGGTTTCTAGTAGATTGCTCCATTCTTATAAATAATGCTGCCTTTTCCGTGAATTTTTCCCTCTGTTTTGGATTCTTTTGAATTCATGTTTTTATGAATTTTGTGGTTGGTGTTTAGACTCTTGAATAAGCTACATTCAGAACACCTGGGAGTTATTTAAACAATTCTAAATATTAACATATTCACTTGTGTATTTTTATCTTTTTTTTTAGTCAAAAGAAAGCTAAAATTCTGCATTTAAAATTAGCAAGAAATGGGCTTATAAAATATTGACCACGAAGCAAATTCCATTTCGTTGGGTGTCTATACTGAAAAAGCAGGTAGGAGGGAGCAGCTGTGTGTGGTGCTTCTCACCTGTAATCCCAGCATTCTGGAGACAGAGGCAGGGGGATTGCCAAGAGTTAGAGTAGCTAGGGCGGGTACATGTAAAACCCTGTGCTAACAAGAAAACCAGGTGGGAAATCATTCAGTGTACTTGTTTTAATAACACTTTATTTCTAAGAGTATATTGTAAAACACAGTAGCTTGCGAACTTCCAACTCCAATGATTTTACCTCCATTTTACTGAAGACCCTAGGACTGACGGTGGAAATGCAGATTATATTAAGCGCTTTAGAGAGTGGAAGCACTTTACTCTAATTGTATAATTAAAGATGAAGATGCACTACTTTAAAGACTTCAGTCAGATTTAATTGCTCCTACAGTGTTCTCATTTCTTCAGACATTTCTCGATGCCTATTTGTGCCTGTTTTCCACTGTATAGGTGTAAAGATTTGAAATTTCTGGAAACCATGCTTGATTTTAGGAGCCATGCATTTCTGGCTTATGTTCAGTGTTGCATGAATCAAGGCTAATTTCTTATGTTCCAGAACCTCACAGTGAGCTTCAAGTGTTTTTTTTCTACAGTACTTACATAACTAACTAGGCTTCATGAACATAGGTTATTTACATACTCTAATATTTACATGTTCTATTTGTGGCCCATTTTGTGAATGCAGAATACTGTTTTACATGTAGAGAAATGTATGTATTTTTATGTATGTGAAAATTTATGTGACTGGTTAAGTGGACATCCTTTTTGAAAGTACAGATGAGGCATGGATTATAGTTCAGTGGTAGAGTGCTTGCCTACAGTACAGCGTAAAATAGGTTCATTTAAAAAAGTACAAATGGGATCTGGAAAGCCCTTGTTGTTGTTGTTGTTGTGAAACAGGGTATCTCTGTGTAGTACTGGCTGTCCTAGAACTTTCTCTGTGGACCAGGCTGGCTTTGAACTCAGAAACCCACCTACCTCTGTCTCCTGAGTGCTAGAATTAAAGGCATGCACCACCACCACCAGGCTCAGAAAGCCTTTATGTAACAATAATTGAAGGTAGACTGTATTCCTACTATTAGTACTTAATCAGTGGAGTCCCTAGGACTGATTTTCTTTTTTGTTTTGGGGACTTAATTCAGGGTCTCCTGCATACCAGGCTTGTCTTCTATCAGTGAACTGAACTCCTAGCACCCCCACACCTCTCCCCATTGTGGGCCAGGGAGACACAGAGATGGATCAGCAGCAGATAAAGGGCTTTTGCTGCCAAGCCTGAGTGTGATCCCTGGAACCCACATGGGAGGAGGAGAGAATTGGTTCCTCTTAAAGGTTGACCTCTGACCCTCACACTTGTGCTGTGGTATGTGCCTCCCCCCGTACATAAACATAAAGGAAAAAAACAAACCCTCTTAAAGTAGTAGTCTGCATCTTAGAATATGTAGGGTTAACGTGTTTGTAGCTAGCATTATGCTGGCTTTAAGAAAAGAATGAAAAGTTAAACCGCCCACAGTATTGATGTTGTAATTTCTTAGTGTGGATGTAAGAGTTTCCATGTGATGTTAATAATTTATGGGAATTGGTCTTGTGGATATGACTATAACTTACAAGCTGAGTATTAACAAGGTCTTCAGACTTTTCTCCAAGGTTAACACGGTGTGACTTCCGGTTCCTGTCTTCTGTGGTGCCGCTTTCCTGCTCCCACAGCACTGATCCTTACAGGTGTCCTACTTCTTTTTCATTCCTTCGTTTGGTGTGTGACAGGTAGCAGGATAGGAACGGCGAATAAGTACAGATCCATATGCCATTATTTACTCTCAGTGTTTTTCTTATTGAATATTTTCTGATAGCTCATAATCTTTCATGGTTTCAATGCTTAATTTATGGATGTTGAGGTTTTTGTTTGTTTGTTTGCTTGGTTTTGAGACAGTGTCTCACGTCCAGACTGGCCTTGACCTCACTGTGCAGCTGAAGCTGGCTATGAATTTCCAGTCCTCATGCTGAGGTCTCCTCCACTGGAATTGCAGGCATGAGTGGCCACACCCAGCTCGATGTTTGTTCTTAATGCTTGTTTAGCCATGCTGTCAGCAGACTAGTTTGAAAATTCTTAAGATTTGTCTAGTAGAAGATAATAGTGCTTTTTAACTCTGATCCAGATCCTTGTATTCTGTGTAGGAGTCTTCCTGTACAGTGCCTGGTATTCGCTAACTTGTACTAAGAAGAAATGAGTTAGGTTTATACTAAGACATCTAGATTGAGAAAACCCTAACAGGACACAGTTAGGTGGAGGGGCCATAACAAAAACTGACAAGGTAACCCCTGTAACCTTGGCTGGCCTGGATTTGTTATGGAGCAGAGGATGGCCTGGAACTTCTGGTCTTCCTGCCTCTACCTCCTAAGTTGAAGGCTTACAGGTACACATCAGCACGCTTGGCTTGGTTTCCTTTTATACAGGACAACGCAGGCATCAGGAGGTTCAGTCACGTGGAAATGGGGGTTTTATACACAGCTAGCTCCCTCATGACAGTGGCTTGAAATATCAGCAGGTGCTAATAATTTAATGGTTTTATCTCCCCCCCCCCCCAGATTTCCAAAAACAATGGCGGCACCTCGAGGGAGGTCAAAGAAGAGAGGAGCGTTGGAGCTTTCTCCGGACAGCCTGCCTCTGAGGAGCTCCGGGAGGCAGGTACTCTCTCCGCCTGTGCCGGGGACGCAGAGGGGAGTGGAGTGTTTGCAGCCGCACTGACACAGCCCAGCCAGTCCTTGCGCTGTCCGTGGAGGAGCTCATGGCGCAGTGTGTGCAGCAGGAACCGGGGGCTAAAGAGACCGGGGACCACCAGGGGGTGATGGGAGAATCACAGCTCGGGGTGGCTGCTTCCAGAATGGGCCACTGAGGCCAGGTCGTGTCTGGCTTGGATGCCATTCAGGGGAATTTGAACTTGAACTTGTAGTTGCTTGAGTGATGTGGGTAGGTTTGTTTGTCGTGAAGTATTTAATAATAGTCAGTGCTCTAATTGTTTACAATTTTTTCTCTGCCTTTTACATTTTCCATATCGAAAGATTTAACTGTTTTAAGAGAGGGAAAAGAATTCTTAGTTGTAAATGACTTTTTAGAAAGATTTATTTTTATCTTATGTGTATGAACGTTTTGCCTGCATGCATGTGTATATACCATATGTGTGCCTGGTGTCTTCGGAGGTCAAAAGAGGGTATTCTGTCTTCTGGTATTGGAGATACACACAGTTGTAAGCCACTCTATGGGTGCTGGGGACCAAACCTGGGTTCTCTATAGGAGCAGCAAGTGCTCTTAACTGCTGAACCATCTCTTCAGTCCCCAAGGATGACTGGTTTATCTTGACTGTCAGTTTTTCCCTTAAGAAAGGCTCATGTGGATGTTAGTTCTGAACCTACCTATCATTAAGGTGCTGTTTCTAGATCCTCTAGAAGACAGTGAGTTATTTATACAGGCTGTTGTACTGGCCAACCCTATCCTATTGCCAGGATGCTGTTGACCTTCACATTTAGAACTTCTGGAGCTGCGGATGTAGCTCTGTTGGTAGTGTTTGCCTGGCACGCACGTTTTGATCCTTACTGCTACAAACATCACGACATTTAGAATTTCTGACTCACGTGACCTCAGCAGCAAACTTCCTGTCACCACCACCCTTTCTCTGCCAGTGCAATCTTGACCTCAGCTGGCTCTTCCACAGGCCAAGAAGAAAGCAGCAGAGACCGCAGAGGAGGAGGAGGATGGTTCGTCGGAAAAGAAGTACAGGAAATGTGAAAAGGCAGGCTGTACTGCAATGTATCCTGTGTGCTTTGCAAGTGCTTCGGAAAGGTCTGTTTGAAGGGCTACCTTGGCCATGTGCGTCTGTCTGCCCATGGGCGTGTGCTTTGTGGGAATGGTATGCTTCGTGCTTCTCTTCCTAAAGACGAATGCAGGAACTGTCCCTTGCTAACTCTGACTGCTTAGGGTTAGGGTTAGTCACCACACACCACAGCTTCCTCGGCACTCTGTGGTTGTATCTAGCCTAGTGGGAGAGATCACATCCAGATCAGCTGGGCCATACAGTGTCCTCAGATGCACCCAGCCATCGATTGCTGTGGCAGTCCTGGGCCTTGAGGTTCGGGGTGTAGGACATCACAGACTCAAGCATCTGGTAGCAACCCACGTATGTTTGCTTTTCGTTGTTGTTTTTGTTTGTTTGTTTACTTCATGTAGCATGCCTGCCTCTTCCATATCCCTGTACAGGTCTCAGAAACTGCAGAGTTGAGGGAAGGTAGCTCAGCTGTAGTTCATGTACATGCCTAGCATGCACCAGGAACTGGGTTCCATCCCAGCACTCTGAGAAGTGGACAAGCCAGCCTGTAATCCTCACACTTGGGAAAGAGGCAGGAGCAGCAATAGTTACTCCAAGGTCTTCCTCAACTACACAGCAAACTGTGCCTGCCCAGGGTGTGTGAGACCCTGCCTCAAAACAAAAACGAAACCCTAAGACCTACAGCGCCAGCTGTTGTCTCACTAGTTTTGAGTGTCGTGGCACAGTTAGGACTTCTCTTTAATTCTATAGAAAAATCTTGAGTAATGGTTTACGATTCAATCAGATTTGAACAAACGAAACCTGTTTGGGTCTGCACATAGAGTTGGCCATGTCGATGGTGGCAGGACTTCTCATTCTGTGCTGTGTCATCAGCTGCCTGACCAGTTGTATGGCGGGACTGCTCGTCTCTGTCCCGGTGCAGCTGACCAGATGTTATCACAGTCTTCTCACACATATGCAGCTTGGAGCAAGGACGTGTGTTGTTGCCTCATAAGACACCATCCATCCTCCCGAGTCTTGGTTGGACTCCAGCGCCCAAGGCAGCCACTGAGGTTACATCTGGCTGCCTGAGTCCTCCCTGTACCGTCACTGCGCCTGAGGTAGTAAGCACGCCTGTCAACTGACATCCAGATGCTTAAATTCTAAAACTTTGGAGTGTCAGTAGCCGTTATGTTTATGTATGTTGCCTCTCATCCCCCTTACGTCCCGCTGTGTATGGCGCAAACATTCTAATACCCGTAGGACAACTGAAATCCAAAACAGTTTTGATCCCAAGCATTTCAGATCAGGGACTCTCAACCTGTATGACCTTTCAAACCATTCTACTTCCCTTGTTAGCCCCTGGCTATTAGAAGTGGAGATGCTGCAGAAGGGACTGGTTAAATGAAACTGAGTGAGAAGGAAAGACTTCATTACCAAAGCTGCATGATTCTGCTCTTTTCAGATGTGCCAAAAACGGCTACACCTCCCGATGGTACCACCTTTCCTGTGGGGAACATTTCTGTAATGAATGCTTTGACCACTACTACAGAAGGTTTGTTTACTGACATCTGTGTGTGTGTGTGTGTGTGTGTGTGTGTGTGTGTGTGTGTGTGTGTGTGAGAGAGAGAGAGAGAGGGAGAGGGGGGGGGGATGCAAAAGGGCCTGGGGAGGACAGTCACAAAGCTAAAACCCGCTGGGCTCACTGAGTTACTGGGCCGTCCAGTGCCTGAGATGACTGACGGGAAGTTCAGTGCTGTAAGCACCACGCACAGTGGCTGAACCTGGGTGTCCAGAAACCGGAATGTACGGGAAAAATACAAACATACAGAGTAGTGAAGTCATATCATTTATAGGAAATGAAGGCAACTAAGATGCTCATATTGATCGAATTAAGGCAAATTTTGAAAGATAATTATCAAATGTTTTATGCATTTTCTCATTCGTGGATCCTAGATTTTATGTAGATAACAAAATCACATAGGTATGTTTGAGATAAAAGCAGAAGCAAACCTGTCTAGAGTAGGGGCTGATGAAGGGAAGAGGAGGGGTAAGAAAAGCGGAATGTGATCAACAGTGTGTGCATGAATGAAACTGACGAGTAAGAAATGTGATAAAGGTTGGTGTGTGTGTCTGCCGTGACACGTGTCAGGTGTGTGTAAGTTCTGGAGAGCTCGGCACTCTGCTGTTCTGTCACAGTGCTTAGAGGAGAGGTGCAGACATTGGGAGGAGCCGGCAGAGCACTGGGCAGCCACCCTCTATTTTATTTTTTCCGTAGCCGAGGCAGGCTTGAGCTTGTGCCTCCATCCCGAGTAGCTGGGGTCGCAGGCTTGAGCCACTCGGCCTTGCTTTGGCTCTTGCTGGTGGTTTTCTGTATTCACTCTTTTTTCTTCTGATGTTAATTGAGTGTTTTATTATGTTATTTTATCGCCTCATAAATTTTAACGGTCGCTATAGGATTTACCCTGAACATTAGGAAGTTTTCTACCATGCAGGACTCGGCCCTTATCTTGTTATAGTTCTACACTGTCCAGAGCGTGCTCCTCCTGCTAGCCTGTGGTAGGTGTACCATAGTAACATCCCTGTGTGTGCCTAAGAATAGTCAAGTCTGTTATGTAAATCTGATCAAAGTCCAGTGTGAAAACTACTACGTAACCTGTACCGTGACTTTTTTTTTAATGGTTTTCAGCCACAAAGATGGATACGACAAATACACTGCATGGAAAAGAGTGTGGACCAGCAATGGGAAGACAGAGCCAAGCCCCAAGGCGTTCATGGCAGACCAGCAGCTGCCCTACTGGGTAAGGGGGGACACTGTTGCCCCAGTGCACTGCAAAGCTAAAAGCATGAGCATGGGAACAGTCGAGCTTTGTGGGAAGTCTTCTCTTGGGTTATTTCTAGGCTTGTTAAAGCAAAAACCTTTGCTAACTCAGTACAGTCTAAGGAAGAAAGTAATGTCACACACTGCCATCTGGCTCATGTTTATCCACCCATCTTTTGATGGACACTTGGGTTGTCTCATAGTATGAACAGGGTTACAAATAATTCGATATCTTTCTACAGTTCTTCAAGCATGTATACCTAGGGATGGGCCATATGGTCATTCTGTGGTTGGTTAGTTTTTGGTGGTTCTGGCACTTGGACCCAGGGTCTTGAACTTGCTAGGCCATGTGCTACACTACTAATGTACACTCCGAGCCCTCCTCCTCCTTTTTATTTGGAGACAGGGCTTGCCAAGGTGCCCAAGAGGCCTTGCTCCTGTCATGCTCCTGAAAAGTTGGGCTTTAACTCCGGGTCTCTAAACTCTTCTATTTCATCACTTTGTACTGTAGTCTGCAGTGCATGGGGGCAGATTTCTCCAGACCACCACCAGTTTCTTTTGGTTTTGACTTTTTGTTGTTGTTTGAGACAGGAGTCTTACTATGTAGCCTTGGCTGGCCTGGAACTCACCATATAGAGCAAGGCCTTCCTCAAACTCAGAGATCACCTGCTTCTGCCTCCCTCGAGCTGAGATTAAAGGCATGTGCCCCACATCCCACTATTTTTTCCCTTTTTTTAGATGGGTCTCATGTAGAGCAGACTGGTCTCAAGCTTGCTAAGTGGTTAGGGTGACTTTGAACTCCTGATCCTCCTGCCCTCATCCTTATCAGCTCTTGTTTGTGTTTCACAATGCTAGCTGTCTGGGTCGGGGAAAGGTGACTCATGGTGGCTTTGTTTTCTAGTTCCTCAAAGCTAGTGCTGCAGACCATTTGCAAATATGCAACTCTGCTCATTTTCAAGTTAGGCTTTTTCTTCTTGTAGGAATTACTTACCTATTCTGGATATAAAACCCTCATCAGCTCTGTGATTGGCAGATATTTTTTCTTCAGGTGGTTTTTCCTTTGCATGGGTCATTTAGTTCCGATAAATTTCAGTTTATCTATATTTTCTTTGTGTCTTTGGTCCCTGCTGGGAACTCCTTGCCAAATCTGAGGTCATATAAAGACCCATCTCTGTACTTTCATAGACTTTTTAGATTTTTAGTGTTTTAGATTTCATATCTAGGTCATTAATCCATTTTAATTTCTGGGTTGTAAATGGAGAGTTCTCTCCTGCATGCCAGTTCCTGAATAAACCGTTTACACTGGCTATGTGGGAAGGCAGCCATGACTTCAGTCATCCACATTCAGATGGGCACTTTTCTATTTTGGAATAATGTAAGGAGCTTACAGAGATGCCACTAAAAACTGTGTGCTCCTAGTGCACACCGCGGCTGTTTGCAGACTGAGAAGTTCACGTGGGTACAGTAGAAGAACTGCACTGCCTGACTTGATTGGGATTTTATCATTTTCTCATCCTTTCAGTGACCTAGAACCTGACCCAGGACATCACAGTTTACATCTCATGTCCATACTTTTTGAGGAATAGTATCTAAATTTAACTCAATATTTCCTTGGTCTTGAGCTGGAAAATCTTCCTGATAAGTTTTCAAAACTTGTTTTATTATCCTGTTGCCTGAGCTAGCATTGAATCAGAAATGAGCCTGATCATGTCAGAATGGGTATGATGGAGCAAGGGAAAGAAACGAGATGCTAGACGGGGTTGGGGGATGTAACTGAGTGCACAGACCCCCAGGCTCAATACCTAGGGTCAGAACATGGATCAGATCATGCGGAGACAGCAGTAGAGTGAGTGGAGAGCAGATGTGGTAGTTCACAGTGTATTGATCTTGCCTTAATTTCCCATGTAGGTTCAGTGCACAAAACCTGAGTGTGGAAAGTGGAGGCAGCTTACCAAGGAAATCCAGCTCACTCCACACATGGCAAGAACTTACCGCTGTGGCATAAAACTAAATACCATTACCAAGGTATGATTTCTGTGGTGGCCTTTGAATTAGTTTATGCATCGACCTATTTGTAACTGTAGCCTGTCTTTTTCATTGTGTGTGTTAATCCTTGTATGTAAACAGAAGTTCAGTAACAAGTTAATTTGATCTTTCTTTTACTTTAGGCAGTTTGGTAATGGGCTGTTGGGGTTGATTTAGTTATCTAAGAACACGGTTTCATGTCCAGTCCATCTTTAGTTTATCTTGCACCCTCAAGTGACAAGGTGGTTGCTGTATCACCAGCCTCTGTGTCTGAATTCAAAGCAGAGGGCGAGAGTGGTGTACTAGCTGAGTCTGCCCTCCTTTAGTGGGTAGCAGTTACCTGGTAGAGTTTACTTGTGTCGTTGGCTGGAATAGAATTGTACAACTCTGCAGACCGCATGAGGACAAGGAAAAGCTCATCACTCTGTTAGCCTGTATGTTATAGCACCAGACAAAGCAGAACTTGTCAGTGAGGAGGACAGGGGAGTGGATAGGATTGGCAGCTGGGAATTAGCCATCGAATGTGCCTGCTCTGAAATTTGGCAGTTAGTATTTAAAAATGTGTTAAACGTACTAATCCACCTAAATGTTTAAATGACTATTGGGTATCAAATCCCAGAATCAAAATAGTATTTTGTGTTTTGTTTTGTTTTTTTCTACCATTTTCAGTGCTTTCGGAGGTTTGTGGTGTGTCACACAGGCGTAACCAGAAGAGGCTCTGTGCTTTACACACTCTGTTCTAAACAATAAGTGCACATTTTTGTGGGGTTTATGATCAGAGTTTATTTTTATTATTTAACTTAGGGTTCAAAATGCAAATATTACTGGGTTGGGGATGTAGCTCAGTGACACAGTATTGGCTTAGCATTCGAGTGGCCCTGGGTTTGATCTTCTGCAAAAGGAAACCCCCCCCCTCCCATGTGTGTATAATTAAAGTGGCCGTACTTACCGTATAAAAACTGTTGAGGCCTATGGGTAGAGTTCAGTGATGAGCACTTACCTAGCATTCTTTTGCAAGGTGAAATGTCAAAATACAAATATTTACGAGTCGATTTTAAGTTTTCGTATAAGGGTATTGTATATAAATGTTTGATGACTATAACTGTAGGATTTAAGAAGAGCAGATTGTATGTGTTTATAAATATATACACATCTAAATAAATTCCTTCTGAGCCATCTTTCCCCTGTCTTTAGAATTAAACTCTTGGGCTGAAGAATATGGCTCAATGGTTAGAGTGCTTGCCCAAAACACAGGGTCCTGGGTATGAACTTTAGCTGGGGCTGGGAGCTCATAGTTTTAATGATTCATTCATCTCTCCAGTACAATTCTAAACACCGACTTGATACAGGCTCATTTTTTAGGCTACAATAGAGCATCCAAACTACTTTTTAACGATTTTGGAAAAAAAAATATGGCTTAACTAGGCATGGTGGCTCACGCCTATAATCTCAGCACTTGGGAGGTGGAGGCAGGGGGATCAGGACTTCAAGGCCAGTCTTCCCTACATTACAAGGTGGAGGCCAGCCTGGGCTATGTGAATCTGTTAAAAGTCTGAGGCTCAGAGTGATGGTCTGAAAACTGCCCACGTTGAGGTGGTCCTTTTGAGTTTTGAGGAGCTGGGAATTGAACCTCTAGCTCTGCACATGCTGCACTGTGGAGCTTGACCCCAACCCCGAAGCACAGTGGTGCTGTTTTAATAAATGAGAACTTGTATTTCTGACAGATGATTTTATAAAGTAATTTTATTCGTGGAACATGAGGTCTTGTTGAGTTTTAGAAAGTGGCTACAGTGCACAGCCAGAATCCCGGCCTAAGAGGCAGTACTTCCTTCATCCTAGAGACTTTATAGTTACTTCCTCCCCATCTCCAGACTCGGCTATTCTAATTCCATCCCCATAGATTAATTGGTCTGACTCAAACTTCATAAAACAGGAATCAGTCAATGTATGCCCTTTCGGTGTTTGCCGTCTTTAACTGTAAAAATTACTTTAAAACAAAACAAAGGGGACTGGAGAGATAGTTCAATGGTTAAGAGCACTGTCTGCTGTTCCAGAGGACCAGGGTTCGATTCCCAAAACCCACATGGCAACTCACACCTGTCTGTTACTCCAGTTTCAGGGAACCCAATACCCATGGCAAAACATCAATGCACATAAATAATAAAAACAATAACAACAACAACAAAAAAGACCGTCAACACTGTATGGATCAGCAGGGCTTTTTTTTTTTTTACATTTTTTTAATTTATTTTACAATACCATTCAGTTCTACATATCAGCCACGGGTTCCCCTATTCTCCCCCCTCCCACCCCCTCCCCTTACCCCCAGCCCACCCCCCATTCCCACCTCCTCCAGGGCAAATCCTCCCCGAGGACTGTGATCAACCTGGTAGACTCAGTCCAGGCTCAGCAGGGCTTTTTGTTTGGACTGGATTGCTTGCAGCACTGGACACTGAACCTGGGGCCTCACAGCGCTAGGCAAGCACTGACCCACCACACTGGGTAATTAGCCCTCTTCTTACTTCGTCTTTTTGAAGTAGAGTCTCCTGGAGTTGCCCAGACTGACCTTGACCTTACTCTGTATAGTCCAGGCACACCATCCGCTTGTTATCCCCCTGCCTCGGTTTTCTGCATAGCTGCGATCTAGGCACTAGACAGCAAGCCTCGCTTGTTCAGTATTTTATTTATACTTCTCAGTAGTGTTGCATTGTCTGCGTGTGTGCGTGCCAGTTTGTTTCCACACTGCCATGTGGAAGGAAGTTTGTGTTGGAAATGTTTGCTGTGTGAGTGAACTGGTGATGATTCTGTGCGAGTATCTTGTGTTATGTTGCATTTGTGTGGGTGAGTTGGGAGCAGGCTGTGTCCCATGGCAGAATTAGGTTCGATTCTGAGAGAACTGTCTCCTCATGGTGGTCTGTGTTCTGACAGATGGTGGTGTCTCTTCTGTTGTTTCTGTGCTGTGCTTGCGTTAGTTTAATAGTTCTGGAGAGTGAGCCTGTCTTCCTGAGTGTAGGGATTCTTTACATAATCTAGATAGGCAGCCATTTTGAATATTTCCCAAGTATATTTACCCTTTCCATTTTCTGAGTCTTACACAAGGCAGAATAATGACAGTTTGGAGATAGCTTTGAGCTTGGGATGGTCCTGTTGCCTTACCCTTCTGAGTACTGGGATTATGGGAATGCACCTTAACACCTGCCAGGAATTTTCAACTGCTACTTGTTCTTCTGAGCAGGGCTCACTGTGTAGCCCCAGTTGATTAGTTTTAATTGACAAATTGAGTATATTCATATATATATTCTGGAGTGTGTATACATTCTGGAATGGTTAATTTGGGCTAATGTGCATTCCTGTACACACACACACACACACACATTTTATGGGCACACTTACAATTGACTTAGTGATTTTGAAGACCATGATTGATTCTTAGCTTCACCTTCCAGGTAGAAGGCCTCCGAATGGTAGAGGAGGAAAAAGTACGAGGGCCTAGGAAAGTGGGTGGGTGAGTCCCCTTCAAATTGAGTCGCTGTACTAGTGGGAACAGGGCCTAGGGAGACACCGAGGATGTGTTTCAGTCAGTGAGAACAGTGTGTGTGTATGTGACACACCGTCTTGCTCTTCTTCCTCTGCTCACTCTGTTCACTCAACACTGAGGTGTTTGATGCCTAAAGCTCTGGTGTGTTCTTGCTGAGTAGTGTCTGAATGGTGTGGATCCACCACACAGCGTCTGCTTCCCCGGTCAAGGAGAGGTGAAGTTTCTTTCTAAATCTTGCCAGTTTCTGCTGTTTCCTGCAGTCTTATTGCCCCCTCCTGCTCAAGTCTCTATTAAGGCACTCATGTAAGAGTTTCTTTGGGATGTGTTCCGGAGACTAGAGCTGCTGCTGCTGCTGTGCCCTCCCAGTCTTCAGCTAGGCAGCATTTTTATGTTGAAACAGAAGTTGCACAAATCCAAATGCCCAGCCCAATGAATTTTCACCAGTACCTGCTTATCTGGCCCCCAGTACAGAAATGGAATACTCGACAGGTACCCTGGTGACCCCGTCAGTGACAGTGTCCAACCTTGCTCCCCCAGAGTAAATTGCCTGCTTACTTTCCTAGCTTACAGTAGTGTGGATTTGGCTTTGCTTGATTTGGAACCTCACACAAGTGGAATCATGCAGTGCGCTTTTGCAGAACTGCTGGTGAGACCCACGTGTGCCGGGGCGTGTAGTTACCATTTGGTCGTTCACGGCTGTGTAACGTGACATCACTTGAGTGTACTTCAGTTTACCTCTTCTGTTGCTGATGAACTTTGGTTTGTATTTAGTTTTTTTCTATCACAAACAAAATTTCTTTGAGTGTCAGAAATTTACATCGAATTTTGTTTTATCTGCTTTTTCTGTCCTTTGAGACTGGGTTTTTTGCTATGTAGCTCAGGCTAGCTTTGGAGTCTGTGAATCATCCAGGTTAGCTTTGAACCCATTGTATACTGCAGACTTGAACTGTCCATCCTTCCGTCTCACCCTCCAAAGTGCTGAGATTACAGTTGTGTGTCACCATGCCTGGTTTGAGCATTCTTCCTTTTTTTTTGAGCTCTCTTTGGTAGAGTGCTAGGGATTGAACCCAGGGCTTCTTGTATAGTAGGCAAGCAAACTCTTACGAGCTGTATTCCCAGCCTTTGGTCTTTCTTGTAGCACATTGCTTGGTGCACGTTACAAGGGTCTCGAGGAAATGCACCAAGGTGAAAATTGCTGGGTATGTCTGTCTGATGCACAGCTTTAGTTCCAGGAGATAATGCCTTGCCTCTGTGTATTCCAGATGGGTGTATCTTGTCATAGCCCTCTCCACCGCTGGTACAGCCCTTTGTTTTCATGGGGGAACATCTTGATGAAAGTACACATCTTCCCACACTCTCGTTCTAGTGACATGTCAAACATTTTTCTTTGCTAGTTAAATAGTTTTTTTTAAAAAAAAAAAAAAAAGAAAAGAAAGGAGCTATCATATTGAAAGATATTGAAAGGAAACGAACACCTAAGACTGTATGTTGTGGAAACAATTCAGACTTGGTTTTCTTTTGCAGACTGACATCCCTGATCATTGTTCTCTCCCTGAAGACCTAGTGAGTATTTCTGCATGTTCTGGATCGGAGTTAACTAGGCTTTTAATGATAAGTTTTCTGAGTAAATGACTAACATCTGTGTATGTCCATCAAAGCCTTTGGACTCTAGCATGTGAGTGCACTGTGAACAAGTCCCCAATGGTAGATGGTGATGGTGGAAGTAGTGCTATGGATTCGTCATTCCCAAATTATTATCCACTAAAGGGAACAAGGAAGACGCTTCCACCTCCTGCAGGGATAAGACTTCTCAATCTTGTTTGTTAAGGATGGCTGTGACCTTTTCTCCATTGAGTCCTTCCAAGACAAAGAGCAGGATGGTCATGGTTTGACTGTCTTGGCCTGGACTCAGCAGCAGAGAGGGCTCTGGTGCTTTCTGACCACAAGGTAGCCACTCTGCCCTGTTCCTACTCAGATACAGAAGTGGGTCTAGCATGCCCAGCTGGCCATACCCTGGCACAATCCATCTGTTTCTGGCAAATTTTGAGTTGACAAAGTCCACTTGCCATGTAACCAGATCTGGTTTAAAATGATTTCAAATATTCTGAATTGCTAAACTCTCAAGTCCTGATTATCTGTGATTCAGGTCTGGTAGTTTGAGTTTGTTCTCAGTGTCTCAAGTTCTAGGACCACAGCAGGTTTTCACACAAAGGGAGAAGGGACCTGGGTTAGATCCACTTTGAATCTATTCTCTTCTATGAAGGAGTTGTTCTGTTTTAGTTTTTAAGTTTCATTCCCATAGCAAAGCAGTGGACCCGGTGGTTTCTGGACTTTAGGTAGGCAGGATTTTAGGTAGACAGGATGAGTTTATAGAGAGAGGGGAGAATAACGTAAGTGCGATTAGAAAACCTCCTCCATTGGCTCTACTGTGAAGGCCATTTTATACTCAAAAGAGCCTTGACTTTAGGACAGAGGCCATATTTGTGAGGTAAGAAGACAAATTGCTTTGCTTTCATGATGCTGGGGAATGAATCCTGGCCTTGGGCATGCTAAGGAAGCATGCTACCATTTAGCTATATATCCATCCCCAGGCAGGGAGGCTGTTGACACAGTCCTAGACAGACGGCCAGGACTAGCAGCTAGCAAGAGCTTCCTGGTTGCTGTTTGTTTCATTTACAGAATGTGGGGACTGGTTTGGAGCATCACCCTTCAGGTGGACTTCCAGAAAAGAGAGAACTAGAGGGTTATAGCAAGATGGCGGGGTCTGCTCAGTTTTTTTTTTTTCTGAGCTACATGATCCAGAAAATAGAATAGGACCAGCCTAGATTCATGATTTTTAAGATGCCAAACTCTGGATGTCAGTAGCTGAATTCTTGGCTTGGAGCTGAACAAATGTTCTAGTTTGATTTCTGCTGCTGTGATTAAAAAGTAGTGTAGGAGATAATAGGGTTTATTTGGCATACAGTCCCAGGTTTAGAGTCCATTATTGAGGGGGAAATCAAAGCAGGAACTCAAGCACCTAGTTACATCATAACCGTAGTGAAGAGCACAGAGAATAAACACATTCTTGCTTACTTGCTTCTTTTTTTTCCCCAGATAATTTTCTTCATACTTAACACAGTTCAGAGTTCAGCCTAGGAAATAGTGCCGCTCATGGTGGGCTGGGTCAGTTAGCAGTCAAGACAGTCAGTCCCCCACCGGCTGACGAGATCTCGACAACTCATTTAAAACACCTTCCTTAGGTCTTCTGAGGTAGCAGAAGGTTGACATTTAAAATATGACCATGACAGCAAAAGTGGGGGTTGGTGGAGGTGGACTGGGGATATTGGGGAAGCAGCATGCTTACCCAGTTACTGGTTTTTTGGTTCTGTATTTGGGGAAGAATTTTACCTAAGAAAGACTGTCTCCGGGTATCCTCAGCTGTTTTTGTTGGATTCTTTGTATGCAGCTCTGAGAATTGTTGAGTCTGGATGTGGGTGGAACAGGAGGGCTGTGGCTAAAGATGACTATCTGTCTACCCTCAGCATGTGTGTTTCCCCTTTCCTTCTCACTGATAAATCACAGAGAGTGCTGGAAGTTGCCAACCACTGGTGGTACTCCATGCTGATCCAGCCTCCCTTGCTGAAGGACAGCGTGGCCGCCCCACTGCTCTCTGCCTACTACCCCGACTGTGTTGGCATGAGCCCCTCCTGCACCAGCACGCACCGTGCCGCAGCCACCCCCGGCAGTGCCAGCCCGGGCAAGATGGAGCCCGCCAAGGCGGCCCCCTCTCCACTCGGTGAGAGATGTCTTGGTGTCCCCTTCCTTCCATCCCTTGCCCCCTCCTTGGAAATTTAAGGGTAAGCAAACTACAGAAGACGCTCTCAATGTGTGTGACACGGTAGAAAGCACTCACCGTTGCACGCATTTGGTTATGCAGTTGGCCTTCATATATTCCTGCTCTGCATCACAGATTCAGACAGCCTGGATGGAAAGCCACTTGGGGAGAAGTTCTAAGTTCTGTCTGTATTCATTATATACAGATTCTGTATTACAGGTTTTATCGTGCGCACGTGTGTGTGTGTGTGTGTGTGTGTGTGTGTGTGTGTGTGTGTGTGTTCGTGACTGTGGAGGTCAGAAGAGAGGGTTTCTGAGAGTGACAGCTATTTACATCATATTAGGTGTTAAAGGTCATCTAGGATGGACCTATGCAAATATTGCACCCTCTAAATAAGGGACTTGAGCATGTGTGGCATTGATAGACTTGTGTGGGTAGGGGGTCCTAGAACTAATTCCCTGTGGATGGTGAAGGAGGATGGCACTGTGGATCTATTGTAGCATTGTATACAATGTATACTTACCTTGACAAACCTATAACTCCTAACAGCTATTATGTATAGGATTTGATGAATGTTTATTTTAGGGTTGGATATCTGTGCCATTTACTGATTTCACAGACTCTGACTTACAGAAGGAAGTTCTGGGCTATGTGAGCACTGCTTTTTAGTATTTTTTCTCCCTCCTTCCTCATCTTTATGTCTCTAATGAGACAAGTAGAGATAACACTCCAAAAGATACAGAATTTCATGTCAGGATAGAATGTTATTGGCTCCAAAGGAATTCTAACAACCCCACAACTGTACATGAACAAACCACATTTTTGATTGTGAAACTAGATTTTTTTCCATTCAAGGCCCAATACTGGATGGTTCTTGACAGTGGAGATGTGGGGAGATCGAGGCTGGTGCTGCTGTGGAAGCCCCGGTGTTTTGAGGAGGGTGCACTGAGCTGGGCACTCAAGTACTAAGAGCGCACATTTGTGAAGACAGTTGGCAGTGTGTAGCAAAGACCTTTCGATGAGACTTTGAACTAGCAGACCTTTCTAAGATGCTATCCTAAAGTCAATCTGTTCAAAACTGCACGTGCACAGAAATTTGCTTTGGTGTTGCTTATAACTGTGAATGTGATCAGTGTGATCTAAATGCCCAGGAGAGGGGAATGGTTAAATAAGACACAGAGCCACCAAAGTTACATTTAATGACATGGGAAAACATTTAGAAGTGGGTTTGAAAACAACACCTTCATAGCATTTGCCCAGCTTTATAAAACTAGCATCTAGTATGTTAATAATAGGACACTCTGGATCCTGGAACATAGCCTAGCATGGGACATTATCAGTGCTTAGGGATTCCACTTTATAATCTGAAAGTGGTGCATTTTTTTGTTCTTTTTAAATCTAAAAATTACATTTGTGTGTGTGTGCCACAGCACATATGGGAGGTCAGAGGACAGCTTCAGGAAAGTGGTTCTCTCCTTCATGGAGACCGAACCAAGGTCATCAGGCGTGGTTGCGAGAATCTTGACTCACTGAACCATATCGCCAGCCCCTGTGTGTGTGTATGTGTGTGTGTGTGTGTACACATGCTTCCTGCAGATTGGAAAGTGATAGCTTACAGAAGCTGCTTGGTTGTCACCTGTCAGTTCTAGGCATGAACCGCTACTTCCAGCCCTTCTACCAGCCCAATGAGTGTGGCAAAGCCCTGTGTGTGAGGCCCGATGTGATGGAGCTGGATGAGCTTTATGAGTTTCCAGAGTATTCCCGAGACCCCACCATGTACCTAGCTTTGAGAAACCTCATCCTCGCTCTGTGGTACACAAACTGCAAAGTAAGTGAGGGCATGCCCTGCAGCAGCATGGGAGGAGAGGGCGGCAGTGAAGGAAAGGGGTGCTTCAGGGGTGCGGGTGCGGGAAGGCTCTTCTGTACACAGAGTAGTATATTGGCTGTATCCCTGGCCTCTGCTCTGGAGACTCAAGTACCACTTCCATGTTGACAGTTGCATACATGTTGACAACTTCTTATCTGAAACACTTGGGACCAGAAGTGACCTCAGCTTTTGAAATAAAAAAAAAAAAAAAAAAATTCAGAGTACTTGAATAGGCTTCCCCAGCTGTGCATCCCAGTCCAGAAAGCCTTCAAATGCTCTGAGATCTGAAACTTTTAAGTATTCTGTTTGCACACAGAATCTGGAAGATTTCAGATTGCATGTTCTCTAATTAGAGATGCTTCATCTGTATGAGTCTAGGCATTTTCAAGTGGAGACAGGGTCAGCCCCTGTTGAGAACAGCTTTGGCCCATACGGAGTCAGAATGAGACAGTACATGAGAAGGTGCAAGGCTTGGTTCAAAGAGCCATATGGGTGTTGCCAGGACGGCAGAAAGCAATCAAAAGGGGATTATAAGCCCCAGAGCAAAGGTTTCTGTTCAGCTCTGTCCCTAGCCAGGCAAGCTCAGTGCTTTTAACTCTGTAGGACTGCATAAATATTTAGGGCATCGACATAGCATCTGCTTAAAAAGACGGAAGGTAAACCGGAAGCGGGGGGGAGCAGGAATGCTAGGTTTAAAGAAAGCCAACTAGCCAGCCATCTGACACACACCTTTAAATCCCAGCCCTAAGGAGGCAGAGGCCAGCAGATCTCTGGGAGTTCAAGGCCAGCCTGGTCTACATAATGAGTTCCAGGCCAGCTAGAGCTACAAAATGGGACCCTCTCTCAACAACAAAATGTAAAAATAAACTTTTAGCCCTAGTTTTTGTCTTTTAGATTTTTGTTTGTTTTTAAATTGGGTGACTTACTTTCTTGCTCTTGGTTTTGGTTTCGTTGTAAACACAGGAAGCTCTTACTCCTCAGAAGTGCATTCCCCACATCATCGTCCGGGGCCTTGTGCGCATTCGATGTGTCCAGGAAGTAGAGAGGATTCTTTACTTTATGACGAGGAAAGGCCTCATTAACACAGGCGTTCTCACGGTGGAACCTGGCCAGCATCTTCTTCCTAAACACTACCACAATGTAAGCAACTGGCTGTGCAGCAAGCAGCTCTGCCTTTGGTCGTGGTGAGGGACTGGTGTGTTGCTATGGTAGTACTAGAAGCCACGGAAACCATTGGCAGAAGGAAGACTTGTGAAGACTCTCTCCCAGGAGACCAGCAGCTGTTTCTCCAGGCTGTAAGAAAAAAGAGGTTCCTTAAGACAGGTACCGTCACGTACCACAGGAAAATAAATCCTAGTGACACCAGAAATACAGACTAACACCGTGGCAGTTAGAACCTTCCAGAGCAACTGTATCAACACCTTGTCACCACTGTTCTAACCAGAGTTTTGTTTTCTTTTTGAAGAAATCGGTTCTGGTTGTTGGGGCTGGTCCAGCAGGCTTAGCAGCTGCTAGGCAACTACATAACTTTGGGATGAAGGTGAGACTCTGGGGAATTGGAGGTGGGGACAGATGGTTCACTGCTCCTTTGCTCCAAATTTTGTAAGACTTTTGAGACCAGTTCCTAAATTTAGTGAAGAATAACACACACACACTGCTTTCTTTTGAGACAAGGTCTCACTGTAGCCCACACTAGCCTACAACTGAGGTCACATGCCTGCCTCTCAAGTGCTGACATTAAACACCACACCTTTTTACAGTAGGTCCTAGAGAAGCTTTGGCATTGGCATTGAGTCAGTCAGAGCAGGTAGAGCTTGGGGAGAACTAACATGGAATCTACAGAAGTTCTTGGCAGCTTATTATTAACCAGTGGAGGTGATGGAACAGTTTGGAGCAACAAATGAAAGCATGGAAATTCACTGTCGGGGAAGTTTTGAAATACCCAGTTCGCTTTTTTCCTTTTCTCCGCCCTCCCCAATATTGAGAATGGAACCCAGGGCTTCTATTATGCTAGGCAAGCACTCTGCTCTAGCCCTCAGATTTCTTGATGCAAACCAGTCATCCTTGGACTCTTACTTGGGAAAACAAACGCCATGGCTCTTGAAAGCAGGATGGAATGAACGATAATGTGGCTGAGCTAGAATTATGACTGCTTAGCATCTAGGGGAGGGCAGAACAGTGTGCCAGTTGCTGGAAAATGCCTTACTTCAGCTCACCAAGATAGAGACTGCTAGAGGGTGGGCACAGAGGTACACATACACCTTGAATCCCAGCACTAAGGAGGCAGGCCAGCAGATCTAAGTTGGTGGCCATCCTGGTTCTAGGCCAGTCAGGAATACATGGTGAAACTCTGTCTCAGAATTTGGTATCTAATCCTTATCAGATCAAGAACCTTCACCTAGCTTTTTCTGATTTGCTAAGTTGGACGCATTCTTCTGTTTAAAACTTTGCAAGGACTTTGCTTTTCATTGAAGGCAAAGTTAAATAAACAACAGGACCTTCTTTTTGGTGACATGTTCAAAGTCACGGTTCAGGCTGTCAGAGCAGTGTTCAACAGCTGGGCCTAGAAGATTTTTTTTTTTCTCCTGGGTAGATAGAGGACTCAAGTTGTGGGTCATGTCATACTACTAGCAAAACAAGAAAGTCAGTTGGGTAGGAGGAAGTGTTTGTGGTAGGAAATCCCTCCTGTGAGCTATAGAAAGTGTTTATGTTATTTCAGTATCAGACATTAGGCTCAGTGTCTCTGGTTTGCTTTTTATTTGGGAAACCTCAAGATTATATTACAGGTAAGGCTATTAATATCCAGAGTCTGAGGAGGCTGCCTTTAATGTTAAGCTCTTGTATACTAAAAAGAGATAGAAACATGTGGCTCATTATTAAATTAAAATCGGAGAAAGAGAGTGGGGGGGGTGGAGCCACAGGCTGTAGCCCTCCTCGATATGTTGGTGGGGGTGGGAGTGGGAAAGAATGCCTGGAGGACTCATTACTCTCTCAAGTGATTGAGATAGCTTAGGAGACCATCCATCTCCCTTATTTATCTTTTTAGGTGACTATCCTGGAAGCCAAAGATCGAATCGGAGGCCGAGTATGGGATGACAAGTCTTTTAAAGGCGTCGTAGTGGGAAGAGGACCCCAGATTGTCAATGGCTGTATTAATAACCCAGTAGCACTAATGTGTGAGCAAGTGAGTGTCTTGAAGACTTGTATTATAGGCAAAGGAGAGAAAACTTGTCTCTGTTTGCATAGAGGATTAATATGGAGCTGGGTGAAGTACCTGCTAGCATCCTCATGTCTAGGGTGGGCTAGGGTATATATTAATATGCTTCCAGAGTAGACAGCATACACAACTTCTTCCTTCATACCCTCTGCAGAGTACAGAGTACAGCCAAAAGGCTTACACATATGCCTTTCCCATTAGACATTTAAAAGGCTTTCCCCAAAATCTTTAGTTTTTATTTGTGGATCATTTTCAGGCCACTTAATCGGTTCATAATCAAGCCCAGGGTTGCTAGATGTATCAGGTGAAAATGTAGAGTTCTTAGGTAAGTCTGTCTTTCAGACAAGTCTTTTTATTTTATTTTTTTAGTTTAAGTATGACCCAGATATTACATGAGATAGTTTACATGTAACATCTGGGGCATAATGAATACTTACAAAGGATGGTATTTCTCTGAAAGTCAGTCTCCTAGCACCCTGTCTGTTATCTTGCCAACCTGGTAGGTCGAAGGTGATTGTTTCCCCCGAAAGGTTTCGGCGTCTCTGAGTGTAGATGACCATTTGCATGAAGAGCTGAAGTGGAGACAGGATGTTTAATAAGGACAGGCAGCCCACAGCACTGAAATAGGAGCTGAAAATGTAGAGTGCGGTGCCTGGGAGCTGCTGTTGTCACCTTCATATCCCATAAAGTGGGGTGTTTCCGACTTGACCCAAGTCTCGGATTCCTCGCCTGGCTGTCCCCCAGTGAGCACACAGCCTCTGTTTTCGTTCTTAGACTCTTCTCTGGAGAGTGCAGTCTAACTTCAGCTTAGAACTTGTAGGTATTTTTTTCCAGGAAAGACTTTCACCCTGTTCTTCTTGTTATTTTGAAGCTTGGCATCAGCATGCATAAGTTGGGAGAGAGATGTGACTTAATTCAGGAAGGTGGACGGATAACTGACCCCACTATTGACAAGCGCATGGATTTTCATTTTAATGCTCTCTTGGATGTTGTCTCTGAGTGGAGGAAGGATAAGACTCTGCTCCAAGATGTCCCTTTAGGAGGTATGGGGAGAACGGTGGTATGATGGTTCCCTCAGTGTCTGCAGGAGAGCCAGTCTTCACATACATTATTCTCGATGAATGCTGCAGATTTTTCTCAGAGGTGGGCAGAACTTCCCTGGGGACCTTTGGTGCTGGTGTGTGTGTGTCTGATACACACACACACACACACACACACACACACACACACACACACACACCTACCTTACTTTGAGTGGTATATTGTTTAACAAAATTATCTAAACATTTACTTCAGTCTCCCAGAGAAACTTACTTTTATGGAAACTTGTGATAAGCCCTCTGTGCATATGGTTATAGTTGTTAGCCCATATATACTTTCTGAAGGTCTCTGAATATCAGGATTTCTTTCCTTTCTTTACTTCAGTTGTAATAGATTAAGTTTTTTTTTTTTAAAGTATGTTTTGCTTAATGTATATTTTAAAGTAAGCAAATCAGATCAGAACTTTGGTACTTAAATGGGCAATAGTAATCACAGCTCTTAAGCCCTTGACTGCCTTGACCCGTTTCCATGGAAGAACCAGCTGGGACGTTGTCTACTGCCTCCTACATTTGTTTATGTAACCCACAATTTTGTGACCTCTTATTTTTCATTTGTAGTTCTTGGAGGCATGGTATTTTTTGAAGTGTGACTGTTTGAACTCTAACATGTTAACCTCTCTGTGTATTTTGATGTTCTCAGTTCTCAGCTGATAATGTACTGTATTTCAGTAGCTGGTGTTTGAGTTTTATTTCTGTTGCTGTGATAGACTGACAAAAAGCAGCTTTGGAAAGACGGGTTTATCTAGCTTAGGTTACAGTCCATTCTAGCAGGGAGGTCACATCACAACCCCAGTCAAGAGCAAAGAGAAGGAAATGCACGCATCCTTTAATTACACAGTCCTGGTCCCCAAACCCGGGAATGGTGCTGCCCACTTTCAGGCTGTGTCTTCTCACATCCTTTAAGGCAGCTGAGACGATCCCCCACAGACAGCCTGGTATGTGTAATCTCTCACTGAATGGCTTCCATTCCCAGGAGATGCTACTTTGTATTAAGTTGACAATTAAATTAATGGGCACACAAGGCATGCCTCTTCATCCTCCTCCTCTGCCACCTTTGAGAGACCTGACCCACAAATTGTTGTTGGAAAGGTGTTGGCAGACATGACAGCCATCCCAGAATTCCCAGAAATACCCTCAGGCAGTAGGGCCATCAATCAGGTATGTTGTGGCCAGACCAACTGAGCAGTTAGCTGTTCACCTCTTGCAACTGAAATTGCTTGGCTGACTTGAGAAGTCTCCAGATTTTACTTTTTCTTTTTGAGACAGTCTTACCATACAGCCCAGGCTGGCCTTGAACTTGGAATCCTCCTGCCTCAGCCTCCAGAGTGCTGGGATTTTAGGTGGTGCCCTCACACCCAGCTCTCTTCTCAATGGTTTACAGCTGCATGGCAGACACTGGCTGGGCTCTCTCTACATTTCTTTCTTAGTTACCCCACTTGTTACAGCTTTTTCTCTTGGCCTTGCTTTAAAATGTTAAAGGAGGCCCAAGAATAATTGGTAAGCAATTGCTTAAGCTTAATATTTTATTTAAAAAGTTTTGATAGTGGATACCTATATCTCTATGAAGTTATGGCTGTATTCTGCCTACATCTCAGTTGTCTACAGTCTCAGTGTAGCTGGAGTGTGTGTGTGTGTGTGTGTGTGTGTGTGTGTATGTGTGTATGCTTTGGGGCTAGAGGTCACTTCACAAGGAATATGGACTGAAATTTTAAAATATGACTTACATAAAATATAGGTTAAAGCCGGGCGGTGGTGGCGCACGCCTTTAATCCCAGCACTCGGGAGGCAGAGCCAGGCGGATCTCTGTGAGTTCGAGGCCAGCCTGGGCTACCAAGTGAGCTCCAGGAAAGGCGCAAAGCTACGCAGAGAAACCCTGTCTCGAAAAACCAAAAAAAAAAAAAAAAAAAAAAAAAAAAAAAAAAAAATATAGGTTAAAGCCCCTCTTGGTCTTCTTATGCTTAATTCCATGCTGGGCTGTAACGAAGGTTTTCTCCCCTTTTCACAAAGTGACGGGAATGTGGAGACTGCAGCAGGCAGGAGTGTGGCTGCTACAAAGGACTCCAAAAGTGACAGAGAGCTCAAGACCCAGGGCAGAAACCTGGCACAAGCCGGGGGTCCTGGCTATCTCAACACGACAAATTAGTTAAGAATTATGACATTTCAGTGAGAACTTGGAGTTGAGGCTGAGTCAGATCTAGAGTTACACACGCACGCACGCACGCACGCACGCACACGCAGCTCCATACTGTTAATACATACAAACCTTGTCTCAGAAAGTCAAGAGCTCGGACCAGTCTTAGTAGGAGACCATTTGCCTACCCCGTCTAAGGTGCTGAGTCCATTCTCCAGCTCTGAAAACAAAACAACAGATGCTCAGCAGTGGTTCTAGTCAGATAGGTGCGTAGCCCTTCATAGAAACCTGGAGTCTGGGACTTGTGGGGGTGATCGTCGTCATCGTCACTGAAGTTACCAACGTGTGCTAAGATGCTTGGAATTAGGCAGGAGCCAGAGCCCTCTGCCACCAAGTGTGCACCCCGCTGTGATTGTCCAGTTAAGCCAATCGGAACCATTTCACAGGCATGTGTCTCGATAAAATTCCAGTTGAATGGGATAGCTAGTGCTGGAATTAAAGCACACGCCTGCACACAGCCCTGAGGAGGGAGTTAGCCGCTGGATAACACCAGACTGTACTCACTGGAGGGTGTGCTTAACTAGACAGCAGGAAAAGCAAGTCCAGCAGGACTAGGATTTACCCCGAGAGGATTTAAGAGCTGTGTGGCCAAGCCTCAAAACGGGTAGGTAGGTCGTAGTTGCTACTTGGGCGAAGCCAGCAGGTGGCCACCCTGCTCAGTCAGCTTTTGAAACTTAATTGTGTGTGGCACCAGGAATTCATTAGCGGTGTTGAGGAAGATGGCTGACACAGCCAGAGGCCCCAGGAGACTGCAGCCATATTTTCATTAGCAAGGGGAGAGGGCGGAACCTCAAGCCACAGCAGTCAGAGCAGAAGGGCATGGCAATCCTGTCTGTGCACATTTAAGGAGACTTTTTGCCACATCTTGAGCAGAGAGGAAACCGTTTCTCCACTAAGCAGGAACTTAACATGTTTTAATGTCCGGCTTCTAGCTTTGTTTCCATTAAGATTAAGCATTTGCTTGCGGAGGACTCAGCCCCATCAAGTTTATTGCTTATTACTTATTCCTGAGTTTGCTTAGGAAGACTGGAAGTTTTGGGCTCTGTTGGGGAAAGAAGGATCGGGAATTAGACAGGAAATTGCTTCTCAACTGATTGTTTTGCTCTGATCCATTCCTGCCACAGAGAAGATAGAGGAGATCTACCGAGCTTTTGTGAAGGAGTCTGGCATCCAGTTCAGCGAGCTGGAGGGCCAGGTGTTACAGTTCCATCTGAGTAACCTGGAGTACGCCTGTGGCAGCAGCCTGCACCAGGTGAGCCAAGGGGCCTGAAATACTCTGGCATGAGCTGGGGGAGCCGGCTCATCCAGGACAGTGCTGCTGCATCAGCATGTGGGTCTGAGTTTGGATCCCCAGTCCCCGGGAGAGCACCAGAGGTGGTGGCATGGCTTCTGATCTCAGTGCTGAGGAGGCAGAGACAGGAGGATCTGTGAGGCTTGCTGTCAGCCAGCCTTGTATCCCCCCGCTCCCCCGTGTGTGTGTGTGTGTGTGTGTGTGTGCGCGCGCGCGCGCGCGTGTGTGTCTTTCCAGTGGCTGGAGGGCCACTGCATACATATATTGGTTAGACCCCAGCCTTCCAGATCTGGTTCTCTGTCTGCGCTGTAAGCTCTGACAGTCAAACTCAGGTCACAGGTTTATGCAGTGAGCACTTTCACCCAGAGAGCCATCTTCCTGGGCGCTTTTGTAACCCAGGCTGGGTTTGAACTTGTTACGTAGCTCCAGTGCGTCTTGCCACCACCTCCCATGTTGCCGGGGTCACAGGCACACACCACCACACTTGGCTGGTGGTTCATTTGACTTTAAAGGTAAGTATTGCTCGGTAGCCCAAGCCAGTCCTGAACTCAGCCTTCTCATTCCTCAGCCTCCCAGGTGATAGGGTTACAGACCCGTGCCTCCATATTGCCTGTGAAGAAATTCACTCTGTACACTCCAAGGAGGAGATGCTGGCCTGGACCAGAGAGGGGGGGGTCAATGGTCTTGTCCTTTGCTGCTCTCTCCCAAGCCCCAGTCCCAATCCTATGCAGTGGCCCTGGGAGTCATTTTAGTGGAACCATGTTGTTTAAAAACACTGCTCCAAGAAACCAAGATAATGTAGCATTGCAGTTCTGTCCTGTTTGTCATGTAGAAGTCAGTTTCAGGCTTACCTAACTCATTTAACCAGCTGGGAAGCTAACACTCCATTACCCTGCTTAGCAGCAGTCTTGAGGACACCTCCACCTCCATGCTATTCTGCATTACAATTTGAAGTGAACCATTTTCCCCAAGCATGCTGGGTCTTGGCCTCTATGGAACTCCCCCTACCCATGCTGAGAGAAGTTTGGGGTACTTTCCTGTGGGGTTGAACAAGCGCAGTTTGACTGCCATAGAATTTTGCCTTTGTCAGAGTTGCTGATGAAGAGACACTGGCCCACTGGACCATGTGGCTGTGGCAGGCCTTGCCCCTCCCCCACCCCCTCTGCCCTCCTAAAAACTGTTAGATTACATTCCTAAAGGCAGCCACCAAGGTTTATTCCCTTACTTGGCCGCTTCCACCTCCTGAGGCTGATTACAGGGTCCAGCTGTCGTAAAGTACTGAAGGCCAGCCGTCAGAAGCCCCCTCTGGCTCACCTAATTAACCTGCCCAATCAAAATTAAACACCTCATCCTAACATGAGGTTCCCCTTTTACCGTTTTAAACCGCCATTTGTCCACGTGCCACATCTGCCTCCCCTCTGTGCAGAGACAGTCCTTTGTCCCTGCAGGACACATACCCCGGCCCCTTTCCCCTGTTCCTTTTCCCTTCTTCGTCCCCATCTCCTTTCCCACCGCATCCTGGCCCTCTATAACACAGACCTCCCCTTCTTCCCTTCATAAGAATGACACCTGCAAGGTCATTGGCTGCTGTTTTTCTGCCTGACTCAGAAAGCAGCCACTTTGACTTTTCTTCCCTGCTTCATAAGGGATCTCTCTGTGAAACAGGTGTTTGGGTGTGGTTTGTGCCTAATCTGGGGTCTGGAGGGAGCCTCGCTCTGCAGGAGTCCCCTTCAGCTGATGCATAAAATGAACTTTTTTCTTTTCTTTTTTTTTAATCAACGAGTAGTACCAATTCTCAAATTATTTAAACCTTCTTCCTGCATTTGTCGTGTGTGGTATACACGTGCATATGTGTAGACCAGAGGACAGCCTCATACTGTCCCTCGGCTGCTGTCCACTTGTATTTATTTTGAGACAAACTCTCACTCTCAGACTAATCTGGCCTGGAATTTAGGGCAAGTGCTAGAGTTAGAGGCATGCGCTTCCATGTCCGTTTGGACCTTTTGCTCTAAAGTAAGCCTTTCTGTGTGTCCCCCAGTTTGCCTTACTCAGACAGTGGTGTACGCTGGGGCTGCTTGGTTGTCCTCACTTCTGTGATTAGTACTCTGCCCTCCTGCCTTGGGTGCCTTTTCCCTCCTGGAGCTCTTTTTGATGTCCTCAGGGGCAGCTTGTGTGTTTCCATTATGGATTCCTAACATGTTGTATTGTTTCCCAGGTGTCTGCACGCTCCTGGGACCATAATGAATTCTTTGCACAGTTTGCTGGTGACCATACTCTTCTAACTCCTGGATACTCCACTATCATTGAAAAACTGGCTGAAGGACTAGACATTCGCCTCAAATCTCCGGTGAGTTTGGACGGTGGGAGGTTCTGCTTTTTTCTTGTTTGGGGAGGATCTGTAGCTCTGAGAATGATTCTCAGGGAATAGGTGTTTGTGTGGACAGTCAGCCAGTGTCTCCCAAGGCTTTGAGGGTGCAAATGTAGCCTGAGAAGCACAGCATCCACTCAGTAAGTAGTGCCTAGGGTTTGGAAACCAGAATGGCCAGGGCACAGTTCACTAATACAGTGTTTGAGTAGCTCATGACCTTGCTAACCTAATCTTAACACTTCATCATCCCAATGGGCTGACATCATCATCGTTTCAGAAATGATCTGTCTCACTTTGTGCTATAAGAAAAGGTTTTCCATTATCCTGACATGTTTATAAACTAACTCTTGAGTTCAACTGTAACCACTCAAGAATGCTGCATGCCCAGCACTTACTGGTCCGCATAGCCTCAGCAGTACACACACATGCCATGGGAGTGGGAAAGATCCTGACCCTCACATTGTTTCTAAATGTTTGTCTTAAACAGGTGCAAAGTATAGATTATACTGGAGATGAAGTGCAAGTTACCACGACAGATGGTATGGGGCATTCTGCACAAAAGGTAGGTGCTGGGATCCCACTAGGATAGAGCACTGTACTGCCAAGGGCCTGTGGAGAAGAAAACAGTCTTTGCTATCAAGCAGTTTGTCCTTGGCAGTCTGCCTAGAGACTTGTTGGTTTCTAATGAGTAGGTCTACCCTTAAGTTGTGGGTAGCTTACAAATCTGAAATAGTCAAGTACCATCTAAACACATGGCAGATGGAATTCTGTGTTCCTTAAAGTGGGTTCTGTGGTACACTGGTCCTAATAATTGAAAAAGAAAATTCCCTGAGCTGGCTCGATTGAGCTCTAATGTGAGGGCCTGGATGTCATCCTCAGTTCTTCCTCCTGAAAATACCTTGGTCACATGAATTTAGGAAATGTTATATAGTACAACCCTCTTAGGGTTGAAAGGGATGCTCAAGGGGCTTGGAGACGTTGTGCATTGAAGAGACCTGTTACTTCAATTCTGTACTTTTACCATGGAACTCTTTTTAAATTCAAGTTTTCGGTCTTGAAACTGTACTCTCATGGAGCTTAAGTCACTTGATGTCACTTTGGACTTTTGGTAAATAGCTTCAATAGGTGCATAGTGCAAGGTGCTGGGTCTTGTTTCTGAAATGACAATGTGAAGCCTAGTACTGAAACATAAAGACAGTTACTTGGGATAGAGATTGAATAAACCCTGAAAGCTTGGTTATTTCTGGAGCTGGAATGATGATAAAGAGATCTCACTGATGGACCCTGTCACCTGTCGGCAGAGTAGCTTTGCTTTCTCCTCTCCGTTTTCTGACACCTTTTCACAGTCCTGAGTATTCATACAGAAACAAAGGCTTGCATGTCACACAGGGAGGATGGGCCTAGAGATGCCATGGGTTGGGAGTGTCTTAAACTCCTGTCATCAGCTGGCTGGGAGAGCATGCAGTGGTTCTCAGCACCCTGCAGGGATTCTCATTGAACTTGGCTGGGTATGTTTCTCAAGCTCCTCTGAGATTCTTTGTAGCTTGCTGGAGCCATTGGGCAGTGGTGTCACTGTAAACTCCTGCTCTGTAAGTTCTTCCTAAGGCTAGCATCTTAAAATTACAACTCAGCTAACTATTCAACGGAGGTAATTCTGTGTCTGCATCTTAGTGTCTATGAGAACGTAATGCTTGGTGTTTCCCTGCCTGGTCACCCTTACCTTCTGCTGATGTTGGCGAGACATATGCACTCCTGAGCCTTTGTATTTAGGCCTTCCCGATGAATTGGCATAGCTACAAATTGTACTTTGAAATGTTTAAAGCAAGTATTTTTATTATATGGCTAATATTAATCAGTTTGCATTGGATGTCTTCTTGAACATGTGAGTGAAAGCATTGCAACCCAGCTGGGAAGATAAACTTATGACAGACTTTAACTAGTCTAGGTTGCTTTTACAGAGAATGAGCCTCATTGTCCCACCAGAGTGAGTTTGTACTACTGGCCTAGAGGCTTATTCAAGAGCTGCTACTCTTGGAAGTTTTGTTGGTAAGACTTCTAGGTTTTACTTATTTTTTTACAGTTGTCATGTCAGCTGTTGTTTGGCAATGACTATTTTGGTCATGCAGATGCTAGTACATGCAAATAGATTGTAGGCAAGAGAACATGTTTTATACTTTAAGACTTTGGGGTGGCAGAAAGTAGTGACAAAACTCACAGAACTCTGGACTTGCTTTGATTCTGGAATTGGTGGTTAAACCAAATATATGGAGTATTTGAGGAGGAGAGTAGATAGGATGTTGAGAGTTCAGTTGTGTTCCACCTGCATCCTTGTTTCATTTAGTCCTGCAGATATTGAAAGGCAGATACATTTCTTTCCCTCCTTCTTCCTACAGACTCCCTTGCCGCTAAGGTTTTCCCTGTAAGTGAGATGCAATCAGTCATATACACATCTGGGAGATGGAGCCTGTCTGGCTCTGCTTCACTACTGCTGCCTCTGCTGAGAGCATAGTGGTTAAGGTGCTTGGTTCTGCTGTGGCAGAGATAGCAGAGGTCCCATGAAGCCAAAAGGCAGGGCAGGAGACACGTGTTTTGCTGGTACAGGTCTTTCTATCTACTGGTAGCAGTAGTAATGACTTCGTTGATTCTGCAACTAGAACTTTCTGAATGGTAAGGTGAGACAGCAGTTATCCATGATGGCTTGTTATTATGTGGCCTCAAGGGTCTTTCCCCCCACCCCCCACCAATAGGTCCTTGGTGTGTAGCCTCCGTTGGCCTTAACTTTCTAAGTGCTAGGATTATAAGCCTGTGCTACCATACCCAGCCAAGAGTTCAGTTTGACTTTTAAAACTACTTGAGACCTTGTAGTAAAGTGCTTACTGCTTAAAAAGTTCTCATGTGGTTTCACAGTTTATAACCCTAGTACTTGTGATTTGCTTATCAATTATGGAACATATGATTGCCTACTAGTTGTAAGTGGTCCTCTGATTCTGAGATCAGTAAGGACAAACATTTCCTGTATAGGCTATTGACAGGCATGGTACTGAGAATGACAGAACAAGCTCTGAATATTTTGGGCCCTCCCCCCCCCTTTCGTTTTCATTTTTTGTGGACAAGATCCGACTGTGTATCTGATTGGCCTGGAACTTGCTATGTAGTTCAGGCTGATTTTGATCATCTTGTCTCTACCTCTAGAGTGCTAGGATTACAAATGTTTACTACTATGCTTAGCTGGGCCATTTCCATAAATAGCACTGCATTTCAGAGATGAAGCATGCTACCCTCCTGACCCAACATTATCACTAGCCATCAAGAAAGTTCTTTATGTACATTCCTGTGTGGATGCTACTTTTGCTCAGCTAGGCCCTAATGAGCAATGAACAACCTGTGTGATCTCACATAACACCCCTTGTTCTTAGAACATAAAGTGGGATATTGACAGTTTTACAACTGGAAGTAGAGCAGAGAGAATGCTCAGGTATTGGTCTGAGCCACTGAGAAGCATGGGTAGTTTCAGATGCTGTGTTGTGTTAATTGTTCCCCACAGGTATTAGTCACTGTACCATTGGCTATACTACAGAGAGGTGCCATCCAGTTTAATCCACCATTGTCAGAGAAGAAGATGAAGGCCATCAATAGCTTGGGTGCAGGCATCATTGAAAAGGTGACCTAAATTACCTTAGCCTCAGAACTCAAGAGATAGCGCTGCCTGGTAGTTTTGTTTGGATAATAACCTTTTGTACAATTAGGCAAACAAAAGGGAGTAAGTAAACAGAATGTACTATATACATGTACGATTATCAAAGAACCAATTTACTCAGTTAAAAATGGGGGGGGGAGATATTACGAAAAAGTTTAGCCTTAAAAATTTCTGATATGTGGATTAAAAAAGGCCAGCTGAATTCCATTTTGACTTTTAGGAGAATCGGTTCTCTTGAACCCCTAGATGGGGTCTCATGTAGTCTAGACTACCTTCAAACTATGTAGCTAGGGGTAGGTTTGAAGTCCTGGTTTTTACCTGCCTACCATGCCCAGCAGAGAAATGAATCTGGTTATCTATAATCTGGCTTTGCTATAAGCAGCTCTTAATTTGTTTTGTTCTCCTGTGTCCATCTTTTCCCTGGGTCCCAGTGAGCCCAGGGTTTTTTGTTTTTTGGGGTTTTTTTGCAGCCGTTATGGTCTCCTTTAGCAGTCAAGGCAGTGTGGGAGACACTAGGCCTTTTGAGTGGTCTGTAGCTTATGGAAGCTTAGAACTGAATAGGTGGGGAGTTTTGAACCTAGTGTAGTTGTTTCTAAGTAGACTTCTAGGTTGCACTTCGAGATGGCCTGATTGACACAGGGGGCGCTTACCCTTCTGTTGCTTGCTTTCCAGATTGCCTTGCAGTTTCCATATAGATTTTGGGACAGTAAAGTTCAAGGGGCTGACTTTTTTGGTCATGTTCCTCCCAGTGCCAGCCAGCGAGGGCTCTTTGCTGTATACTATGACATGGACCCCCAGGTAAAGTTTTGTGGTGTGGTTTGAATTCCTTTCTTGAAGGTTAGGGTTTGCAAATTATGTGCCATGAGCAGGAATGAACCACGATTGCGTAGATCTGTGTATGTGTTTATATTCTGGGGAGGATGTAGCAACTGGGGCATTTCCATTGGGAAAAGAGCTCCAGTCCTTGCCCTGTTTTCTTAAAAGTATCAGTTCTGCTCTCTGGGGGAAGACTCAATGCTCACTTTCAGGTTGAAAGTGAATTCCTCAGGTAAGGCCAGCGACAGCACAGTGAAGAAGTGGACCAAACTTCCTAACTGTTGTCTCTGAGCTAGAAGGTTGGATATGGGATGTCCGTGTGAGGGCTGTGATGGGAGTCGATGGGAAAGGTGGAAATTAGAGTACAGCCCTAGGGGTAGAAAGCTGTGGGAACATCCCTTGCAGCTGTGCTACCAAAACAAAGGAGCCTCGCCACCATTTCCTACTTTTCCTCACTTTGGGGAAATGTTTTAAGGGGGTTTCATGTAGGAGCCATGGAAGGTTGTATTTAATTATTCCTGCAGATTTCTTTCTCAAACTTACTGCTGCTTCTCAAACAAAATTTCATAAACAGCCAAGGGAACTTTAAATTTGACATTTACATTATTTCATGAGTGTTTCTTTTCAGCAGGGGACTGTAGTAGGGGATGAGTAATGTGCATGAGGAGAATGGATGGGGATTGAAGTAGAGATAAAGGACAATGGGACACAATGAAATTCAGTGTAGGAGAATGAGGCCCTTGTGTGTGGAACTGAGCCTTTACAGCAAGTGTCCTGTGCTTTTTTTCCCCGTGACCTGCAAAAGCAGCAGAGTGTACTGATGTCCGTAATCACAGGGGAGGCAGTGGCATCCCTCAGGACCATGGATGACAAGCAGGTGTTACAGCAGTGCATGGGCGTCCTTCGGGAGCTGTTTAAGGAGCAGGTGAGAAAAACCCTCGAGAGGATTAATGTCCTTATTGTGGATATGATCTGAGCAGGTGGGACTGGAAGCCAGTCTGCATTACTGAATACGAAGGGATCAAGACAGGCCACATTAATTTTCTTTGCCGTTTCCCTATCCACATGAGTAACCAGCTGAGTATCGGGACTGCCATAGCAAAATGCCACAGCACAGGTGCTGAGACTTACTTAGTTGTTTACAGTTCCACAGGCTCAGGCCCAGGGTTAAGATGTCTAGCTGGGTTGGTCTCTGTAGGACTCCTCATGGTTTACAGATGTTTTCCTTGGTATCCTCGAATCTTTTCCTTCTGTTTTCTAAAGACAGAAGCTGGTCATACTGAATTAGGCCTTCTCTTAACACCCCCATTATAATCCAGTTACCTAGTAAAGATTCACATTTCCAAGTTCCATTCGGATGGACTTAGTACTTAAACTTGGGTCTGTCAGAGCTGTAGAGCAGCAGTCCACAATACGACTGTCTACTTTTTCTCATCACATCAATTACACTATCTTCCTTTCTAAGACTGTAAAAGTCCACATTTTCTATAGTTGCCATGTTTACCCAAGCTGTAATGCACTGACTACAACATTCTTTAAAAAGAAAACGTCTTGTGTATAAATATGCATGCCATTACACACACGTATTGGTCAGATCAGAGGACAACCTCCTTCCGTTGTGTTCTGGAGATCACGTAGGTCATCAGGCTTGGGCAGAAGGGCCCTTACCCACTGAGCTGTCTAGCTCACTGGGCAACCTACAACATTCCTTTTAAAGAAGGATGTTGTCTAAAATGTTCTAGTGCACCACATGAACAAGTCTCTCTACAAGGAGCTCCAGATACCTTCTTTCATTCTTTGGAGATCTGGAAGTAGCCATGACCTGTCTTCTAATTAAGAGTAGAAACAGAAGTGAAATGACTCAAAATTAGAATTTTGAGGATCATTCAGCTGTTGCCAGTTCTTTGTAAAAGAGGATCTAACTAGTCATATAACTGTGACAGAGTCATGCTCAACTTTGGTTTTCACCTGGAGTTTCAGTTACTTGGAACCATAGTTTATAGGGAAGTATTTCTCATGTTAAAGTTTGTCAGAGGCCAGTGGACAAAACTGAGTTTAGTTTATAGCCACTGTAACCATTCGTTGTACAGGATGTGTCTTTGCAGGTGAAGCATAGAAATGGAGGGATGGAGTGTGGCTGGGGAAGGGACAGAGTTAATGGGAAGGAGGGACAGACATGCTCCTGCTTAGGAGGCTACCACAGTAAACTCAGGCCTACAGGAGGAAAAACTTCTTTCTAATTGGGTTGTGGTGTATCTAAGTTCCCTTTTGGTCCTTTTTTAAACATCATTTTTTGTTTGCACATAAGGAGGTCCCAGATCCCACCAAGTATTTTGTCACACGGTGGAGCACAGAGCCATGGATCCAGATGGCATATAGTTTCGTCAAGACATTTGGAAGTGGTGAGGCCTATGACATCATTGCTGAAGAAATACAAGGAACTGTCTTTTTTGCTGGTGAGGTACATATCTTGACATCAAACCCAATCTTCCTTTTTATTTTCGGTAAAAATGGCTCAGTCTTAAAACCCAAATCAAGTATGTTTGAATGTCTCGTGACTGCACATGGTAGAAGCCCTGTCCATTCTGAAAGCCTGCCTTATATTTCTCCTAGTAGCCATTTTTAACTGTCTAGTTTCCTGTGAACAGATCATTCTTGTAGGTGTCTCTTCCTCTTATTTATATTGACATTGTATAATTTAATATTAGACTCTGGCTTGCTTTGTTATATTAAAAATATAGCTTGCCGGGCGATGGTGGCGCATGCCTTTAATCCCAGCACTCGGGAGGCAGAGCCAGGCGGATTGCTGTGAGTTCGAGGCCAGCCTGGGCTACCAAGTGAGCTCCAGGAAAGGCGCAAAGCTACACAGAGAAACCCTGTCTTCGAAAAACCAAAAAAAAAAAAAAATATAGCTTATTTAGTCTCTATGCACCATTCTTTTAATGCAGCTATTTTACTTAGTTGGTATCCATGCTCTTTTAAGACCAGGCCTCACTCTGTAGTCTAGGCTGGATTGCAACAATCCTCCTGCCCCATACTCTGGAGAGATTCCAGGTGTGAACCAACACACTTGGTTGGTACGTGTTTTTAACTGTCATGTGCAATGGAATGGTTACTGCTGAGCCAAGGTGTTCATGGGTTCTATTGTTAAACAGCTTTCTGCTTTCTTGATAGCTGTTTTGGTGCCCGTCTCCCCTACCCTTCAGTCAACTCCAATTTACAGTCAATTCCAATTTACAATTCACGCAGATCTCCCTCCTAGCTGGCTTGTTATCTGAAACCCTCCAGTCTTTGCACTGTGCACTGACAGATTCTAGTATGGTCTTTTGCTGGGTGGACTCTTAATCTTCTCTAATCTTATCCTTCAAGAACTAGTCTTTCATTCCAGCAATTTATTCCTGATCACTTTCTCCCATTTTTTTTTTTTTTTTATCCTTACATCTTCTGTCCTTCAAACTCTTGGATTGCCAACCATATCTCTTTATTCGACTTTGGAAGAGATGTTAGGTAATCTCTCCACTTTGAAATGAGTGTTTTTATTGCCATCCCATTCTGACTCAACAATTGTCTCATTAGTTATTTAGGCTTTTGAAAAAGGTTTCCTGTTTTCCTTGCTGCTTGTGAGGCACATTTGAAAAGCCTTCATAGCTCCAGCAGCACAGCACTGCCTGGAAACCTTTTCTATAGTAACTTTGCTTTTGGCATTTTGGATGCTGGAAGGCTCAGTGGTAATTAGGAAGGATACTTTGTATTTAACAGAATGCCTATGTTTTTCTGAGAAGAGGGGCATGTTGGAGGGGTAAATGTGTGCCAGAGCTCAGCCTGAGGTGTGCCATTTCCCTGGAGCTGTCCACCTTGGGTTTTTGTTTTGTTTTACGGAGATAGGGTTTCATAGGCCTGGAGTTTACCAAGTGGATTATGCTTGCTGGGCAGAAAACACTTTAGAGACCCACCTTCCTTGAGTTGAGAACAAGGGTGTGCCAATCACTATATCAAGCTGTATAGACATGTAAATCCTTGTGCTTGAAGAGGAGGGACATCATCATCCTCTGCTCCCTAGACCTAAGTGCTTTGGAGACCAGCCTGCATAGCAGCCTGCACTATGCTTCAAGCCCCAGAGGCTGACATTTCCCAATCTTTGTAGAACTGTTTTGCCTTTTGACAGTCCCTGTTCTCCGTCCCATCATAAAGGCAGCTAGCTCTATTACAAGTCTACCTGCAGTCATACTCAGTCTATTGTAATCTGGGGTTATGAGTCTAGTTGTATCTTAAGCCAGCTGTGCAAGCTGCACACAATGCCATATACCAGGCAGCATTTGCCATTTGCTTCTAGAGGTGGTAGTTTTAGGCCAAGATAGGTTTTACTCTTTGCTTTCCCTGGGTAGTTATTCTCATGTTCTTCTGAACACTAACTTCTGAGGCTTCTGTGATTCATACTTTCTCCCTAGTACTTAACTTTTACTATCCCAGATAGTATTTCTATGGATGCCAGAGTACTTGGCAGAGACTTCAGATACATGTTGTAGAAGTCTGGTAAAGCATAGTAAAAGAAGCCAAAGTTCAAGGCTCTGTCATGAACACATCTTTTTTAGTTATACCAGAAAAGGTAAGGTGTAAGGTCATATGACCTGTTGAATTCATCATTTCTTTATGCACAATCTTAAAGTTTCTTTTTTCCCCCACAGGCAACAAACAGGCATTTCCCACAAACTGTTACAGGGGCATATTTGAGTGGTGTTCGAGAAGCAAGCAAGATTGCAGCCTTTTAAAAAAAAGAACATGTATGGACTTAAGCTTTCTTCTGTGTCCCAAATGGAAAAGGTTAAAACACAAGTTGAACTTGTTTTGTAAGAGAGAGGAGACTCTGTATAGTAGAATTGAAATGTTTCTGTGGTGATAGGAAAATGTAAACCCATTTCACTCTTCTGAAATCACTGACCCTCAAAATGCTTCTAGGCACTTATATTTAATTTTATTTTTCCATAGGCCCAATTAGTGCTGAGTCCTGTGGTTTTCAGAAGGTGGCACAGTGTAACCTAACATTGAGACCTTCATTCTGGTTGGGGGTTCCCTTCAGACTGGACATTCTAGTTGGCAGATTACTTTTCATATATTGTGAAAACAGGTAATCCAGCAGGGGTCACTAGCAAACTTAGAGAAAGCCATGTGTTTTTCTGTGACAATTTATCAGTACCTTTACCAATGAGCCTTAATATTTTTACACAGCTCCAATCTTTGGGCTTTACTTAAAATTTTAATTCTTTTTTGATACAATTTGAAGGTATGACATGAAGCTTCTAAGCTATTTTATACTACATGTATTTCTTTTCATTGGGTATTCAAAACTTAAGATTCAGGTATATTTTGATATTTTAGATCTGTGCATTCATCAGGAACACAAGACTCACAATCCCTTAACAGTGAGTGTGTATGTTACATTTTCAATGGGTACAGAATGTTTTCACACAATAAAACAAACTAAAACCATTTTTGGGTGGGTAGCACATTTGAAATTTGGCAAAAAAACTTGTCAGAATAACTAAAAGCCCCTCTTCACTTATTTTTAAAGTGACTTTCACAGTGTCTAATATTTTATATAGTTTACAGTAAGTTTCCTGTAGGCAGGTCCACTGGAAAACTGCACAACAATTATCTTGGTACATAGCACATACTTTAAGCCATATGTTAAAGTCTGAACACAGCAAAACTTTTCCACTTCAAGATTCAACATGGGTTTCAGGGTCTTTTAGATGCCTATTCTGCCAAGAAACTTCAGTTGACAAACTAGAAATATGCTTTTGTTTTAAAAAGTCTTTGAACAATTCTTTGAATTATACTGATCTGGTTTTAAAAGGGGGCTATACAAAGGTCTTGAAAGCCACTTTTTGAACTTAGGTATTTCTGAAATTCAAAACTTTGCTTGTTAACAAAAGATCTTACACAAAGAATGTACAGTGAAGCGAGCACTAGAGAGTCTAGATATACAACCTCCCCGTCAGAGTATGACACAAGCCAATGACTACATATTTAAAAGTTACTCACTGTACTTAGAGGTTATTTGTTGAGACTCATTGGTACTGATAAGGGAAGTATTCTGCTTTAAAGTGTAAGTAATTAAAATGTTTAGTGTATGTGAAGTGATAAATGCAAAATGTTAAATTTCAGTCTAAGTTATTTAGTTTCTAGACACTTGAGCTTGTATTATGCCATTTCGTATAAATGTGTATTTAATTTCCTCCCCGTTTTAAGTGACAAAATTTCCTATTTTGTTCTACAGGAACTATGGTACTTTTGAGTTGCTATATTTTCAACCTCTAAGATTTCTGTTAATGAGAGCTGGGCAGTGGTGGCGTACACCTTTAACCCCAGCACTCAAGAGGCAGAGGCAGGCGGATCTCTGTGAGTTCAAAGCCAGCCTGGTCTACACAGTAAGTTCCAGGACAGCAAGGCCTGTTTCACAGAGAAACCCTGTCTCCAACAAAAAAATTTTTTTTTTGTTAATGATCAGAACTGTATACTTACAGTGATAACTACACATCATGAATAATTGGTTATGTAAAACTACATAAGAACTTTTGCAAATACCCTTAATAAATGGTTATAGCATCACTCTGTCATCTTTATTTCCAATTCTTTTAAACTTTTGGTCATAAGCATTTACTACCTATTTCCATTTCTTTAATAGTGGTCAGTTAGCTGGGTGGTGGTGCACGCCTTTAATCCCAGCACTCGGGAGGCAGAGCCAGGCGGATCTCTGAGTTTGAGGCCAGCCTGGTCTACAGAGCGAGATCCAGGACAGGCTCTAAAGCTACACAGAGAAACTTTATCTCAAAAAACAAACAAAAAAAGTGGTCAATTATTACTGAAGAACTCCAAGTCATAGAATTAGGAACTAATCCTCCCACACCCCAAAGAATAACACGAAAACAAATTGAAAGACTAAATACAAGACATTTAAAACATCAATTTATCTTTATTGCCAAGATTTATAACAAATTATTTAAAAGTAAAGGCCAATTTTTAGTCCCCATTTAGTTACTTCCTCCATTTCACTCTAAGCATACTCAAGTTGAATATGTGAAAATACCTGTTAATGTTCAACATTATTTTTAATATATTTGATTTATGCTGTGAAAATTAAACACTCAGTTGGTACATCAATTGTCAAGCAGCTTATTTTTATAATTCAGAAATAAGTTATCAGGACAGTCAAAAGACAAAATTTAAATTCAGGGACAGTCCATGTTTATCACCTAAAAATCTTGATTGACCAAAATTTAAAATCAAACAGCCTTGATTCCATAATACTTTCTTCAAAGAAATTTAATGTATGGTTTTTGAGAAATACTTTCAAAGATACCTACATTGCCGGCATTACCATCTGATTGATACTTTTATACTATCTTCTGGCATTACATCTGATGATACTTTCAATCATAATTATGAAGTCAGGTATCTAATATTTATATGGTCAAAGTTCACTTATATATAAGCCAAGTGGGCTCACCCTTCCCCAGTTTTTGAAACTCGGATGTGTTGATTTTGGTTTATCCTCAATATAAAATTTCTATGACACTTTTAACATACCACAAAATTGATGACACTTTCAGGGCAAAGCAGAACTGGACAGTCCTTCAGTGCTGCAGCACTGAACTAACTGCTCTGTTATGCTGCCTGGCTGAACACTGACATTCTTTAGTTACAGGTGTAAAGACATCTACCTACATGAGTTTAAAAATTGATCTGCACAAAAGAAATTTAAAAAAAAAAATTATATACAACAAATTGGTTTTTAAAAATACAAAAATAACATCTGTCACTTCTGTCATGCTGACAACCTGACATATATACGCATGCATGAAAAGTTCCAACTCGGTCATCTGAACAGCTGTGCTCTAATATGATGAAGAAACTGCCACTACGTTTTCACACTGACAGAAGGTGTATTCAAAATATCTCATATACTAAATACTGCAATAGTCTCTGCACGTATAAATGCTGGTTATAATAGTTTTTGCTTCAATTAAAAGGGTCTTAAGCTAACATTAAGTGCACTAAAATTCGTCCAGTCCAGAAATCTATGACCTTACAATAAAGAAATCCAAAACGTACAACTATAAAAAGCAAGGAACATTTACTGCCATGCAAGACTTTAAACTGAAAACTGCAAGGAAACGCAATTTAAAACAGCAAGCTCAAATATATGTAACACTCAAAAGGGTCAGCAGCGAGTTCTACCAACAATAGACTTAAAAAAGAAAATACATTCTCTTTGCTGGTATAAATCGTATCTTCAAATCTTAGAACAAGCCATCTGTCCTCTAGCTTAAGAGATTAGCTGCAATAAAAAAGAAAACCGCTTTACCATACCCAACACACAAAATCAAGTATGCATACATCATAAAATCTTACATATCATATTAATGTGACCTTGGGAAATCAGGTGAGCTAAATATGAAACAGTGGTTACTGCTGACCTTGGGCCTTGGAGTGATTTGCCCTGAAGCTAGTAAGTACCTCAGAAATACAAAGCTACCACGTGCACTATGAACCTATCTTAGTCTAAGCTAAGGTTCTATCAAAACTGTTCAAACTTACTAAATATAGTTCCTCATCTATGTTTATTAACAACCCTGGGGCATCAAATTGTGATTTTTTTTCACTGAAATGAATAGTCAAAAAAAAAAAATGCAATTTGATAAACTTTTGGTTTCTATGCCAAGTAGGAAAAAGGAAATATTTACCTCTTTTACAGTTGTTTTAATGAAATCTTTCCTCTCAGTTAAATCATAAGCAGGATAATTTTCATATACCTAAAAACATTAAAAGCAGATTTAAAAGTCTGTAATACTGTCTTTGAATTAAAAGTAAACATGTAGATTTTAAATGTTCTCTGGTTCACTACAGACTTGCACCTGCAAATGACATTTAATAATACTGTATTCAAAGCAACAAAGTCAACAGACATTCTCAGTGCTTTACAACTTCAAAGTAGTACTGAATCAAAAACACAGGTAGGAAATATTGACAGGCTACCTGTGGAGTGTCTTTTAAGAGGTCCTAGTCTCCATAGCACCCAATATTCTGCTTAGGATTCTACAGTTTGAACTCCAACCTCTCTACTCTATACTCAATCCTCTTAATCATGAAAATCCAAATAGTCTCATGAGTGCTTTACTCCTAGAATTTAAACTAACTTGCCCCCAACTTTTTTAGTCTCAAATCTATGATTGCTTATCTCCCAGTCTGAACTCATACTGAAGTCTGCAAGTACCCTGCAGCTGAACTCTTATCCTCATTTAGGGCCTATAAAACTTTTACTATAAATGGACAAGCAAGAAAATGTTTGGGGCTTTGCTAGTCAGTCTTCTGTTACAACTATGCAACTGTGCAGATGTATGAGATAGATATATTCATATAAGTAGGTATACTACCAATATGAATAGGTGTAGCTGCATTATAAATTACTATACACCAACCACAGATCGCCCTCTCTTCCGTCCTCCCATCCCCTCCCCAAATTACTGCTTCTTACAGTCATTATTTCAGTGATTCTGTCATTGTTCAACAATAAAGCAGTGGTTCTTAACCTGGGAGTTGAATGACCCTTTCACACGAATCACCTAAGACCATCAGAAAACAGATATTTACATTACAATTCATAACAGTAGCAAAATTGTAGTTATGAAGTAGCAACAAAAATAATTTTATGACTGGGCGTCACAATGTTAAGTATATTAAATAAAGGGTTGAAGCATGAGGAAGGTTGAGAACCACTGCTGTAGAGAAAAGGTTTATTATTTTGTTATTCTATTATTTAATTTACTTATTATTATTTTAGTATTTTGGGACTCAGTGATTAATTCTAGATGCTTTTCCATATTCTTTCAAGCCCTGGCCCCCATTCCCAGGTAGGAATGTTCTGTGGTGTTGTACTCCTACCAAAGTGTTCCAACAGTTTGCACACACAGCCCTCTGATGGAATATTTTCCTCTACCTCACTAACTGCAGGCATATTTAAAGACAAGTAATGACTTCTCTGCTTTCTCTCCTAACACCTAGTCTTAGCTTGGCATGTAGTAAAGGCTCAGTTGAATTATCTAATTAAAAAAATAAATTCAATAAAAGCATAGACTATTTTACCTCTGATGTATTTCAAATTAAACTTTAATCAAAAGAAACTAGATTTCTAAATCTCCAACTATACCTACAATATGGACAATGACTCATTCAAGACTAACACTTTTTTTTTTTTTTTGGTTTTTTGAGACAGGGTTTCTCTATGTAGCTTTGTGCCTTTCCTGGAACTCAATTGTAGCACAGGCTGGCCTCGAACTCACAGAGATCCGCCTGGCTCTGCCTCCCGAGTGCTGGGATTAAAGGCGTGCACCACCACCGCCTGGCAAGACTAACACATTTTATTTCCTGAGAAGCATTACAAGAATTCCAGAGAAATTTAAGTTAATAATCTGGCACAGTCTTCAGCACACTAAGAAGGGAGTAAGGAGACTCCTAAGATTCTCTTTAAACCAATACAATCTAGTGATACTAAGATTTCCACATCACTAAGTTTCCACATCAGGAAGTCTGGGCTGTGAAGCCTATCATTTTAATTTTATTGACTATTTATAAAAATGTTTAGGTCAGAGAAGCGTGACTATTTTATAATTACTACAGTATCCAGTACCCTCAAGAGGATCTGAAATAGTAATTTAATCAATACTCTCTGAATGAATACACAAAAAGATGTTTCAAATTAAATGGATGAAAAACTCCATAAAGTCAGAGGGTAATAACTAGAACACGTGCCCCCAATCACCTCTTTGCAAATCTGCTTCATTGTGACTTCCTCCAAGTTAGCATCAGCCAGTAATTTCTTCACTGTTTCCTTTAACTCTTCATCTGTAGGTGGTTTTTTCAATTTTTTAATTAATGGTTCATCATCAGAACTATCTTCAGATTCAGACTCTAAAAGTTAAGATACCCAGTGTGAATAATTTTTTGCATACCAAGGTATAAGACAAGGGGAAATTTTTAAGTTTTCAAGAGAACATAAGCCCTTCCCAGTGATAAATCATTTAGTTTTAATTTTAAAATAAAAATTTACCTAAAAATTACATATAAAGCATGCACTGAAAATTTTTTAGCTTTGAAAACTGGCATGCTACTTCTCCCCAATGTTCTTTCAGTTTACTGTCTTCCATACATACTTAAACGTGTACAAGCATATAGTGCTCCTAACAATTGCTGTCATCATTTCTAATGTACCTTTTTTGGAACTGTTTTGATTCTTCTTGGTGGTGCTGCTATCTGCCTTCTTAACATTAGCACTTTTTACAGACTTTTTACTTTTAGCAGCAGCTTTCTGTTTTGCTTTTTCTTTTTTAGATGTCTTTTTTGGTGGTTGCTAGAAAGGAAAGGAAAGCACACATATGAATGAGTCACTACTGTTCTTCTCTCTGCTTTCTTACAGTAAACACTAGCTATCACAGCTTAAACATTACTAATTATCAACTGTTGAGAGGAATTGTGCCCTAACACTTTATTTCAATGTAAAAAAGTCATCTACATTATTCCATTTAATTGGAGCTGACATATAATTCAAAATATAAATACTATTTACTGTCTCCTACTCTCTTCCCCCAACTAAAACCAAGCTACAGAGAGACAAGGTTTTATCCCTTGTGTTCACTGATAAAGCCATAACTTCTAATAGGTCCTGGTACACAGCAGTTGTTCAGTAAAACTTTGTGAATATATGAGGAAACAGACTCAGTGAAGTCATCTTGTTCATAATCATATTACTACAAGCTAAGACTCAAACATAGACCTGACTCCAGAGTACATGCTCTTAAGCACCAATACACAGATTCAACAAAAGCTAAATGCTGGACATAAATTAGTGTCCAAATTACAGCTCGTAAGTACTTTATTTCAACTTAAGTCTCTGAAACTAGGAAGAATTAATTATTCATTTAATTAACATTCCCAAAGCAAAGTATTCCACATTACAAAAGAACCTAAGATAAATTCTCATCTTTATACATTGAAACTATCACATATAGCTAGACAGGATGTTTTACACTTTTGACTTTGGAGTTACATCATCACAATCAGCTTTTTGTTGTTTCTAAGATACTGCTACAATACATACCGAGACCAGTCTTGAATGCTCTTTCTGTCTTGGCCACTAGAGCCTTACATTACAGGTATGTTACAGCTCACTTAACTCTTAAAGACAAATACTGTGTTCAACCTGTCCTTCATATCAATTTGTTTAAAATCTAGGAAGACTCAGACTATTATAGCTAAGTGGAGTTAATTCAATTTTTAGTGTGTCTTTTCTTCGTTATATTACCATTGCAAATATCTATATAAACCTAGACTCACCCTGTATTAACTCAGTAATATTCTGTTGGCTGGGTACTAGCAAACCTTTCTAGTTTGCCAGCTACTACCAGTATATAAGTGGTATTAAGAAGCTGATAAAATATGGGAGCTTTACCAAGCAGTACCAATGACTAGTATTAGTTTTCCCATGACTAACTTAAACTAATATTTTTTAATTAGATGCCCACCTAGTTCATATAAACTGCAGTAGGCTCTTAAAGGGAATAATAAAGGTTCAGCTGTTGTATCAATACTCTTATTACACAGAATCAAATATTCAGTATCACTCTTCAGTCAAAGTCTAATGAAACCTGGACTTTTAAGTATAAGAAACTATACTACCCAAGTGGTTGTGAAAAGTAAGCAACAGAAACAACACACTGCACTGCTACTCAATCGCATTACATTAGGTATTTACAACATTTCCAGGGCCGTAATCTAAGTTTATGATTAAACTTTTAGAAGGCATACACAATATGATTAATATTAAACCTAATAATTGGTACAAGTTAGTGGCTTGATAAAGTATAAACATCTGTGGTGATAAGGGAGTAGAGGAGGAAATGAAGCCACTCTTATAAAATGCTCCTTCTGGACAAACATACATCTTTCTATACTTAACACCATCTTCCAGAAAAGATAACATCCCGTGGCTTTTACAAAAGACAACTAGCCTACTGTTGATTACCAAAATTTCTATAAGAGCACAATCATACCACGAAAGTACTATACAACAAGATAAATTATAGTTCAGAGTGCAGGGTCTTGAGGCCCTATTCTCCCCCCTTATCAAATAAAGGAATCAATCTAAGTCTTTATGGGGGGGGGGTTAGTGTACAGCTTGTAAAAATACTTTTTTTTTTTTTTTTTTTTTTGGTTTTTTGAGACAGGGTTTCTCTGTGTAGTTTTGTGCCTTTCCTGGAGTTCACTTGGTAGCCCAGGCTGGCCTCGAACTCACAGAGATCCGCCTGGCTCTGCCTCCCGAGTGCTAGGATTAAAGGCGTGCGCCACCAACGCCTGGCGTAAAAATACTTTTAATGATGCCTCCTGGCACATAGGAAACAATATCATCCACCACTGCTACCAAGTGCTTCCTTTTGTGATTTAGAAGTTCCTCTAGTATGCAAACCAATTTCCCCTAAAATTGGATATTGTAAATAAGTTTCTGTTATCTATTACAGAATGGAAATTATAAAAGTGACACCTCACTAACCCTGACACATCACTTTATCACATTATGGTAGACATGACTTGACTCACAAACATCTTAATTCCCTTAAGTTTATAGTTGGTTTCACTCATTTTCATTAATCAGTTGTGAATTTTGTGACACGCTTCAGGTAGACACTGATTTAGACTTGATGACTTAGGAAATACTGAAAACTGAACAGTGAACCAACAAGCTCCAACTTAGTTGGTTACCCAACATCTTGGGCACAGTAAAATAGCTGATGAACTCACATCCTGTCTTTAGCTCTACAAATGTTAAGAATCATTTCACCTATCCTGAAAATGAAGTTATTAGGTACAGGTGATTCTGGAAAAGACAAGCATTTCAAACATCTCAGTTTTGGGAAACAATGGACACAGTTTTAGCAGTTGAGGCAAATGAAGGTCACTGGTATTTGGAGGTAAAGATAAACAGTGGGACAGCTGAGAAGGCAAGTTAACCACATCTATTTAAATTTCAATCCTTATGAAAACCTTAAGAATCTAAAGCCACCTAAAGGATCAAGCCCTTAAACATCTCACAATGCTATCAATTTGATTCCTTCCCATTCCCACAATACTTGGCCTGTAAGTCATTAATCCCAACCTCCCAAAGCTTGGGGGTCAGGGAAAGTTCAAGAGGAAAGAAAAATGCATTTTCATAATGCTGCATCCACACAATCTCGTGCTCAAAACAAAACTAACAAAAATCAAACCAAATTCTTTAACTCATGATGAGTTAAATGCAGTAGTAAAGTAAATAAACACCTTAAAGCTACTAAGAAGCAAATGTGACCTATATTAGTTCTTGGAAGAATAAAACCCACTCACCTATGTGTTCCTTTAAGCTAGGGATGAAACTATATAACTAAATTACAGTAACAAACTAACTGGTATATCACAGCCTATTTGCTATATGCTAAATATAGATCTTTTTCTATTTTAGAAAGCAGTACTAAAAACAGATGTGTATTGGCTCATTCATTCCTTAAGTTACATTTGACTATACCCTTTTTCCTCTTAATACTATGTGGCTAATCCTCTCACTCACTAAAATATATAAGGATATATATGGCAAAAGACTGTTAATAATGTCTTAATCGCTACTACAGAGCTTAGAACTACTGTTAAGTAATTGCTATATAATTATAAAAGTTTTGAAAACTAGATAAACTTTAAAAATTTCTACCAATCCTAAAGTTTAAGTTTTTAGTCATCTTGCTAAGCCACACACAGCCTCTTGATTTGCAACATCACTATGTTCTGGTGTAATTTACATGTATAGACTGTATAGTTGAGAAAGGGAAGGCAAGACCATTGTATCAAACCATCAAGAGTACTCTTGCAATCCTCAAAACTAGGGAGGCTGAGGCAATACAACTTACAAGTTCAAGGCCAACAAGAAATAAAACACTTTAAGAAAAAAAATAAAAAGGATCACAATAATGCTAAAACTATATAAATGAAAGTAAACTTCTTATTCCTCGAAAGACAAACAAGAGTTAAAAATTAATGAAATTTAAGATGTGAAAGATTTTTTGTTGTCTGTTTTGAGACAGGGTTTCTCTGTGTAATCTTGGCTGTTCTGGAACTCCCTTCTGTAGACCAGGATAGCCTCAAACTCACAGCGATCCACCTGCCTCTGCCTCCCGAGTACTGGTATTAAAGGCGTGTGCCATCATACCTAGCTGTGAAAGATTCTTAATAGACACCTTTATAATTTAATCAAACAGATGTTAAGACTGGGTTGTTTTACAAAATGAATGTGAAAAAAATTAAGTAACAAGTTTCAAAGGGGAAAAAATACAGAAAGAGCTTGTTTCCAATCTAACTTTTCTTCTAAGGTGTGTGTGTGTGTGTGTGTGTGTGTGTGTGTGTGTGTGTGTGTGTGTGTGTACAGGGTACCCCGAGGCCAGAAGATGGTATCTGATCCCTGGAGCTGGAGTTACAGGCACGGTGTTAGCTGCCTGATATGATAGTAGTATTGGGATCTGAACTTGAGTTCACTAGAAGAGCAGCAAATGCTCCAGACGGCTGAACTATCTCTCCAACCCAAAGGATTAAGATTAATAAGATAAATTTTCAAAAAATTGAAGAGGATTTTCCATGTAGAATCGAAAAATGGCACAAGCACTTTTTGCCAAAAACCCAAAAATCTTGTGAGAACAGGGCTTACCTATCTGTTATAGGCAGCAGGGCTCTTGAAGGAGGGTCACCAAAAAAGACGCCTGTCACAGAGCCAGAATTCTGTCCTCACAGCAGAAAGGTTGTACTGGGTGAACAGATGAACAAAATAAAAAATTACTTTAAAATACAGGATTCTTCTAACTTGGTTGAGAAAACCCAGAATGACCAAAAAAAAAAAAAAAAAAAAAAAAGAAGAAGAAGAAACGTACAATTCTAGTTAGGGTTCACAAAATGATGAAGTGTAAATGGATTTTTATCAAGGCAGCCTTTCAACTTTGATTTCCAACGAAAGATTAAATAGATTACTCGGTTTTGTAATTTTCTCCATTCAAATTATGAAGTTTCTTAGTTTCTAAAAGCATTATTAAGGAACAGCAAAACATGTATGTCCACATCCTACCACTATCAATTTTTTTCAACAACTAAAAAAACCATCTGACAAAAATTGTAACTGCAGGTTTCTCTGAGTTGTAGAATGTCTAAATGAACAACAAACCCACTTTTTACTGTCTTTTTCCTATGAAGTCAGGAAATGTAATATAGCTTCCAAAAAAGATGTAAATCCACATCAGATTTGCAGTGTAGCAGCCACTAGAAGAGAAGTATTAACACCTGGATCGTAGCTCACAGCTAAACAGTGAACAACGTTCTGGTCACTGTCACAGACAGAGCCTCTTGTTAAAGGTATCCCTTCCAAGGGAAAAAGGCAAACACCATAAGACAGCGTGTTGCTTGTTCTTGTCTTTAGACATAAAACCATTAAACTCTGATCATGATTAACTGATTAGGACACAAAGAAATCAAGATGGACTGAACTGGAAATTCACTACCTCCCTGCCAGCTAATGTTTACTGTTAGAAGATATGAAGACTACTGGGAGAAAACACATCAGCTATTACTCTGCTACAGAACACAGGTGCACCACAATAGCAATTCATCAGGCAACATATGCCCACTAATGATGGCAAAACTATTCTGCAGATGAACTGGTCTGAGAACCCACAACAAAGGAAGGATCATACACCTGACAATGTAAAAACCTGGTCAAGAGCCCACGGCTGAAGAGCCCACATTACTAATGTTTATCTACATGAATATGTAGTCAAACTGCATGTTAAGTATTTGTGCTTATACCCAGATTTCTGCAGCTCTCAGCCTAGGGCAGGCAGAAAAGCTCCTTTTTGCAGAGGATAACAGTTAATGCAATGAGTCTTATCTGGTCAAAGTACAGAAAAAGAGATGAGCACCCACCCTTAAATGGGACATCTGTGTCAACTCCCACCTAAGGCTCAGGGAACATTACAGAAGAAAGAACAGGATGACTTCAAGAGCTGGAGGATGGGGATGAGTGTCATGAAATACAGCCATCCAGACAAGACACTACCATTGCAACCATGAACATACAGCAGCTATGAATACCTTCACAAGACTGGCCCTCCAACTTCACCATGGAGAGAGGTGACCACAAAGCCCATCATCCATCCTTTTTAGGAGCTAATGATGATTAATGGTTTCTGGAGGAGGAGTCTTTTTTTAATCTAATCACTGGGAAACTAGGTGGGAAGGTTTCAGAAGGAAAGATGGACACTAGAGGGTAATGGGAGGTGTTAATAAGTATAATACACTGCATGTTTGTTAAAAAAAAATGGGAGAAAATAATGTCATAAGATACTATTCCTTCCTTTCTATGTCAATTAGAACTTTCACAGAAACTAAATCAGCCATAAAGTATTTGAAGCAGTTGTAAATTTAAAGGGCTTTTACAGCAATATAAAATTAGTCTTTTGTTCTTGTTTATTCATTTTTTCGAGGACAGGGTTTCTCTGTGTAGTTTTGGTGCCTGTCCTGGATCTCGCTCTGTAGACCAGGCTGGCCTTGAACTCACAGAGATCCGCCTCCTGAATGCTGGGATTAAAGGTGTGCGCCACCACAACCCTGCATAAAATTAGTTTTACTGGAGAGGAAATTTACTAAGAAGTCTATAAACTTTATTGGAATTGTGTCTTATACAGCCTGTCAGGACAAACTCATGCAGAAAAAAATCCCCCTATATTTTCATATGGCATGATTTGATGTACTTAATGTACACAAACCATTTTCTTCTTTATCCTCCATGGATTTCCATCATTTGACCTGGATTTCCTAGTTTATGTCACTGGAGAAAGAAAAACTCTGATTTACATTGGAATAGTTCACCTGTGCTTCTTCCTAAACTTTATCTTGGCAACAAGACTAGATTTAGAAATGGTACTTGGAATAACATGTCTTCTTTTGGGGGAACGGGGAGCCTTTGAGACAGGGTTTCTTTGTGTATTCTCGCTGTCCTGAAACTCATTCTGTAGAGCAGGGGGCCTCCGCCTCACAGTGCTGGGATTAAAGGCAAGTGCTACCATGCCTGGCTAAGATTCTAATAGTAATAATAATATCAACTAATGCAGAATATATGTTGCCAGGCACTTTAAAGTCATTTAATATGGCCCTATGAGGTTGCTTCCAATTTTACTAATGGGAGATTGAGTAGAGAGATTAAGTAATTTGCACCAAGTCATATAGTGAAAAACCAGGGGAGAACAGGGATTTGAACCCAGTTTCCAAACCTCATGTTTTACAAAGACAAAACAAAAAACAAAGTTTATATTTCACAATGACTTTTCATAATTTAACTTTTCATGATTTGTGCTTAATATTTAAGAAACAGTTAAGGACACATGGTAAATGAGCAAAATATTGAACAAGAAAAATAATTAGTTTAAAATTATGGGGACTGGTGAAACAGTTCATGCCACATAGGCATAAAGGGTTGAATTTAAACCCTACCACCCAGGCACAGTGATGCAATGGCTACAATTTTAGTGCTAGGAGATGGAGGAGAATCCCTGGGGCTTCCTGGCCAGCCAGCTTAACCTAGTTGGTTGGTATGGTCCAGGTGCCAGTTTAAGACCCTTTCTCAAAACGGATGGAGACAGGGTGTGGTGGTGTATGCCTTTGATTTCACCACTAGAAGGGAAAAGGCATGTATATCTTTGTAAGTTCAAGGCCAGTGTGGTCTACAGAGTGAGACCCAGGCTAGTCAGTGCTATATACTGAGATCCTGTCTCAAAAATGAGGGTTTGGGGGCAGTGGCTCTTGAGGGTTGCTCCCTGGCATCCATACACAAATCTGTCACAATTATGTATGTACATATAAACATGTTTTCCTCTTAGGTATCAAACCATAAAATCTGAGCATTCAGATTATTCATCTTCTTTCCACACCAATATACAGTAGAGGTTGGAGGGATGGCATAATGGTTAAGAGCACTTGCTGTTCTTTTATAAGACCCAAGTTTAATTCCCAGCATCCATGCCAGGTGTCTTACAATCACCTGTAACTCCAGCTTCAGGGTATCTGATGCCCTCTTCTGGCCTCAGAAGGCACTGTACTCATATACACAGACACACATATGCATATAACTAAAAAATTTTTTAAATGTATGAAGCATCTATAAGATTTGTAGAAAAAAAAAAGGGTCTCACATTATGAAAGTACTCATACTTAGTTTCATGAGTACCTTTAATATTCTGACATTAGGAGCTGGAGATATGGCCGAGCTGTTCTTCCAAGGGATCTAGGTTTAATTCCCAGTACCCATACAGCAGCTCACAACCATGGATAACTCCAATTCCAAGGGATCTAATACCCTCTTCTGGCCTCTGTGGGCAACAGACATTAAAACTAGCACGAATTTTAAGTCTCTCAAGCCAAATATATATACTAATAACATATTTATATAAAATAAGTTTGCTACATATCTTTAAAAAAAAAGATTTATTTTTAATTATAGGTATGCATGTGTGTCTGTGCAAGAATGTGTAGATGAGTGTAGGTTCCTGCAGAAACCAGAAGAGGATATTGTAACCTCTAGAGCTGGAGATACAGGCAGTTCCACCTGGGTACCAGGAACTGTTCTTTTTCAAGAGCAATACAAGCTCTTAAACAACTCAGCAACGTTCCAGCCCCATAATTTACCTCATTCTTCTAATTTTGTGGTGTTCAGTAGATAAAAAGCATCCTTCCTGACCACATGAGAGACATCTGTTAGTGTTCAGAGACATTACTGGCTATTACAACTGTGCGGTGCTTCCCACAAGGAATTATCTAGACTATAATGCCAGTCCAGGATTAATCAAACCTATACACTTCTATATAGAGAATAAATTCTAACCCCTAAAGTAAAACAATAAAACATGGCATACTAAACATCATTAAGAACAGGAATGTTCACCTTCTGTACTACTTTCCCTGACCTTGACTGAGGAGATAGCAAAAGCTTAATGTCCTAATTAAGTTTTCCTCCTACCTAGTATGCACTCTGGAAGCATTTTACAAATATTTGCAAACAGAAAATGTTCCATTTTTAGGTGACATAAACTTCAATGCCATTACTCATTAAGTAATTCCCAAAAAGTTGGAGGAAAATGACAACCTTTAACACTTTACTTTTTGCATCAAATTAAATCAGTTCAGGTCAATTATAAAACATTAATATACTATGAAAAAAATCTTTTGAGAATGTGGTCCCATGGGTTGGAAAGATGGCTCAGTGGTTAAGAGCACTGGCTGCTCTTCCAGAGGATCCAAACTCAATTCTTAGCATGGTGGGGGCTCACTGTCATATATAACTTCAGTTTCAGGGGATTCTGATGTGATCCTCTGGCGGCTGCAGGTACCAAGAATGTATGTGGTGCAAGGACATACTCGTAGACAAAAACCCACACATAAATGCTGAAATAGAAAACACACGCTCCTCTGTGTTAGTGTACAGTTTTGCTGCTTCCTTTACCATCCCCTCCTCTAGATGGTGAGAGCCAGCTCAAGGCGCACTTCAAATCTAGGTCACAAACTCAACTGTTTTCAAACTTTAATGTTTGATGGGGGGATATAAGCCTGGTCAATTATTTATGTAGCTTCACAATGAAAAGGAACCGACATTGTTGGTCAGTGGTGGTGCATACCTTTAATTCCAGCACTTGGGAAGCAGAAACAGGTGGATCTATGTGAATTTTGAGGCCAGCCTGGTCTACAGAGTTCCAGGATAGCCAGAACTACACAGGGAAACCCTGTCCCAAAAAACAAAACAAAAGAACTGACATCGAACTATCTGCTTATTTATATAGCAAGAATATTTCTCTCTTTGACAGAAAACAATAGTTAAAAAAATACATTTTACCTCCTCTTCACTTTCTTTCTCTTCATCTTCTGAAGACTCTTCCTTATTTTTCTTCTCATCTTCATCACTACTAGATTCATCTGACAGAATTTCAGGACATTTGGTTTGCTTTGACTTCCTTGTTGTTCCAGAACTGTTCCGTTCCTTTTTACCACCTTTGCTTGAGGATTTTTTGGGTTTTGGCAATGGCTTTATTTATGTAAACAAACAAACAAACAAAAACGAACTTATTAACAGTAACATCAATAAGAGTTATTTCTATATTAATCAACTTTTGATAATTCTCAACTCAAATTCCGTCAGAAAGTATTTACAGGCTTAGAGAAATCAACTTTAAATGTGTCAGTCTACCTAAAACTGCATTACCAGTATTCTCATTGTCTTGTAAACACCTGGCAAAACCATTTGCAAAGTGTACTTTTGGTTCTGAAACAGGACTAGAATAATGCATTGTAACGAGTTCAGGTAGTATTTCCATTTGATCAAGACAGTATTTGAAATTAGACTTAATTTATTCGTTTTTAGAAGCACTAAAGATGACATTACTAGGAGTTTCTTGCTTTAATGAATCAAAGGAGTGGAAGAAACTATGCAGAGAAATAAAGCTGAATCAGCAACTCTATATCCTACATTTATAAATGAACTGTACCAACTCTTTCAGTAATGCCAAGTTCTCAGTTACATCCTTCGGTATGCAAGAAATGTCGTCTAAGTTAATTATGAAAGTAATAACAGGCACGAAATAAGTAACTTGCTATACACATTCAGTTAAACCATATCCATTTCTAATCACACGAAGAAAACAATTTGATCAGCCAATGAATTTATTTTTAAATGCTTTCTTAGGAGTATTTGCTAAATTCTAAAATTTAAAAACTATGTAACAGTCCTACATAATTATTTCCTCAACCTATTTCCCTTATTCCAGTGCCTTCCAGACAGACAATCCTCGAGCCCTGGTTTGTATCTTATGTGACATTTAGGTAGTTTTCTTAATCATTGTTGTTGCTGGTTTTTTTTTTGGGGGGGGGGGGGTGGTGGTGGCAGAGTTTCTCTGGGTAGCCTTGGCTGTCCTGGAACTCCTTCTGTAGACCAGGCTGGCCTTGAACTCAGAGACCCACCTGCCTCTGCCTTCCCAGTGCTAGGATTAAAGTGGGATCAAAGATGTGCATCACCACCAGCTACTTTTCTTTTGTCCCCCCCTCCCCCTTTTTTGAGACAGGAGTTCTCTGTAACAGCACCAGCTATCCTGGAACTCAGGAGATCCACCTGCCTCTGTCTCTTAAATGCTGGGATTAAAGGCATGCACTGCCACTACAACCACCAGACTACTTTTCTTAATCTTGTACTAGTCATATTTGATTAGAAGGACAATATGTTATTTGATTTATATTATGAAAACATTGCAGTTCTGTCAATGAAAGGCATATATTTGAAATGCTAATGACATCACTGGCTATCAACACAATTCTGTTGTTAAATTACTGTTTCAGTAAGAGAAAGAAAAGGCTGTTAATAACCATTTTACTGAAATGGTAAATAACGAATCCTTACTTTGCCGGAAGGCTTTGGATGCATCAAGAAATTCAAGATCCTCTTCACTAGTTTGCTGTTCACGCCTGATCTCTCTAAATCGAGAACCTCACAGATGCTCTTTAGCATCGCATTCCTAAACCTGAAACAGAAAGCAGGGAAAAAACAAGGTGACTACACACCAGTTCTTAAGTATTCTTGATGCTACAAAGAGGCAAGAGCTAGCAAGATCGATCTGTTTGTTTCCATAGCAGTAACAAGTATTTCCCTGTAGCTTATTCTTAGTCACCTGACCACAGTGTACAGTCATTAATTAGAAAACGAGTATTTACCAATGGTTTAAGTAAACTCACTGGAAAATTACATAACTTTCCAATACTAAAAAATTCATGGACTTGAAAATGGTTTAGGTTAGTGACTCAGCATTACAATGTCTTAATGAAGACCTAATCATTTCTACTTAAATTCTTTATCTATAGTCAATTAATAAACAAAAGTTCTAAGAGTGTGTCACTTTGTTAGCATTATGGAAAAATGACAATTTCTCATCAAAGAAATTATTTGCAAAGAAAGTTTAAAACACATTAATAAGAAGCGTAACAGCAGGGAACAGAAATACATTTTATTACATTTCCTTCAAACCTCATGAGCTTTGAATTCTGAGAGATTACCTATATCTTCTGGAAAATGAAAATTTAAAACTTTTCAAAGTTTTTTTTTTTGTTTTTTTGTTTTTCGAGACAGGGTTTCTCTGTGTAGCTTTGCGCCTTTCCTGGAGCTCACTTGGTAGCCCAGGCTGGCCTTGAACTCATAGAGATCCGCCTGGCTCTGCCTCCTGAGTGCTGGGATTAAAGGCATGCGCCACCACCGCTCGGCAAAACTTTTCAAAGTTTTAAGTCACTATTTACTAGAACATAAAAAATAACCCAAGTTGATGCTATGAAAGACTTGTCAAATTCTGACACCTAAATTAAAGTTAGCAACCATTTTAAAACACTAAAGGTAAGCTTACAGCATATCAACCAATCAATATTTACAAAAATTACTTACTTTTTCAGCATTTCTTCCTTCTTTTTATACTGGGTACTGCCCTTTTCAAATGGAAAGCCACTGAACTGACCCACATTCTTCTTTAATGAGGATACCTGAAAATATTTGTTATTGTTAATGCTACTATCCAGTAATGTACAAATGAAAAAAAATTCAAAGATAATGTCTTTATTTTCAGATCTGTCTTCCAAATTAAAATATTGATTTATTCAATAAACCTGAAAAGTATCTGCTACTAAGATGTTAACATTACAAAAATTCTACAACTAGCCGGGCGGTGGTGGCGCACGCCTTTAATCCCAGCACTCGGGAGGCAGAGCCAGGCGGATCTCTGTGAGTTCGAGGCCAGCCTGGGCTACCAAGTGAGCTCCAGGAAAGGCGCAAAGCTACACAGAGAAACCCTGTCTCGAAAAACCAAAAAAAAAAAAAAAAAAAAACAAAAATTCTACAACTAAATTCTTTGGAAAGTTTGGATCTGAATATATTTTCACCTAGCAAGTTACCATAATTGTTCCTTAGGTGGGTATAGAAAGTTACTAGTCAACCACTCCATTTTTTTAAAAAGCAAGTAATTTTAGTTATTCCAAAAAGTTAATGCCATTCACTAGTTAGGCGAATGTGTAAGTTAGGATTGTTGTACAAGCTGAGGTTAGTACATGTGAAAACAAACTAGACCATGCTTCAGACAGCCTTAAGAACACCTAACTTGTTTTACACAACCCAAAGCAAAGTTTCTGATTTCAAATAGTTATATGGGCTGGAGAGATGGCTCAGCGTAAGACCACTGGCTGTTCTGCCAGAGGAGCCAGGTTCCATTCCCAGCACCTATATAGTGGATAGCTCACAGCCACCTGTAACTCCAGCCCAGGTGCTGTGGGATGTTCTGTATGTCAAATTGCTCTGATTGGTCAATAAATAAAACACTGATTGGCCAGTGGCTAGGCAGGAAGTAGAGGCGGGACTAACAGAGAGGAGAAAAGAAAGACCAGGAAGGCAGAAGGAGACACTGCCAGCCGCCTCCAGGACAAGCAGTATGTGAAGATGCCAGTAAGCCACGAGCCACATGGCAAGGTATAGATTTATGGAAATGGATTAATTTAAGCTGTAAGAACAGTTAGCAAGAAGCCTGCCACGGCCATACAGTTTGTAAGCAATATAAGTCTCTGTGATTACTTGGTTGGGTCTGAGCGGCTATGGGACTGGCGGGTGACAAAGATTTGTCCTGACTGTGGGCAAGGCAGGAAAACTCTAGCTACACCCAGGGGATCCAAATACCTCCTTAGGCACCAAGCACACAACAGACAGACATGTAGGCAAAACACCCATACAAACAAAACAATCCCTTTCTTTTCAAGTCGTTACATTTAGGGCAACATAATACCATATCACCTGGCAAACAACCCCCACCCACTTTTATGGGTGTTTCAACTACAAGGAAATATTTATTGTGAATGGCCAGAACATTGAAAAACAAATTTATTCTAATACAGTTTTTTTTTTTTTTTTTTTAAAAATCACAACAGATTGTATTATATAATTCAGATTTTCATTTTGGAGCATATTTCATTTCCTTTTTTGTTTTGGTGGTACTGCTGTTGGAGACCCAACTTAGAGCCTTGGGCATGGCAGATCAGCAATCTATCTCTGAACTCTATCCCTAGCTGGGAGGAAAAATAAAAGCCCAAAGTATTGCCTTGTTAATAACCAGCTACTCTACCACAGTACGTCACTCAACAGTCCATGTCTGAATTCACTCACTGGTATTATACAGAAACTGAACTTGATCATCAGTCTTACAGTTTTAAAATTATGGCTCTATAATAAAGCATCTTAAATGTATTAAGTATCAAAAAACATAGTAAAGATGTTTTCAAACGTCTTACTGTGCCTGGTCTGTTGTAAAGCAGTTTGTGTAGATTTCTAAGTTCATCTGTTTTTTTCTTACTCAGAAAGAAATGTATCCTTTCAATTTCACATAGTTTCTGACCCTTCCCTGGGGAAAAAAAAAATCATAATTAAATACCCAGGCCTTTAATAGTCAGTTAGTTTAATGAAAATCATTCCCACAGCATAGTTTGTATAACTTTATGCTAATAAGGAAAATAATATTATGCCAAAATAGATCACTACTTCCTAAACACTAAGTATGCTGCTATTACCAAGTTTTTGTTAATCACTTTTTTGCCTGAGTGAGCATTTTCACTGTAAAAAGAAAATAGAATAAACTTACCTTGTTCAATTGTAAATGGCTCTCTTTGTAAGGAAGACACTTGCATTGTCAATCTCTCTACTTTCTTCTTTTCTCTCTTGCCTTCCACAATGAGGCTCTTTTCTAGGAATTAATTGAATAATTTAAAATTTTTTAAATAACAAAAAGCTAAAATAATGTGTTAACTTTATAAACACGTGGGGGGGAAAAGATCTCCCATACCCAACAGCATACTTTCCATCTGAGCATGATTTAAGAAGCAAATAACATGAAACATGAAACACTGTGGAAGCTTTTATTTTTTTAAGAGTAACATTTTACTTAAGTTTGTCAAGCACCCAGCCTAAAATAACAAAAACTCTTATCCAATTACATGTATCACTGTTAAAATCTAGTTATTTGACTTATGAAAAATCAGTTTCTCACTAATCTTATTTCTTTTTGATACACAAGAGAAATGTATTTACATGTATTTAACATGTACTAGTTAAAATGATTAGTATTTCATTCTGTTTGGGGGCCTTTGGACTCTTCTAGTTTTTCACACAAACATGTAATAAATTATTTTAAACAGTCATCCTACTGTATTATAAACACTAGAGCATATTTCTCCTATCTAACGTTACTTTGGTACCTGCTGTAAGATAGCTGGCTGGACATTACTTTGTAGTTTGATAATTATGTTCACGACAGCCATGAGTCAATCTGACAAAGTTAAATACTGTTTAGTCTAGACTTCTAAGAAAAACCCAGGAAATACATAATATATAAAGCTTAAAACATTGTTACATTTATCAAAAACTACTTACTTATTGATTGAAATCTAGTCAAACTATATTTTGTTGTAGGTCTTCTCATTCATTCAAATGAATGTCTATTAGGTCCAAAAATGTACCTAATACTCAAAACAATGGTATTAAACATTTTTTTAAATTTCTACTAGTATAATGAAAACTATACTTAATGTAAAAGATGATAAAAAGAGCTTTATGAAAAATACAAATAAGGGTAAGGATATAGCTCAGTGATAGACTGTCTGAAATGCTCAAGTCCCTGGATTCAGTAGTCAGCTTTGGGAAGAGAAAAAGGTAACAAATATAAAATTTGTGAGCCTGCCTGGCCAGACTGCTGGACATGCAAAGGTGCTTTCTGCCAAGTGTGGTGACCCAAGTCCAACACCCCAGAGGCCTAAGCCCCAGAAATAATATGGTGGAAGATAACGGATTCCCTCAATTTGTCTTTTGATCTTCACATGCACCATCCCTGCCACACACAACAAATAAAAACCACAAAATCCTTTGTGAGGGACTGGAGACATGGCTCAGCAGTTAGGAGCACTCACTGCTCTTTCAGAGGACCAGTGTTTGATCCTCAGCACTATATGGCAGCTCACAACCATCTCTAACTCCACTTCCAGGGATGATCAGGCACCTTCTGGCCTCAGAGGGCACCAGGCCATGCACATGGTATACATACATACATGCAAGCAAAACATTCATATATAGAAATAAAGATAAATCTTAAAGCTTTGTGAGTTGAAGAGGGATTATTTTAGGGTCAGGGAGGAAAAAGGATCAAAACATTAGCATAGGCTTTATAAGATAGTTCAGATTTGGGGATATAAGGAGTTTCGAAGAATGGAGAAAGATAAGTATGTTATAACAGCTCCTATAATCCTCAATTTCCTCTTGCTTAATCTAAGTCATTCACTTGATTTGGATCAGGATCTACAAACTAATAATTACTTAGTCCAACCCTGGAGCAGAGCTTTCAAACTAATGCATGCCCAGCTGTAACCTGAACAGTTCCTCCATGTCCTACAGAAACCCAAACCCATCCAAAAGACCTCATAATCATCTCCAAGCTTGTTCACTTCTGTATTTTTCTAGAGAATAACAGCATCACTCAAACCCTACAGACAAAACCTGAGAGTCACAGTTCCAGATCAGCTTCTCTCGTCTTCCCCAAATCCCTCAAGTCTGCTAAAAATGCCTTAGTTCACAGACCTCTGTAATCTCACTGTCATGCACTTTTCCATCATTATACTGAAGGTTAAGGATTCTGGGCTAAGTAGAATTAAAAACTTACAATTCCAGCATCCCAAATACCTCAAAAGAGAAAAATGAGTAATAATAATGAATTAGTTCTGAAACTGTTAAGGGCAAACCAACAAAATCCAGGATTCTATGAGTTGTTAGCCTTCAAAACATTACTGCTTAGGCCTTTTATAGTGTATTTACATAACATCTCAATTTCTTTCTGCCCAAGGGAACTCACCACCCTAGTATCTTAACTTTGTCTCCCTAGGAAGACAAAAAAGTAAAATATCAGGGGTACAAGTGTTAAGAAAGTCTTAACAATACTGATATTGCAGCCAGCTTCCAATTACTATATTATAAATAACCTAAAAGTAATGTAAATAATTCGTATTAATATTTATAATTAAAGCCAGTGCTGTACCTAAATGACACACTCCCATAAGGTCTTAGGGCACGTACCACTTCAAATAAAAAGTATACTTTGTCTCCTTAGCCCATATTATATTTATAAAAAGAAATAAGTTTGGGAAGAGCACTTGAACCCTGCGACCTGCTCTCGAGTCTGGCTGAGCTGTGGCCATCTTCACAGTCAAGCTGGACTGGACTAGTGCTGAAAGCTGTGAATGACTGTGCCTTGGATATTCCGATTCTCCGGGAAACTGGTGTACCTGTAAAGGGACAGCACCAAGCATCCTGGATAACTGACAAAATACCCCTGCACGTCTCTAGGTTGGCTTCACAGCTCAGCCTCTAGTCAAATACGGTGACTATTACCATCTTCCTTTGAGCAGAATTAGCTCCAAAACCGAGACAGCTGTGGGTTCGCTTTAACTTTCAGTTCAGTTTTCTCGTCTCAAACTACTTTCTCCAACAGTAGCAGCTTTCACGGGCGATTCCCAGGCAAAGAAAACGCTCCCACAAGAACCCTTACTTAAAAATCAGCAGATACGTACAGTGGAAGATAGGAAAACATTTCCAGGATTAGCACAAGTACCTGTGGTGTTAGGTTACATTACGGACCTTAGGGTAACTTCAAAAGGCAAACGCTGCAGAATGAAATTAGCACAATTAAAACACTCGCGTAGCAACACAGCACCGGTGTCAAAGGCAGATCTCAGACTTACAAACTTCCTGCCGGATGACGAAGTGTTCTGAAGGCACACCGCGAAAATTCAGCTACACTCGCATCGAAACCCTGGCAGACACTCAAAAAACAAACAACAAACAAACAAAAACCCAGATTCCCTGCCACTGATCGTTAGCAAATATACACGCCATCAATCGCGTGAAACCAACCACTCCGACTTGATGCCCGTAAGCGCCAAAAAAAAGCAAAATCATTCCCAAGGGATTGGAAGGAAGAAAAAAAAAACTTTTGATGAGAAAAATCCACCCGTGAGGGATGCGCGTCCCTGCCCACCTTTCTCTTCCTCCTCGTCCTCGTCGTCGTCCTCTTCTTCCTCCTCGTCCTCCTCACTCTCGTCCCTGGCGCCCGGCATTTCGGGCTCCTTCTCGGACGCGGGCTGCGCCCGGGCGTCCTCTCCCTCTGCAGCGGGGGCCGCCGCCGACATGCTGGGGGCCTGCGGGCGGGGAGGAAGCCGCACGCTTCGGTTCCCTCGCTCGCTCGTTCGCTCGCACCGCACGACCGACCCTGGCCACTGCCCAGCGGGGGGAAGCCCCCTTCCAAGTCGCCGACTCCCGTCTGTCACTCCACCCGCCTCCCCGGGGATGCCCGAGGCGGGAAAACGCGCCGCCCTCCCCTCCCTCCTCCCCCATCCCGCCGCCCGCCCGCCCGCGCCAGCGCGCGCGCGCGCTCCCGTCCGGCCTGCGCCGCCCCGGGCCGGGCCGGGCCAGTCCGGCCAAAGCCTGGCCTCGCCGCGCGTCCCCTCCCCCGCGCCGGGCCGCCGTGCGAATGGCCGCGTCCCTGCCCGCCGCTGCACCGCCAGGCCGCGGGGGGTCGGCGGCCGCGCCTCCCCGCTGCCGTCCTCACCGCGGGTGCGCACGACGAGGCCGCCGCTGAGGAGTAGGAAGGCGCGCGGGCCGAGGTTCCCGCGCCGCCGCGCGCTCGCTCCGTTCCTCAGAATCAACAAGATTTTCAAAATGGCGGTTCGGGAAGCAGAGCGGGAATGCGCCGGCCAATCAGCGCGCGGCGCTGGGAGTTGGCGCGCGCGGGCGGGCGGAGGGGGGCGGGGCGGCGGCGGCGGGAGGGCGGGGCGGCGGCGGCGGGCAGCCCGGGCGGGGCAGCGAGGGTCTCGTTGCGGCAAGGGGACCAGGTCCGGTTGCCGGCCGGGTTGGATCCTGCTCGGCTTAGCCGGTGCGAGCGTGGCTTGGACGCTAGGGGGCCTGCGAGCTCCTTGTCTCCCGCCGCCCGCTCCCGGCCGTTCCGGGAGAAGATGACCGAGAAGATGATCGGCGGTCCTGGGCCGCGGAGTACGGTGGTGGCTGGAGGTGGCACAGAAGTCTCTTTTTACAGCCGAGGAAGGGGTGGACCGGGAGGCGTCCCGTTTGCCTCCCCGAGATCGTTCTAGAGGAAGGCTCCCAAATGTGACCTACTTGTGAGGATTCGCGTCGCCCGGACGCTGCCGCACCGTGACACGGTGACATGGACCCACTACGTTAAGTGCTCACACCTCCAGCGACATAAATAGGTTTCATACGCGTGAATGTAAGGCAAATTCATCCTCTACCTTTCTCTCCCCCTTTGGCCTCTCCTATAATGCAAATACGGTATTTGTCCAGTCCACACCCTCCCGTCAAAAATTCCAGGGTAAATCCCACCTACCTTTTAGATTCCACACTTCAAAAACTCAGCATTAAGTCACGTGCTCTCCTACGTGTAATTGTCTTCATTTTCTCTCTACCCCGAGAACACTAGCTGCCAACTGATCCTTTTTTTTTTTTTTTTTTTAAATCCAGTAGACTTGGTGGAAATACGATTAGTTACATTTGTGGTAATGGACTCCAAGTTGCAGGACATAAATCATACTTTTTTTCTTTTGTGTCCCTTTTTGAAACATAAGCAAAGTCTTGTTCTTTCTGCTTTCATGAGATCTTAGGTCAGTCACCCTTCCACTGATTCTGCTCACATCCCATGCACTCTTCTCTTTAGTTTGGATTGCAACATAGCCAGCCACTGGTCTGCCCTTCCAAATACTAATTTGCCTCCTCCCACTAGTCACACCCCCACCAAAGCAATTCTATTAATTTGACATCCTCTTACTTAAAACCTCTGATGGCCCATCATACTTGGAATAACCTCAAAATTTCTTATCATAATATGCACGATGCTTCATAATCCAGCTGCTGACCCTCTGTCTGATAGCCCTCTGACATGGTTGGCGGTTTAGTCACACAAGACTTACTCATATTCCTACCTTACACAAGACCGTCCTTCCTACCCTCTGGGCTTCCACTGCTGGGGCCGGTCTTTCCTATTAATCTTCAGTTAACTTGCTCTTTCCCATCACTTATTTCTGCTCAAGTAGTTTTCCTTCCTCAAGACCGTCCCTGTTTTGACACGGTTCTCATACATTCATTTACAAGTATTAAATCCTCTGTCCATCACTAGAGGCTGGAGTAGGGTAGGTGCCTACCATCATGAAGTAGACTGTAGTTGAGACGGTGAGCGCACACACATATATTATACAGTAGTGGCATAGCAATTAAAAGGAGGATATGGAGTATCAGCAGGGCAGGTGGGCTTTTCTTTTAAAAGTTCAACGCTTAAGGGAGGTTTTGTTAATAAAATGACATTTGAAAAAAGAACTCAAAATGAGAGCAGAGAGATGAGGTATGCTCTGGGAAATTATCTAAATTACTGGGTGTGGGAAATGAGAATAAGAAATCAATGATTACTGGGTTTTGGTTCAAACAACTGTAAGCACAGAGGACCTATTGGGATGAGGAAGACTTAAGGAAATGGGATGGGCAAACATCTTTAGTTTATTTTTTTAGGGAGGAGCTTGTGGGAGGTCTGAATTTACTTTGTTTCAGCTATGTTAGGATTGAGATTTGTGGTCATCAAAATGGAAATTCCCAATAAACAGTTGGACATGAGTGTCTAGCATTCAAGGGCAGAAGCCGTAGCTCAAGATAGTAACTTAGCAGTTGTCAACGTGTAGTTGGTGTCTAAAGCCCTGGCACTGGATGAGGTCACAAACGGGAATAATAAAGGTAGTAAGGAGAAATTCATTTAAGTAGCAAGGAGAGGTAGTTCCAAGACTGAACTCTGGATCATCCTGGGTTTATGGGTTCAAGAGAGGAAGGCAAGCCGGCTAAGAAGCTGTGGAGCAACAGTAGCTAGCGGTGGAGGAGAATCAAAGCTGTGTCCCAGAAGCCAAGTGACTTCTTCACAAATAGTGTCTTCCAAGGAGAGAGTGACCAACTGGGTGAGATGTGAACAGAGAACTGACTTGCATATAACAACAGTCCCAGTGGCCTTGCTGAGCTATCTCTTTTAGGTAGTGGGTATAAGGTACCAGGAGTGAACCAAGCCGTGGTGGTGCACACCTTTAATTCCAGCACTGGGGAGGCAGAGGCAGGCAGATCTCTATGAGTTTGAAGCTAGCCTGGTCTACAGAGTGAGTTCCAAGACAGCCCAGGACTGTTAAACAGAGAAACCCTGTCTTGAAAAACTGACACCCCCTCCCCCCCCAAAAAAAGTACCAGGAGTGAGGATAAAGAGCCAAATGGACAAAAAGCAAATTCGGACACTTTGAAGGAATTTGGCGTCACAGTGTCTCTGGGAGAGCAGTAATTCAAAGGGACTCTGCTTTTGAAGGAGGAAGCTGTGACTGTACTGATCGATCGGATTGAATTGGTAAAGGATACAGTTGATGATGCAGAGGAAAGGAGGGGCAGCCCCTAGAACCACTACAGCAGGTTTGGCAGCTTGGGTTCTCTATGAGCGGAAACAGAATCTGGAGCACTAACATTTTTTTAAGGGTTCAAGACCTGTGAGAAAAAGAAGGAAGCCAGATGGGACAGAGGAAGGATGGCGCTGATCCCACAAATCGTCAGCCAACCCTGGAGCTCTGGAGTGAGTACTGCTCTCCAGAGGTCCTCAATGCTGGCCCCCCAAATCACTCAGTCCTTGCATACAGGCTGCTCCAGGAGGGGTATGAATTCAGGGGGAATGACAACGACTGTATATGTTCTGAAGGAGGTGACGGATGGAGGCTCTCAACTTTACAGCTAGGGATGGATCTGAATCTCACCAGTCCAACTCTGCCACTGAAGATGAGAGGATGTGGGATCTAGTACACAAGCGGAAGAGTTGTTCTTAGTATAGACAACTCCTACGTATACTTTAATCTTTGTTCTAGGTAATTGATGAACAATAGAGGCTTATTAGTTTATGGTTCTGGAAAGTGAGAAGTCCAAAAGCATGATGTCAGCAACTATGAAAGGCCTCACTGCTGTCAGCACAGCCGAGTACATCATATGGGGGCGGGGGGGGGGGGGGGAGAACGGGTTTGCTAGGTCAGATCTCTCTTAAAGCCTTTTCTAATTCTAATATGTTTTCAACACATGAAATTTGGGCAACACATTGAAACCATAGCAATGGTAATGAGGAAATTCAGAAGCTATGTGTTCAAATTCAGGGTGGCAGATATAGTGAAAGTTTCAGAAGTTCTGCTTCCTGTAAGTTTCTTGGTAAATTTAAGTATAAAGTCGCTGACAGTGAGTGAGTTCCAGAGAAGGCTGCTGAGATTTGAGGAGATTGGAAATTGGACTAGTTTTATAGGCTAATGGAAGATGACAGGGTTAAGCAGGTAGCTTTTCCAAGCAGCTGCAAGGAGCCATTGAGATTAGTGGTTGTGACATCAATGAGTTCGGCTTTATTGTTCTTCCTGTGTCTGGATACCTAGTAGTAGGTATAAAGATGGCAGGAAGGGAGAGAGAGGGACAGGAAATATTTAAGTAGGTTGGAACTTCTCTAAGCAAATAGCTAGATAGAAGGGCAAAGGCCGATTGAGCTGAGGATATGTACAGATAGTGAAATCAGTGGACTATAGACTCTCAGTAAGAAGAGAGGTAAGGACAAGAGTAAACTTAGAAGGGGGCAGGATTAGTGAGATCTTTCTTTTTCTTCAATTATATTTTTTATTAGCATCTGCAAATTCTGTTTTATGTCTGTCTCCCAGCTGGGTGGTGGTGGCACACGCCTTTATTCCCAGTACTTGGGAGGCAGAGGCAGGTTCTCTGTGAGTTCGAGACTAGCCTGGTCTACAGTTCAGGACAGCCAAGGCTACACAGAGAAACCCTGCTGTGGGATGTCTTTCTGTATGCTGTGAATATGTGTTGCTCTGATTGGTTGATAAATAAAGCTGCATTGGCCAATGGCAGGGCAGGATGGAGCCAGGTGGGAAAATCCAAGAGAGAGAGTGAGAGGAGAAAGAGGAGGAAGAGGAGCTGCTAGCTGCCACCCAAGGAGCAACAAGATGCCAGCAGACCGGTAACACCATGGCCAAGTGGCAAAACAGATCAATAGAAAAGGGTTAATTTAAGATGAAAGAGCTAGCTAGCAAGAAGCCTGCCATAAGCCATAGAGTTTGTAAATAATATTAAGCCTCTGAATGATTATAAGCTGTGGGACCATGGGACCGGAGAAACCTTCAGGCTACAAAAACCTGTCTCGAAAAACCAAAAAAATTATAATTAATCAATCAATCAATAAATAAAATGTAGCTCCCGGATACTGCAGATTTTCTTTACCTTATTCATCATTCTATCCTCAGTACAAAAAGCCTTGCCTTAGTAGGTAGTGTTTGCCTAATGAATGAATGCAAGCCAAAATAAACTTTTACTATGGGGATCTAGAATGTCTTTTTTATAATGTGACTGAAAGCTGTGCTATTCGAGATACAACCAGCTATTTCAGTTGCCTGACAGTCAAGGTTTATTTTTGCTTTATAAAACTCTGGTCTGTTCAGGCAGCTCTCTAGGGCTATCATTCATGAAATTTATTCATTGCTACAGGCTACTTTGATCTCAAAGATCTGCCATCTCAGCATGGCTCCTTTATGTTCAAGATAGTGGAGGAAGAGCAAGAGAAGTCACACCTGCTGCTCCTTTGTAAGCTTGGCTAGTGGTCAGTTAGGAGATTATGCCCAGCTCCAGGGATAGTCAGTGTGCGAACATGTAGAGAAGAGTTGGTGAATACTGCTGCTTCTGCCATAGAAAGGGACAATAATTGCAATCTTACATGATACAATCGAGATGAACCGATGATGTAGTTGAATATATCTGTTAGCTTTATTTGGACAGTTGTTAAAATGTTCTTAAATTTTCATTTTGCCTTTGGTAAGTCTTAGCATCCATTACATATCCATATCAGCGCTTCTCAGACATTTATCAAACCTACACACACATATCTCTCCCACACTGTAAGCTTTGTAGGCAGAGACCATGCCCATGCTTTTATTCTTCCAGTGTTGGCATGGGGACCTGAGAACACTTAATTACATTGTACCCTGTTTTAGTTCTTAGACAGTGGCCCAAGTCTGTTGTCTGGATGCTATTTAAAGATTGTTTAACAAAATTAACTCAGTGGGTTATCATGCTTTGAACAAGATGATGAGCAGTTCTTTTTTAAACGTGGTCAGAAATGTAAATATAGTGACACATTTGTTTCTTCTAAAAACAAGATATGCTACTCTATTTTAGTGGAAAGAGTTAGGCAAAATACACATCTTGGTAATTGAAGATGAGGGTTTAGACTGTGAATGCAGCAGCATCCCACTGGTTGGTTGATGCTAGGTGACTGTTCTAGCTTGCCAATGACCAGAGAGGATGACTCAAGATGAGCAGTTGATTATAAGAGAGATGGTAGTGAGACCAGGACTTCTTGGAGAACAGTGCATGAGTGCTACTAAGCTTTTACCCTTGGGAATCAAGTTTATCATTTATAGCACATGCCATTAATAGATCTTGAGGGTTTCACTATGTATCCCTAGCTTGCCTTGAACATGAAATTCTCTAGCCTCTGTCTTCCAAATGCTGGAATTGCAAGAATGTGCCACCATGCTGGACTTGGTTTAATTAATATATTAGCTGTTTCCCATATGTGACTGTTGATATTGTCTTCTAGAATCAATCACCTAAAAGGCAAGCCTCATGTCTGTGGAATATTATTGATTAAGTTAGTCTCTGGGCATGTCTATGAGGCATCTGGATTAGGTTGACCCTAACTGTGGGCAGCACTGGTCCATGGCTTGAGGCATAAATGAATGTAACCGAGAAAGTGAGTTGAGTTGAGAGCTAGAATTCACAGTTCCCTGCTTAGTTGTGGATACAGTGTAACCAGGTACCTCAGAACGAGATGGCTGAGATTTCCCAACCCTGCTGGACTGTATCTTGGACCGGGATCCAAAATAAAGCTTTTTTCCCTTAAGTTGCTTTCCTGAGGTGTTTTGTTAGAGGCCTGAGACATGTAGTTAATACAGACAATGGGTACTGAGAAATGTGCCTGTTGCTGTGATAAACCTGACCATGCATTTATAGGCCTTCTAAAGAACTGGTTGCAGGAGGAATGTCAAAGAGTTCAGACCTTTGGGTTAGAAAAGCTCAAATGCTGTAAGCACAGCTTAATGGACCATTCTGGTGGGAAAGCAGAAAGCTTAGAGAAATGAAGAGTGCTGAGACCTGGCTCACGAGGTTTCAGAGGGAAATGAATTCTTACGAGGAACTGGGTTAGAAGACGTTCCAATTATATTCTGGCAAAAATATGACTGCATTCTTCCCATGTCTTGAGAACTTGAAGGAAACGGAATTTAACAGTAATGGACTAATGTGTCTGGCAGAGAAAATGTCGTGGCAGGATACTATTCACTTTATGACTTGGGTGGTACTACTCTCACCAGGTCTACAGTGGTGAGATCAACAGAGACAGACATTTAAAAAATGTGTAGATTGTCAAGAAGAGGAGCTAAATAAGGTTAAAGTTGCAGCCAAGACCTGTATTAAAAATAGGCTGTAATTATAATTGTTAAAGAGAAACCGTCAGCTTCACAATGGGCCCACAGGAAAGGAGTCCTGAGGCCTGGACTCCACCCATCAAAGGTTCCAGCTTGAATGCTGGTGTTCACTGATCTGGGAAAGCTGCTGTCTGGTGAAGTAGATTTACTCTGGGTAAGCACACAGTGGCTCCTGTAAATGTGGTGCAGTGAGACCAGGCTCCATCCTTAGCTGGCAGCAACACTTCAGTGTTGTCTATAGGGTACTGGTTTTGCAGGCATGAGAGATGCAAGACTGAAAGGTTATGGAGTCTTGCACCGTGGTTTCGAGAGCTATGGAGACCAGGCAATATGTGGCAGGGTTTCAGTCCTTCAAGAAGGCCGTGACAGGCTACTCCTTGAAGATGAAGCCACAGGGTGTTGGGGACACTAGAACTTCGGCAGATCCACTGGGGAAAGTTACAGGTATAGAGCAGAGCTGGCCCAGGGGAAAGGCTATGAATGCGGTGGCAGCAGAGCTGGAAGGGCTGAGCTATCCAAGCTCTGCAGAGCCTAGATTTCATCATGAACCCCAAAATGCTATGGAGTGTCGCTGCCTGGAGGGCCAGCCTCCAGCACCACAGGGCTCGAAAGCAATCCATGGCGTCAGCACATACTAAGACTTTTCTGTCTGAGAGGGTTAGGGGGAAAGACACATTATCTCTTCATGATTTCCTTCTTTATTATCTATTCTTCCGTGTTCTTTCTGTATTCTTTCATTATCAGTTGAAGAAAAAAGGAACTCCAAGATGAAATTTTAAGGCCTATGTGCCAGCAGGAAGGTCCAGCCTCTTCTGACGGACTGAACTGTCCAGACCTGAACAGCCTTAGGAGGCATATTTACTGATTGTTACATAAAGTACTTCTTATTACCAAGGTCCCTAATCTTAATTTACATGTCTTACTGAAGGAGAGCATCACATGCCTCCATGACTCTACTCCTTTATTATGTATCGTGTGCAATACACAGTAATACAAGAGCCTCAGGTATGCCTGAGGTGTCTTGTGACCAAAGTCATGGGATGGCTGCAAAGCCTGTTCAGCAAAACAATCACTGTTTTCCACAAGGATTCTTCAAGGTCAAAGTACTTCTAAAAAACAGTGGTTCATTCAGCTATCTATGCCATACAGTCTTATAGGACCACAAACCTAAACTTTTATACATAAAAAAATCAGTCAGCTGTACTTTAGATCTTTAGGGTACATACCCATCCATCAATAGTTCTTTATATTAGGAGACTGAGGTCAGGAATGGGTACAAGGAATTAATCATCACCTTTGAGCATCAACCAACCCTAGCAAGAAAATATGCCAGGCAGTAACAGTTGGGCTGCTTTATATTTTTGACCTCAGCTATGTGTCCTTGTGTTCTTTAGATTGTTTTCCGGGGTCGTTCATCTTAAGGCTATTATCAAAACATCTCATTTAACCTGAAGATATTATAAGGCTTTGTTTCAGCTAATTATGCACACCAAAATCTGTGACTGTGTCTTTCAACATTAAGAATTTGAGCCAGCCAAATGTTTCTCCTAATCATCAACTTGAGCTGTGATCCATGCAGCTCCCTAAGTGAAACTCATAGGCTCCAGCTGTTAGCATTCCAGCATCTGTACTAGACAGCCCAGGGTCTTAAGGCCATAAGTCACTACATAATTTGTGCCCATTAGTCTCTATACACAAGTGCTAAGCCCCCTTGTAAAGCAAACCCCTCCTGTCTCTTCCCATGAGGCCACATCTGCACCCCCTCTTCTTCCTCCTTTCCCCATCTCCTCTTCTCTTCTGCTCTCTTCCTCTCTTCTTCTCTTATCTCCAGAGGTGCACTCTGCATCCCTTCTTCCCTTCCCCCAATAAAATCCTCTACGTGAGTGCTATGTGGCGTGGCTCTCTCTCACCCACCCTGTGGTCCCTTGGCTCCAACCCATCAAGGTCTCTTTCCCACTGTTTAACACCAGCTGTGGAACACCTCCCTGTACCCGCCTTCATTCATCAAAACTCCGTATAAGCCAACACCACCACTGTTGATCAGACAGTACAGTTTAGGGAGGAAGCCATCCTCACAATAACAATCCACAGGTCAAAAGACATCCTGGGGTCTGTGGTCCTGAGGCCCTGCCCAACCGAGATGGGGGGGCGCCTCCCAGTGGGCTGACACCCTGAACTTCAACTGCCACCCACTGCTCCTCTGACATGGCCACTGGAAATGGAGTTTCAGGATTTGATGTTTGGATGAAATGCGTTTTGCAGTATGAGATGGCCATGAGCCGGTGGGGACAAGGGGTGGGAGGTTATGGCTTAAAAGTGATATGCTTGGGTGTCAAGTTGACAAGGGGTGGAGTCGTAATGGTTAATACTGATTGTCAACTTGACAGAATCTCAGGTCACCTTTGTCATGCCTGTGAAGAATTATCTGGATTATTAATTAGTCTCTGAGCAGTTTTTTAGATTAGATTTATTGAAGTGGAAAGACTCGCTTTAACATAGGTGGCACCATTCCCTGGGCTGAGGTCCTAGACAGGGGGGGAAAAAAGGAGAAAGTTGAGTTAAACGCCAGCATTCATCATTCCTCTTGACTGTGGACACAATGTGACCAGCCTCCTTAACTGCTGCCTGCAGGTCTTTCCCCACGGCAGACTGGCCCCCATGATGGGCCGAGATCAAAGCCTGCCTTCGTATACTCTTTTCTCAGTGACAAAACACACAGTTAGTAAAAGAAAACTGAAGGAACAGAGAAACAACAGAACTTGGATATATTTCGTTTGTTTGTTTACCATAACATAAGTGCATCTTTATAAGGAGAGGGCTTTTCCGTCTGTGGACGGACATCCAGTACATGGATGTCATTACTGTGGGCCAAGTCATAACATCAAAGTAAGAAAAATGTTTTCCAATGTAAGCTGGTTAGAAATCCTTACCCCAGGACTGTCAAAATAATGTTATTTTACTAGAGCAATGTGTCTAATACTAAGATAGCCCTATAAATATTATTTTGAATCTCAGCTTCTATAAATAAAGCATTTTTATTTTCCATTTATTCTTTAGAATTAGAGATTTCAGTGAGTATCTGTCCCAAAGACATTTTAAAAAATAAGCAAATATCTTCAAATAATGAAAAGAAAAATAAGCCAGTTAGGTGTTAGTACCTCCCAATAGGATTTGGAAAATGCTTAGCATGTCTCTCTTCCATCTGTGTGTTTGTCAATGTTTTGTCACCGTCGCACACACTTGACGTAATCAGCTTATAAAGAGAAAAGAGGGATATTTTGGCCCAAGGTTTCAGAGGTACCAAGTCTATGATTGGTTGGCTTCCCTGCTGCTTTTAGGCCTGTAGTCGGGCAACATGTCACAGTGTGAACCTGTGTTCAAAGCTGCTCACCACATGGCCATCAGGGAGAGCACAGAAGGGAGAGGGGAGCTGTAGCTAGAGTTTTCCTGCCTTGCCCACAGTCAGGACAAATCTTTGTCACCCCCCAGTCCCACAGCCGCTCAGACCCAACCAAGTAAACACAGAGACTTATATTGCTTACAAACTGTATGGCCGTAGCAGGCTTCTTGCTAATTGATCTTATATCTTAAATTAATCCATTTCCACAAATCTATACCCTGCCATGCGGCTCGTGGCTTACTGGCATCTTTACATCTTCCTTGTCCTGGCGGCTGCTGCAGGCAGTGACTCTTTCTGCCTTCCTGTTCTCTTTTATTTCTCCTCTCTGTTAGTCCCGCCTATATTTCCTGCCTAGCCACGGCCAATCAGGTTTTATTTATTGACCAATCAGAGCAACTTGACATACAGACCATCCCCCAGCACAGCCAAGTGCAGACCATCTCAGACACCTGCACTCAGGCCCGTGGTCCTAATCATCCTCTATGCGGACCTGCTGGGTAAAGCCACAAGGAACCCAAGAACGGGCTCCCACAGGACATACAGAACATCCCACAGCAGGGAGCCATCACTAATGTCAGGAGGTAGTTTTGGCTTTCAGAACTGGGGAGAGGTGCTATTGCTAGCTGGGAAGATGAGGCCAAGAAGGCTGTTAAACATGCAGTGCCCAGAACATCCCCAGACAACAGGTATCCTGTTACAAACCGCCAAAGGGTTTGAGAATGGATAACTGATGTAGTGCAGTTGTACTGCTTCAGCAGCATGGCCCCTTCTAATGAGAACAAGCTCCAGACCCAGGCAAGAGCCTCGTCTCCAGTTCTGGAATGCAACTTACTTTCCCCTTCCCTTCCCCTTCTTCTGCTTCCCCTTCCCTTCCCTCTCACCTCCTCTTCCCTCCTCCCCTCCTTTTCCCTCCCTTACTCCCCCCCCCTTTTTTTTTTAAGTAGGAAAGAACTATTGTGTGCTACTTCCTTTTTCTTTGAGACAGTCTTACTGTACAGCCTGGGCTAGCCTTTAACTCTTGACTCTCCTTCCTCAGCTCCCCCAGTGCTGGAATTACAGCTGTGGCTACCAAGGCCAGCATATTACTGAGTTTCTGTTCAGCTTTGACAGCGTTTATCACCTCCATATAAATTGTTTTTCTTCTACATGATATTCATTTCTATTGGCTCTTTTCCTTGGGTAGCTATCCTTAGTTTGGTGACCACTCAGTGTTATTCAGGTATCCAACATAGGAACTTAGTTCTTTCCCAACACATGATACTCTTGGCTTATCTTTTTTTTTTTTTTTTTTTTTTTTTTGGTTTTTTCGAGACAGGGTTTCTCTGTGTAGCTTTGCGCCTTTCCTGGAGCTCACTTGGTAGCCCAGGCTGGCCTCGAACTCACAAAGATCCGCCTGCCTCTGCCTCCCGAGTGCTGGGATTAAAGGCGTGCGCCACCACGCCCGGCTACTCTTGGCTTATCTTATCCATGCTTGTAAAAACAATGGACTCTAGAGTTTTAGTTTAAATCAGTATAGCAACTGGCTTAGTTAGGGTTTACTATTGCTGTGAAAAGATGCCATGACCACAACAACTCTTATAAAGGAAAACGTTCAATTGAGGTGCAGCTTACAGTTCAGAGGTGTTGTCCATTATCATCATGGCGTGGAACATGGCGGTATGCAGGCAGACCTGGTGTTGGAGAAGGAGCTGAGAGTCCAACATCTTGTAGGCAACAGGAAGTCAACTGACAGTCACGGAGGGAAGCTTGAGCAAAAGAGACCTCAAAGCCCACCCCCACACTTCCTCCAACAAGGTCACACCTCCTAATAGTGCCACTCTGTATAGGGGTCATTCTATTTCAAACCACTGCAGCAACTTCCTCCCTTCTGGTCTAGTACTAACACACAACGTATTTTCGACTGCCTATTGCCTGCCTTCACTCTGTATCTCACCAGCATCTGAAGTTCAACATTAGAGGGGAGCCCTGTTCTCTGGCAAATCTCTCCCTTTTTTACTGGTTCACTTAATCTCACTGTTGTCCACCACGTTGCTGAGACTTGACCTTTCCTGCTTTTCAACTCCTTGGGTCATTTGGCTTCTACACCTCTAAACAGCTCTCATGTCCATTCTGTTTTCTTTCAGGCCATATCATCGATCTCAATTAAACTGTTAAGTGTTTCTTTACTGGTCTCTCTCCCTGAAGCTTTATCTTTTCTCTGGATTACCAAAAAGTGAGTCCACCAAACAAGGAATAGTCCTGTCAGGCTCTCAGACTAGCTACACATCTGACACCAGCAGATTCTTAAGATCCAAGCACTGTTTTTCCTAGTGAAGCATCCCTCAAGTCTCTGCAGCCAAAACACCTCCCCTTCTTGCCTACTACACTGTGCTCATCTAGTATCTCCATATTTTTATTATTCCTTGTGAAATTACATTTTAATTATTTACATCTTTGTCTTTATGGTAAACATCGAATGAGTTGTCTTTCTAGAGTACACTTTGTTGAAAAACTGCCCCGTCTCCTCAATCTCCTGAAATGCTTCTCTGTGGTGGTCAGCTTTCTGACTGTAACAAATACTAGAGATAAATGAGGTTTTTTTTTTTTTTTTTTTTTTTTTTTGAGACAGGCTTTCTCTGTGTAACAGCCCTGGCTGTCCTGGGACTCTTTATAGACCAGGCTGGCCTCAAACTCACAGAGATCTGCCTGCTTCTGCTTCCCAAGTGTAGGGATTAAAGGCCTGTGTCACCTCTCCTGGTGATAAATGAGTTTTTAAAAGACTTATTTTTTGCTCACAGTTTTGGAGATTTTCATCCATGTTTTTTTTTTGGACTTGTGGTGAAGCAGGGCATCAGAGTAGGGGCTTGGTGAAAAAGAAGCATTCATCTCATGGTACCCAGGAAGCAGCGAGGTTGAGGTCCAAATAGCCCCTTCAAGGGCATGTACCCAGTGTAAGGTGAATTGCTAAACGGTCTTATTAATAAAAAACCCAGAGCCAGATATTGGAGTGAAAGATGAAAGATCAGAGATGCAGAAAGAAGCCAGCCATGTTCTTACCACTAGGAAATCCTCAGCCCAAGCGAGAGCTACTTCCTGTATACTCATGCCTATATACCTTTCTGTGCCCTGCCATCTTACTTCCTCACTCCGCCCAGTTACATCACTTTCCTCTCTCTGCCCAGCTCTATCACTTCCTGTCTGTACAGACCTCCAGACCTCTATGGTTAACTAGTGCTGGGATTAAAGACATGTGCCCACGCCTGGCTCTGTTCCCAGTGTGGCCTTGAACTCACAGAGATCTGGATGAATCTCTGCCTCCCAAATGCTAGGACTAAAGGTGTGTGCTACCACTGCCTGATCTCTATATTTAATATAGTGGCTGGCTTTTTCTTCTGGTCCCCAGATAAGCTTTATTGGGGTACACAAATAAAATATCACTACAACCCAGTGACACCACTTGCTTCCATTAGGTCTGACATCCCACAGTATCACCAGTTTCCAATAGTGCCAAAGACTGGTGGCCAAATACATACCACATGGGCCTTTGGGGAACATTTATCTAAAACAGCACCTTCTATCGTTATTCCAATCCCACATCTACTCTCTGTATGGTTAGAGGAAGAAGTTTGTAGGCAGTTTTATATCAACTCTGACTTCAGTTAGGTTACTTAGTTTCTTTGGGAATATGAAATTGAGAGACATTCTGACTGAGTCTATTTGATCATAGCATATGAAACATAAAGTTAGGGGGTGTAGGGCATGTTTTCTTTCATTAAGTAGAGGAATCCTAGACTACAGGGATGAAAGATGATCGAGACAAGGCAATATTTAATTTTATGAGGTGCTCAGATATAAAGTTAAACATTGCTTCTAGGTATGTTGGTGACGTGCTTCAACCAAAGATTAGTATTTTCATTGGAAAACAGATGATTCCCTTCAATGTATACGTAAGATACCAATCCACTAAGGGCCTGAATGGAATCAAAAGGGGAAGGAAGGCTGAGTTCATGCTGTAAACTGAAACACCCATCTCCTGTCCTTAGTAGCCCTGAGTCCTAGACATTTTGCTATCCTTTCTGGCTCTCAGGGCTTTTAATTCTGTCAAGTTTTCTTGGTCTTCAACTTGGAGATAGTGGACTGTAGGACTTGTTGGCATACGAGTCCATCCCTTTCAGTGACTATACCAAACCTTTCTCACTGTCTGTCTGTATATGCACCATACACATGTGCATGTGTATGTCTGTGTCTGTGTGCATGTATGTACATGCACCCACAGTTGTCTCTACACATGCATGCATGGGTTCTATACCCACAGGTTTTATATTCAGGGATTCAACCAGCCATGAACCAAAAATGTAGTTAAGGGCTAGTGAGATGTCTCGGCAGGTTAAGGCACTTGCTCCCATGCCTGATGACCTGAGTTTGGTTCCCAGAACCCGCATGGTGAAATAAGAGAACTAACTCCCACAACTTGTCTTCTGAGCTCCACACTCATGCCATGGCATGTTCACATACATACATACACACACAAATAAAAAGGTTAAAAATTTATGTTAAATTTAAAGCTAAGCCTTTGTATTGAACATGTGCATACTATTCCCCAAATAACAGAGTGTAACTCTGTTCACCTCAAGTCATTTAGAGATGACTTAAAGATGATTTGAAGGGTTGGAACTGGACATGGTGGTGCACGTGTGTAATGTTGGCACCTTGGATATGGAGGCAGGAGGATCAGGATCTACATAGCTAGACTCTGTCCCACAAACAAACAAACAATAATAGTAAAATAAAATATAGGGTTGGAGATGAATGGGTTATATGCAAATATTATACCACTTTATAAAAAGGACTGAAACATTCACATATTTAGTTGTTCTGGGGATCTTAAATACCTTTAAGATACTGAGATGTTCATATTCCATATATATTAAGATACTCCATAAATATACATCTGTAGTCCATGCCTTAGGGTTTCTATTGCTGTGAAGAGACCCCATGACCATGGCTACTCTTATAAAGAAAACATTTAAGGGAGTGGCTCAAGTTTCAGAGGTTTTGTCCCATATCATCATGGTGGGACATGGAGAAATTTAGGCAGACATGGTGCTGGAGAAGGAGCTGAGAGTTCTACATCTTGATTCACAGACAATGGGAAGTGAACTGTCTAATATGTTGGGCATAGCCTGAGCAAAGGAGACCTCAAAACCCATCCCAAGTGACACACTTCCTCCAACAAGTCCATACCCACTCCAACAAGGCCATATCTCTTCAAAGTGCCACTCCCTTTGGGGGCCATTTCCTTTCAAAGCACCACAGTCCATATATATATATATATATATATATATATATATATGTATATATATATACATATATAATCTCAAAGTGACTCTGTATGCCAAATTTCCTTGTAACTTATTCCACTGATCAGTTACAAATCAATCCTTTAAAAGATGATTACATTTTATGTATTGTGTGTGTGCACATGTATGCCAGTCAAAGGAAAACTTGGAGGAGTATCCTCTCCTAACGTGGGGTTGGAGAATCATACTCAGGCTATCAAATTTGACTGTAAGCACCATTACCTGTTGAGCTATTTCTCTGGTCCCCACTAACATCCCTTTTTATCCCTGAGCTAGTGAGCTGATCACTATATAAATAAGACACCTAGTTTTAAAGGGCTATGTTCTCTCTAATTTCTGTCTTTCCCACCTGAGCCTTCTCCCTCCATGCTTTCCTCCCAGGAAAGGCTTACCTCTCTGAGGATGTGTCATGGGACTGGAACTGGATTCGTCAAAGGCAGGAGGATTTGTATGTCGGTATCTGCTGCTTTAAATGCCCCTGTGGCACTCTCCTGGATTCTTTCTGTACTCCTCCACTCCTCCTTTGATTCATTCTCTGCCCACAGCCAGTAGTTTTTTCTCAAATAAAAATCTGACATCACATTCCTGTGCTAATATGTCGGTGCCCCTCCTTATCTGTGAAATAAAGTGCAGTTTTTAAAAACACGGCCCAGGAGCGCTGCATGATCTGTTCTCGGCTGATCGCTTCTGGCCTTGAGTCCGCTCTCCCCAACCATTTGTATTCTCACCTCCAAGAGATGAACTTTAAGTTCCTTAAGTTGCCAAGTTATTTTTCCCTTTTGGCTTTCTCTTCTTGTTCCTCTCCCTTCTGTCTGTCCTGTCTACTGTTGCAGCCCAATCGCACTGACCCTTCGATCTCCGTCATACTGCCCTCTGTGGGCGTTCTTCGTCATAGCACCTGCACTGAAGAGCCGCTTGACTCACCCGCTGGTCCCCTTCACATCCTGTCCGCAAAGATGCTTTATAAGCTCTTCAGTCTCCAGAACTAATTGCAATGACATGTTTGATGATTTCATCTCCCAGTATCTACCTCCTGCTCAATATAGAAATCTGACAGTTCTAGTAACTGCCTCCTTTTAAAGCCCTAAGATTAGAAAGCTATTTGACAAATTTAGAAATGATAAGGAATTAATGTGGAGTCTCTTTCAATGGACATCTGTATATTCCAGGGCATTGGTATAAACTGGTTACCAAGTTAATTCTGGTCAGCCTTGGAGTTACAACATGACTATGAATAACTTATTCCATAAATATGCATTGTACTGGTAGGTGAATAAATGACTAGAATACCATTTGACATTTCGCCTTCCACCTTCCCGCTGGGCTTACGTCACTTTCGGCTCTCTCAGGTTAGTGAGAGGTGATGTTTCTTGGACTGCTTCCCATCCTTTCTCATCTGCTGTATTATTAAGTAGGCTGTACTCATTGCGAGTTCGTCCTCCATTAGAACTCTCTTCCTTGAGTATAGCCATCTGCTTCTCCCTGGAATTGGAGCCTCAGAACTGGGTCTTTCCTGGGTCAGAGGAGGATGGGACAGACTCCGTAACCAAAACCAGAGAGTAATTAAGGGCTCCATCCTGCGCTCCTCCTGGCCCTGACAGGTGGCATGCATCTATAGTACTGGCTAAGGAGACTTGCCCTGACTTGTGCAGCTGAATATATCCCTCCCGAGACCCAGTCAAACTCCCAGCACCCTAAGTTTAAAGAGAGGGGATGTCTACATTTTAAAAACACGGATAGGTTTATTTTGGAAAAATGTAGATGCCTCAGAACAGTGCTTACGGAGAATACCAAGCGTTGGGAACTGGGGTGAAGACACTCAGTGGAGGCGGGATGTGGAGGTAAATAGTTCCTTGAACCTTGTCGCGAAGATGAAGGATTTTAAACGGGTTTTCTGAAGTTGCTCCGCGTCCGGATTTCCTGGACCACTCGCGCTGCCTGCTTGCTGAGGAGTGAGTGCGCCTCCGGGGGAGGTGTGCGCGCGCGCTGGAGGCAGGGAGGCGGCGGAGAGGGGCCTGGCTCCCGGAATAAACAGCGGGGGAGAGGCTCGGCGGACGCCCGCGGCCGAGGGAGCGAGGTGCAAGGGCCGCAGGCCACAGAAGCGAGCTCCGGGATGGTAGCTAGGAGATCGGAAAGCCTTTGATGCCAGAAGCCGCTGGCTGGAGACACTGACAACCCAGCCCCTCCGGGAGTCTCAGGCTGTGGCTCAGACCCTAAGGTAAGCAGTGGCTCCTTGCAGCCCAGGAGCTGCGAGACCAAGCGTGCCGGGTGCGTTCCTACCTCCCTGGGGCTGCCACCTCTACACCTTCTTCCTTTGCCCTTTCCCGGGGTCCTCCCGCCAAGCTGACGCCCTGTGCTGGGTGACTGGCGGCAAGGGCGCGTTCTGGGTTTCTGTTCCGCGGCCCGTGGGACCTTTGCCTCCTCTCTGCCACCACCCCTCACTTTCACTTCTTTCCCAGGACCGCTCCAGGAATCTGGTGCCCCAGACACTGGGTGCTGAGAGCGAGTGGGTGGCACGAGATCTTCCACCCTCTCCAGGTGTGTGATACACAGATGCATTAATTGCCCCTAAGCTCTGGAAATAAGTTGGCGTCTAAAATACTGCAATTCCTCACCTTCCATAACCTACCCTCGCCTTTCATTACTGTCTTTACTTTGGAAAGAATATCAACTCTCAAATCAGGTCATTGCAACGTACCACCTCATCTTTGAGTCTCCACTGAATGTCAAGTTGGGATTCCCCAGTCTCTACCCTACCCGCCCCCCCCCCCCCCCTTCCCAGTTTAAACAATGTTTTCAAGGCTACAGCAACTGCTACAAGTTTATTCGACCTTGAAGCACTATCTCTTATCCAGGAGCTTGGAAAAAAAAAAAAAAAAAAAAAAAACAACCTCAGGCCCCACCCTTGATTCAGATCTGGAGGGAGAGGGGGAGGAACTGAGGGAGAGGCAGAGGGAGAGGCTGTTGTGTATGTAACTGTGCTTTATATCTAAAAATCCTGCCAGAAGTGAGTGCGCTCCTCGCTCCTCATCATCAGCTCTCCTCTTGAAAGTAGCCCGGCATGGAGAAAGCTCCGTTCTCCAAAGCTGATGGTTTGATACGGTGCCATCACTTCTGGGATGGCAGTTTGGGGGAAGGGGCATCTATTTGGAAACTCAGATACAGGAGTAGGGGAAAATGCCATACTTCTAAGAGACCACGTTTTTAAAATGTGAGCATTTCCTCATAAATACTCCGTGCTGGAAAGGGCGGAGGTCTATCCTGCAGGGAATCAGAAAATCTTCCTCTGACTGCCCCTTGATTTTTGTTAAGGATGGAATGCAGGCCTTTGGCTGGTTCACTTGTTGCTTACTTAAAGGCAAAAGACTCAGACAGACCAATTGCCAGGCAACAAAAGAAGGAACAATCGTGTAAATTGATCCAAATCCTGCTAATGTTCCTGATTATGTGAGCCCAGGTCTTCTACTCTGACTGTCCTGTAAACTTTGCATGTTGTCACAGTTGCACATCAGCTAATTTTCCATGCATCCTTCTATGTATCTGAGCCGTTCTAAGTACCTGTGAAGCCATCAGAGGCTAACTATCAGGAGAAAGAGAGAGTATTTGTGTCTTCTGAAGAGCTGAGGGAATGGCTAATTAACATATTGTCAAATAGATATGATGTTAAAGCACTTATTTCTTTTCATGGAACGATATGTGGTGAAATAGGAATGATGCTTGGTACCTGCTTTCAAGAATATTAAGGACAGACTAGAGACTGTGAAGCCGTGAAGCCTTTTGAACGTTTGAGAAACGACGCTGTCTAGTTATTGAGCCAATGTGATTGTTTTCCTGGCAAAATTTCTCTCCTTTCTAAAATTAACTTTCCCTAAGGAAAACTAGTGCAGATGCACATGATTCAGCCCAACCAAGTCCTGAAAATTACCGTAAATTTCAAAACTGACCTCACTTTATTCCTGTGGATCCTTGTCTGAGGGCTGATCGTGGCACATGCAGAAATACCCATTGCTAGCTGGCCTTTGCAAAGCGCTCCTTTGATGGCATGGTTATAGACAGAGCGTAGGATTATGCTACAAGTTCCATTGGTGAGGCAAAAGTTATTCCCCAAAGGTCTTGTGTATGTTGTACACATTAGTTCTGAGACTTCCATAATTATATATGTAACACATGTTTTTAATATGAACCCAAAACCACAATATTTTTCTCTGTGGTGGGACATTTAAGCACTAGGTTTTGATCACTTTTCATGGAAATTTTAATTTGACAGAACTAAGGCCTTCAAGAAAATAATTCCATAAAGATCTCTTTGGAACTAGAAGTCCTTAAAAGAAGAGAAAAAGATGTTTGAGGCCCCTGGCTGGCTGTGTGCACAGCCTTCTGCAAGTCTTGAGAGTAACGGTGGATCCAGTTCTGGCAGCCTCCGACTGTGGATGATTAGACCCTACCACCATTCTGCAGACCTTTAATTTAGTCTGTAACTCGATGCTTCACTGACCCCACACATTCTCTTTCTGCCACGCTAGCTCACAGAGGAATGGCTGGCACTTTGGATTGACATTTTTTCCCCTCCCATCAATTAGAACACACTTGTATAGGTTGCAGAATGGAATTGCATTTTTAACTCAGTATTCTAAGAAGTACCTTTGGTCACAAAGAGCATAGCCCTATGCAGGCTGCATCATTTGTCTTGTTTCACTGTGCCATGCTAATTTCTCAATGATTCAAGGATGTAGAAATAATAGAGTCACAGGGTATTAAAGCTGGAAGGGCACTTCAGAATTCATCCCGATTTTAATCATTCTTTTCTACAGATGAATACCAAAGTGCTCATTGCCATAATCCAATCTTTGAGACTAGGCATTAAGTTTTACATCTTTCCAGTTCTCAAAGTAATGAGGATTTTTGTATACCTGAGATGAATTTATATATGAATTAAATAGGGTAGCAACGGCTGCTGAGGAGGTTGCAAATCTCGGCGAAATTTCCAATGAAACTCAACATAGCATTAACGACAATGTAGGTCATTTACAAAGGCACCAAGCTACTTGAAACTAACTCCCTAGGACTTCCATTATCTTGGGTGGGGACTACTTGAACTGGCTGGCAGAAGACAAAGGGTACCTCAAGGCAGATAAAGATGGGCAGGAGAGTAAGATAGGCTGTGGAAAGAGCAAGCTTTGTGAATCTGCAAATCACTCAAGGGTGCATAGCCTTCAGCTTCTTTAAGTTCCTTTAAATATGGTAGTTGTCTTATCATTACATCAATCTTGGACAGTTGATGTGGACATTAAGTGTGTGTGAGCTGAATTATAAAAACATGGCTACTTTATAATGACTTTTCAGAATTACGTTGTATCTCAGATAGCCCCAAATACGTGCAATGCAATCGTCTATAGGTCATCCAGCACTCTGCACTCATCAGGAAGTGGTGTGCATCCTTCATGAAGATGCTAACTTCTCTGAATCACAGCTCTAAATAAAGAGGATAATGACTGCCTTTTAGGGCAGAGTTTTTAGTCTGAAATCATAGAAATAATCCTTGTTTCTTTCCTTTGGACCTCTACCTCATTGAGACCTGTCCTTTAAAAGTCCATTCCTTATGTTTCTATCCTTCAAAATCTTTATCTGGAAGATTCTTACCTCTAGGAATCCTCAGACTGAAAGGGGTGAGCTCCTGTCTGGGCCCTGTCTTATCACTTCCTCTCTCTGTGCAGCCATACCACTTCCTGTTTCCTCCTCCCAAGTGCTGGGATTAACATGTGCCTCCCAAGTGCTGGGATCAAATACCTTTGATCCCAAGTGCTGGGATTAAAGGTATGTGCCACCACTACCTGGCTTCTAGTAGCTAGCTCTGCACTATGATCTCCAGGCAAGCTTTATTTGTTAGAGCACAAACAAGATATCACCATAATGCACATTTGGGGCTTCTGAGATATTTCCTAATTCTGAAAAGACTTTATAAGGCCTTCATATATTTGTATATTTCATCTTAGATGCATTCAATGGAACTCAACCACCTGGCATTGATTTAATACTTAGAAACAACCACATTTAATGTGTTTCCAAGATAAAGTGGACCCCCCAATAATCAAATGTCTAAAATTTTTTCTTTATAATTTTCAGAAATTTGAGGATGCACTAAACACCTATTGATGACTAATTAATGTACTCTTCACTGCTCTCTAAACACAAGTATCTAGAGCAGTGGTTCTCAACCTTTCTAATGCTGCAACCCTTTAATGTAGTTCCTCATGTTGTGGTGACCCCCAACAGTAGATTTGCTACTGTTGTGAATCATAATAAATATCTGTGTTTTCTGATGGTCTTAGGTGACCCCTGTGAAAGGGTTGTTTGAGCCCTAAATGGTCATGAGTGGTTGAGAACCACTGCTCTACTGTGTAATGTCTCCTTCCAGCCTAAGAAGTTTTCTTGTCTTTTAATGCTGCTCTTTGAGAACAGTTACAAATTAAAACACACGCCACGCGATGGCTCATCGTCACTGTTAATGGGACTGGATTCGGAACTGCCCAGAAGACCAGGTATGTCTATGCAGATGCATGCAGGTGTCTGTGTTGTAAATGTGGGTGGCACCATCCCTCACACTACAGTCCTGGATTAAAGAAAAAAAAAAAAAAAGGAGAAATCAACTGAGCACCAGCATTCATCTCCCTCTGCCTCCTGACTGCAGAAGCAATGTGACCATGTGATGATATGCCCCATGCTCCTGCCATCATGTGGTCCCAGCCGTGATGGTCTGCATTATCAACCTTGACTGAAAAGGAACTCTTCCTTCCTTAGATTGCCTTGTCAGGTGTTGTCATGGTAACAAGACAAGAAACTGATAATTGCTGTGTTACAATTGAGTCTCATATACCTTGATATTATAGTTAAGATGCTATATTTGTATTTTGAGAGCATAGATATGTATATGTTTGGCTATATTTTTTATTAATCCTATTTCCAGATAGTAAAGAAGTACCTTACAAAATATTTGTTATAAAAGTGAACATTACTCTGATAAGGTTGAGAGTCATTGCTTTGTAAAAATATTTCTTACTGGGTCTGAGAAAAATACAACAGTAATATCTTTAATTTTGTGAATGAATGCATTTTAACCTGTTGCTTTGGGTTTTGTCATTTAATCTGCTTGATTAATGCTATATGAGTATACCTAAGATCTGTAATCTGTTTACTCTGCCTTAAAGAAATCATCACTGTTAGTCTAGAATTAGGAGTTATGATGCACTCCATTACATGTTATTGACCTCTCTGGCTAACTCCATGCCCAGATGGAAGGAGAAGGAAACATTGAAAATAGTTGTGGTTTGCTTTACCACTGCAGAGGAAAGAGATAGCAAGAAGTAGATGAGAGCAGGGAAAGGTATATATTTTCTCTCTTTCTTTCTTTTTGGCACAAGGGGCTCATATAGCCCACCCCAGTCCAGACTGGCCTTAAACTTCGGATCCTCATGACTCCACTCCTCTCAAGTGCTGAGATTACAGGTGTTCTCTACCACACCCAGGTTTATGTGGTAGTAGGAATCAAGCCCGTGCTTACTAGGTAAATACTACCAACTTAGTTCTACCTCCAGCCCCCATCTTCTTTATTGTATATACCTAGACTACATTGGAAGAGAAATCTTTTTGCCCAAGTCAGTTTTTGTTATTGTGACAAAATACGAGACATAGAATATGGGACATAGAATACGGGACACAGAGTGCTTATGGGGAAGAAACATTGGTTTAGCGTGAAGAGTTCAACATTCAAAAATCTGGTGCTGATGTGATTTTTAGCTATATCACACCATGGCGTGTGTGTGTGTGTGTGTGTGTGTGTGTGTGTGTGTGTGTGTGTATGTGTACATTTGGACCAGCGAGGAAAGGGGGAGGCAGAGAGGAAGGGAGAGAGAATGGATGGATGATGGATGGATGCATGTAAAGATGAACAAAGAAGAAAATAGTGAGTGCAAGGCCCAGCTTGGGATATATACTAATGTTTGGGATATATATATTAATGTTTCAAAGAAAAATTAAGATTGCCAATTAAGGGTGTTAAAACATTGCCATCTAACATTAGCCTATTTCAGAAAAGAAGGAAAATCTGATTATAACAAGTTGACTGAACTACCAAACAAGTCTCTCAGATGGTGAAGTTTCACCTTTCCTTCAGAACTGTCTCCTTTTCCTAAGTTTCCATCTTTTCTTCTATCATTATGCCTCATGGCTTGTCTTCCCTCTCTGACATTCCCAACTGTGCTCCTCTACTGTTGGTTTCTCATTGGGTTATAGGTCTAATCCGCTTTCCTATCTTAAAAAAGCACGGGTTAAAATTAGCAGGGCTATGAATGAAAGCAAAAGCAGAGGGTCTGGGAGGAGAGGCTAGCTGGAGAGTTGTTGTATAAATAGAGTTAATAGGACTCAGGGACTGACTGGCTATGACAGGTGACGGAGAGGAGATAACTCTTCCTAACTGTGTGTTGTTGTAGAAGAGGAACCCTGGCTGGGAGAATGAAAACAAGACTTCAGTGTGGTGGAAGGGACAGAGGGAGGGGATTCTGACTCTGTCTGTGAATTCTGCTCCTCTGTGATTCCAACTAAACTGCTAACCCACTTCAGTATACCTAGCTCTTGGGCATGCCTTTTCCTCAGAGTTGGAATGTAAGCCTATCCTGGGTTACAGGTGGAATATTCTCTCTCTGAGATGAATGGGGCAAGAAATGTTTCAGATCTTCCAATATTCAAATTCATAATGAAGACAGGAAAAAAAACCCAGCTAATATCTTAGGGATGGGACCCATGTCTAAACATGAAATTCACTTAGAGACATATGCTTGACATACTAGTTTGAAGGTATTTTTTTTTCTTTAAAGATTTATTTATTTATTATGTATACAGAGGAGGATGCCAGATCTCATTATAGATGGTTGTGAGCCACCATGTGGTTGCTTGGAATTGAACTCAGGACCTCTGGAAGAGCAGCCAGTGCTCTAAACCTCTGAGCCATCACTCCAGCCCATTTTTTTTTATATGGCATTTTTAATGCACCTGGGTTTTAACTGCAACCTTTCATTATAAAGTAAGAAATGGAATTTTCCACTTGTGATGTCATGTTAATATTCAGAGTTTTGACTTTTAGAGCATTTGTGTTGCTGGAGGGCTTCTCTCCAGGTTCCACCAAGCCCCGCAGTCCCACAATCCACGTATAAAATAGTCACTCAGACACTTATATTACTTATAAACTGTATGGCCATGGCAGGCTTCTTGCTAACTGTTTTTATATCTTAAATTAACCCATTTCTATAAACCCATTTCTTGTCACGTGGCTGGTGGCTTACCGGCGTCTTTACATGTTGCTTGTCATGGTGGTGGCTGCAGTGTCTCCTTTCCCTTCTTCCTGTTTCCCCAATTCTCCTCTCTCCTTGTCTTGCCTATACTTCCTGTCTGGTCACTGGACATCAGTGTTTTATTTATATAGAGTGATATCCACAGTGCATTTGGGATTATTGATGCTCAAACTCTGTGTGTTGTTTCCAGGAACTTTCTAGGCAACAGAATAAAAAAAAATTTAACTGAGAAGACAATGAACCAAATGATGGTAATAAGCATGCAACTTTATATTAGAAATCTTTTTAGTGTCCCTGTTGGCTGTAGCCCAAGATAGACTTCACAGCCCAAAGTGAGGTAAGAACACATTATAGACCTGGAAGAGGAAACACAAGAACATGAGTTAAGCATCATTCAGAAATCAGCCAGCTCATTGCCCACTTCCATCTGATAAAGGTTAGAGAGGCCAAGAAAATAATAATTAGGAGGTGGTTTTTAGAGAGTTGGAGAACTCGAGTTTTCCCCCTACACCCTGGCACCGTAAGAAAGGGGTGAGAGGTACTTCCTTATTTAAGTGTAAAGAGATTATGTTGGTCACTTGGAGTATTTGCTGTGTGCCCTCTAGACTGAGAGGCATAGTATTTAGTCAGAGTTTCTCTGTGTCCTGGCAGCTGCTCCCAAATAATCACTCAGAGACATATTATTAATTATAAATGCTCGGCCAATAGCTTAGGCTTGTCTCCAGCCAGCTCTTACAACTTAACCCATTTCTTTTTAATCTATGGGCTGTTCAGAGGCTCGTTTACCTTATCTATGAGCATCCCATGTTGCTTCTTCCTGTCTGGTTTTCGACTCCTCAGACTCTTTCCCAGCATCCTTTCTGCTCTGAAAATTCTGCCTAGCTATTGGCCAAATCAGCTTTTTATTAACAGTGAAAACAACATGTTTTCACAGTGTACAGAAGGATTATTCCATAGCAATAGTGGATCTATGGTTTATGTCTGAGGAGGTTAACAAGAGCCTGTGTGCTGGTTCCCATGATGGCAGAGCAATGGAAAGAAAGCACATTGTTCGGGCGGTGGTGGCGCACGCCTTTAATCCCAGCACTCGGGAGGCAGAGCCAGGCGGATCTCTGTGAGTTCGAGGCCAGCCTGGGCTACCAAGTGAGCTCCAGGAAAGGCGCAAAGCTACACAGAGAAACCCTGTCTCGAAAAACCAAAAAAAAAAAAAAAAAAAAAAAAAAGAAAGCACATTGTTCCATGGTTTGATAGACTAGAGCACAAGGATGCTCTCAAAGATAGATAATGATGGAGAGTGAGCTAGCCTGGGGTAATCTCAGGTCATGGTTAAGGGGGCCACCTATACCACAATAGTGTAAATGGAGGAAAGTGCAGTAAATGTCCATCAGTGCAAAAAGGTTCTGCTGGTGACACACCCCTACTGATGAGGATGGAGTAGGTTCCCTGCTTCACCACTGTCCATCCCCACCATCAATATCCTACTCCATGGAAAAGCTATAAAAGAAAGTCCACTAAGGGCTGCTACTGTACCTCTGAGTGATAGAATGTATGCTTTGAATATGTGAGGACCTGGCTTCAATCCCTAAAATTCACACACACCCAGATCACAGCCTGCCTTGGATCATTGCATCTGTGTTAGTCAAGAGAGAATTTGATGATTACTCCCTCATCTTCATCCATCTATCTATCTATCTATCTATCTATCTATCTATCTATCTATCTATCTACTATGCAGCTCTTTCTTGCCTGGAACTTCCTATGTAGACCATGCTGACCTCAAACTCACAGAAATCCACTTGTCTCTGCCTCCCAAGTACTGGTATCAAAGGAATACAACATTGAGTCTGGCTCCTCCTCCTACCTCATTCCCAGATAAGAGATTAGTATCAGAAACTGGGGGACCTAGATGAGCAATGTGGAAAGCGAAGCCTTTCCATGTCCACCTTCCCTGATACAGGAAGCAGCATACATCAGGCTGTGGCTGGAGGAGGAGGGCAGCCGCTGTCCTTTCCATCAAGTTGGAAGAGTAGGGGCTGCCTTAGATTGGGTGCATCGGCAACAGAACTGTGATTGACATTTTGACTTGGAATGGCTTAAAGAGTCTCTGATGATCAGAAAAGTCATGACAACTATCCTGAATCTAATCCAAAGACAAGTAAAGAACAAACCATATATAATTTGAGATTTTGAGAGCAATAGAACCAATGGGATATCCATGGTCATATGTATGGGAAGATTTATTGTGGGAAATGGCTCACACAGTTATTGGTGCTGAGAAGACCCCTGATCTATGATGGCAAGTGGAGGACCAGGCAGCCGGTACTGTAATTCAGTCCAGTCTAAAGTCCCAACACCCAGGCACTCCAGTGTCCGAGGCAGGAGAAGATGGATGTCTCAGCTGAAGGAGGAGAATTTGCCATGGTTTGCTTTTCTCTTCAGCTGAAGCCTGCAGCAGGTGAAGAATGCTTTGTTTTGGATGCTTTTTATTTGCTGTACTAATTCACGTGCTAACATCTAGAAATACCTTTACAGACATATCCAGCATGTTCTACCAGCAACCTGGGTATCTCCTCATCCAGTCAAATTGATACATAAAATTAAGCAGCAGCAGCAGCAGCAGCAGAGGAAACTGATAATGTTTTTATTGTACCACGTGAGGACTGCTTGCTTATTTTAATAATCACAAATGGCTTCTCAGTGATGTATGACTGAGAAGAGAATAGAAAGGAAGGGCAGAAGTGACTGTCATATGAACTTATCCATCGAAATGCCACTAAGATTACTGTTTTTGTTTCTTTAAAGTAATGCTAGGAGCATTTTAATTAATCAATTTAAATATGCATTTGGAAATTTTAAAATGAGCTTTGCAATCTGTTCCACAGCTGGGGAAATGATCTGACATAATGCCTCTGTGTAATAAGCACACAAGACATTTCTCTTCTGCTTCCAGAGAATCACAGCAGCAATGAAAGGCTGAGATAAATGGTTTACCATTTTTGCTCTGCCACTGATCAATTTTAGGAAAAAGCGTGTTCCTGTAAAACAATAGGGATGGTGCCTGTAGCCAACAAACTCCAGAACAAACAACATTAATAGATTCCTCTTTTCGGCATCTGGGGATTTAAAAATGCCTTTAAATGCTTAGCTTCCAGATTATCTTCACAGGATTTGCAATACTATCCAATTCAAGTCTTTTAATGGTAAACGAGTAACAAGGGGACAATCCAAACAACAATCCCAATGTGTTCCTACAACTTGAAAAATGTATGTGCGTCGCACACAAAAGTATTTACGATGACAGAGAACCAGTGCAACAATTTACTCCAGGGAAGTAGAATTTTGGATCCAGTAGGAGATTAGAGTCCTGTAGGATGGAAGAGAGGCTCTAGCTTGGCATGGAGACCTGACTCGGTGTTTCCTGGTTCTAGAGAAAGTCCTTGCTGGGCCCTTAGACTCCTGAGAGCAAGGCCGTGTGCAGCAGTGCCCTTTTAAATGCACCGTGCAGCCTCTTTAGTCTAGGTAAGAGGAGGAGTGCTGGAACCGGATGAGTAGAAAGTGCTCAAGACTTTTGTCACCATGCAGCTGCTGCTATTGATTTTTTACCTGTGACAAATGTTCCTTTCTTTCTTGTGTATGTAGGTATGTGATGTGATGTGTGTGTGTGTGTGTTTGTATGTGTGTAAGCGCATGTGTGTGGGTATGCACACGGATGGTTGTGCAGGCGTATGTGGAGGCTGGAGGTTGACATCCAGCATCTCTCCCTATTGCTCTCAGCCTTATGCATGGAAGCATCTCTGCCTGAACCTGGGGTTGCAGTCTCAGCTCATCCAAACAGCCAAGTGCTGGGGTTTCATATCCTGGAAGCAAGCACCTTTACCTGCTGATGTTGGCCTTGTTTTCTGGTTTTTGTTGTTGTTGTTGCTTTTGTTATTTTCTTTTTTTGCTTGAGACACAGGGTTTCACTATGTAGCTCAGGCTGGCCTGGCACTTGCTATGTAGACCAGGCTGGCTTTCACCCCACAGAGATTGGCTTCCTTCTGCCTCCTAAGTGCTGAGATTAATGGCGTGGGCCACTGTGTTGGCTAGTTTTATGTCAACTTGACACAAACTAGAGTCATCGGAGAGGACGGAGTCTCAACTGAGAAAATGCCTCCATAAGGTAACCGCTGTAGGGCATTTTCTTAGTGATTGATGCAAGAGGGCCCAGCCCATTGTGGGTGGTGCTGTCCCTGGGCTGGTGGTCCTAAGTTACATGGAAAGCCATGATGAACAAGCCATACAGTAAGCAGCACCCCTCCGTGGCTTCTGCATCAGCTCCTGCCTCAAGTTCCTGCCTTCATTGCTTTTGATGATGAACTGTTATATGGAACTGTGAGGGAAATAAACCCTTTCTTCTCCAAGTTCCTTTTGGTCATGGTATCTCATCACAATAGAAACCTTAACTAAGACACCACTATGCTCAGCGTTTGCTTTGTTTTGTGAGAGAGAGAATCTTACTACGCATTCCAGGCTAACCTCAAACTTGTGATCTTGCTGTACCCCTCTCCCACCAGCCCCCAGTGCTGGGAATTATAAACAGACACTGCTGAGTTCTGAAAGCATTAACATTGTTAGTGCCGTATCAGCTACTTTCAATGGTGTCAATTCTTCCTTTTATCTTATCTGCTAATTCTCTTTTTCACAGGGAGCTCCTGTATCCTGTGTTGGAGAGGGTGTGTGTGTTCTTATGGTACAGGCTCACATTTTATAATATTTGTCAAGGCCTACATGGTTTCTTAGTTTTCAGCCTTATAATTGAGAGTACATTTGAAGTCTTTCTTGTACACTGAACAGCCTTAAATCTCTCATTTCTCCCCAGTGATTCTGGCTCAGGGTGAGTGGGGTGCTTTATGTGGCTTCATTTAACAGAGAAAGGTTTTTCAGTCCTTGCTCCCTCCTGATTTTATACATAGGGCTTAATTCTAGGTCCATGTGACAGGTAAGTCCTACACCCAAGTCAATATCCCATTATTATGTGTCTGCTGGCTTTCAATTCCTAATCAGCATTGTAGGTTTTGAAGTTCTGCTTTCTTCCTGGGGGATTCCTTTGCCTAGCCTTTTGCCCTGCTTTTCATGAAAAGCATTTACTTGCATTCTATCCAGGACTTAATTAACTATGTTGGTAGAGGCAGGTTTGGGTTGGTACGGGTAGGCTTCTCCCAGCTCAATATGACTCACTTCCTACAAGTCTTTGAATTAATTTTGTGACCCTTTTGTTTTTATTCAGATGACACCGAATCTCCAGATTTCACTTTGGAGGAGGTATTAGTTGCTTTCTTCCTTCCTTGCCCATATGCCTGACGAGAAGCATCTTAAGAGAGAAAAAGAAATTTTACTCTGGCACATTTGTTCAAGGGACCGCTCTGTCCTTAGCAGTGAAAGGTTGCTTGTTCACATCTAGGCGGATCAGAAAGCAGAGCCATGTCTCTGTTCAGCTTTCTTTCCTCTTTTTGCATTCTGTTGAGTTTCAAGATCCCAACTCTTGAGATGATGTCACCCACATTCAGGGTAGCCTTACCTTCTCCTTCCCATCCTATCTGGAAACACCCTCACAGTCAAATTGACAACTGAAAGTAGTCATCACAGAGCAAGCTTACATATTGAAGTTACTGAGTCCTACTGGCTGTGAATCTTGTATATCTCACCATAAATACTTTTTTCAAAAATAGCCTACTGAGATTATGCAGTTAAAAGATATTGCTAGCCGGGCGTTGGTGGCGCACGCCTTTAATCCCAGCACTCGGGAGGCAGAGCCAGGCGGATCTCTGTGAGTTCGAGGCCAGCCTGGGCTACCAAGTGAGCTCCAGGAAAGGCGCAAAGCTACACAGAGAAACCCTGTCTCGAAAAACCAAAAAAAAAAAAAAAAAAAAAAAAAAAAAAGATATTGCTTACAGCTAAATTTAGTTCCAAGTTTTATTATCTTATTCTTACATGTTCCTGGCTTGCTAATTACCATGAATAAATGATCTAGTCATTATAGCTTTAACTTTGTTCAATTGATTTTTATTTAACTCATTTGCCTACTATAAAACTATAACCTTATTGTGTAATTAAGTTTATTATTTTCATTTATTAACATCAATATATAGTTCAGAAATTTAAAATATACATTTACCAAAATTACCACCTGAAATGTACATGCAGTAAAATTATTGAAGCAAGTAGACATGGGAAAGAGTAACAAATCAACAAGCTAGACTAGTGGTTCCCAACTTGTGTGTCAAGACCCCTTTGGGGGTCATATATCCAATACCCTGCATATCAGATATTTAAATTACAATTCATAACAGTACCAACATTGCAGTTATAAAGTAGCAAGAAAATAAATTTATGGTTTGGGGGTCCCCACAGGATGAGGAACTGTATTAGAGGGTTGTAGCATTAGGAAGGTTGAGAACCACTGAGCTACAGTGATATATGTGTTTTTGCATGCTAGAGTCACAGTCTCTAAAAATGCTGGTTGAGAGAAAGACATGGTGGAACCCTGAGCAGTCCTGGTCTGTACTAGCTAGCATTAGGCAGCAGATACTTTGTGAGCTAAGCAACCTTGATTGCAAGGGTAAGAGGCAACTCACAAGCACAGAAACGTTGGAGGAAAGCCTTGTCGAAGTACCAGTGGACACAGGCCAGGGCCCATTCTCCTTTCTACAGAGGACTACTTGTGAAATACAAGTCTACTGTTGAAGCTTTCCTAACAGCTATATACCAAGATGGAGGCCACATGTGGCTCTTTCTTACCACAAGACCACCATGTAATCAGTAAATTATTATTGTTTTCAGGGCTTTATTTATTCAGTGCCACAGATCTCTTTCCTCATTGGGTCCATTAATTAATGTGGGCACTTAGAGATTAAAGAGATTTTTAGAAGCTTCAGAACCCCTCTTTGGAATATTTTCAGAATACTTCTGAAGCCTTCTGGTTTAGTAGATATGCCATATGGATGGGTATGTGTGTGTGGCAAAGCCCCCTAGGTAATCTGACATGCCCTTCTGCTTGGGATTCATTTCTCTCATCTAACTCTTTAATTGTGTGGATGACACAGTTTTCCTGGAAGGGAGAAAAATGCTTCTAATTTAAGGTTACCTTGGTTAACATAGGTAGTTAGAAAACTTAAGCTTTAATGATCCCCTTTCTCCAGTTCTTTCTAAGCTCCTATTTCACCACTATCAGGCTTTAATTTAGTTTCTGACTTAATGACTTGGGGTTTTAGGCAGACCTTTATTTTCAAAACAAATCCCTGCTTCTCTATAATGTTGATGAATGGACAATGCCCTACACTGTGCTTTGGGTTTCGATCATGTAAGAGGCCTTTTCAGTTATAATGATTCAAGTTAGTTGCAAACAGCTGCAGTTGAGAAAGTCTCTGGGTCCAGTGCTGGTTTGTACAGTGTTCATGGAAAAAACACATAGACAAGCAGGAATTATGTCACATTATGTCCACATTTTCTGAAATAATGACCGGTATATGTAATTTATGGCTTGGCATCATCTTCTGCCCTGAATGTGTTTAATGACTTTTAAAATCAGATCTTTGCAACACAGTTGAGAAACTTTAGGTATATGCAAATATAAAGGCTTCCTTTCACACATGGCCTTCTAAAGTGAGCTCTGCAGACGATAGAAAAGCAAGAGTATCCTTTCTTTACTTTAAGTGGAGGAAGAGGCAGTCATCATTTGTAGAGGAGAGAGGAATTTAGTTATACAATATGCATTTCAATGTCTACCCCACTTGACTGCTAACTAATCAGGACTCTTTTTTTTTTTTTTTTTTTTTTTTATTCACCAGGTCTCAAATGTAGCTTTTCTAACAGCACAATCGGTGTGATTTAAATATAAAGTATTTTGGGCCTAAGTGACTTGCTACAAATTCTTCCTTTTGTCAAAAAGTAAAGGAAAACTTTTGAAATTTTTATTTATTTTCTTATTTTTTACTTTATAGAGCTGGGGACCAAACTCAGAGCCTCTTCCATGCTAGGCCAGCACTCTAACCACTGAGCTACATGCTCAGCCTAGGAATCCTGTTTCAAATTTCACATTTTCCATTCTTAAAGAGGAAAATACACTATTTTCCATGTTATGTAAGACACACAAAAAGCCGGGTGTGGTGGTTCACGCCTTTAATGCCAGCACTTGAGAGGCAAGGGTAGATGGATCTCTGTGAGTTTGAGGCCAGCCTGGTCTACAAAGCAAATTCTAAGCTAAGGCTGTTACATAGAGAAAGCCTGCCTTGAACCCTTCCCCCCAATTGATAATAATAAATGAAACATACAAAGATGTTTCCTATTAAGTCTGAATGATTAAGAGTGCTTGTGATGTCCTATCTCAACTAATTAGTAAGAATGACCTTATTTGGGATTAGATGCTGTAAGATAAAGCAAAATAAAAACTCTACAACCAAGAGTCATTCCTTTTTGTAAAGTGTTTTGAAATTAACACTTCTATATTTGAATGTTACAAATATTATTGTTCTATATTTTAAGAGAAAAAAATATCAATTTTAGTATTACTAATGGTACCAATGTAGAACCCTCTTGTACTTGGTCCTAACTTCAAAAGCTAGGGCTATGGTGTGGTGGTTTGAATATGAATGACCCCATAGACTCATATTTGAATGCTTGGTCATTATGGAGTGGTGCTGCTTGAGAGGAATTAGGAGGGTGGTCTTGTTGGAGTGGGTGTGGCCTTTTTGGAGGAAGTGTGACACTGGGGTGGGCTTTGGAGTTTCAAAAGTCTCAAGCCAGGCCGAGTGTCAGTGAGTGTCAGTCTCTCCCTGCTGCCTGTGGATCCAGATGTAGAATTCTCAGCTCTTTCTCTGCCTGTGTACTGCATGCTTCCTGCCGTGCTGATCATGGACTAAACCTCCGAAACTGTAAGCATGCTCCAATTAAATGCTTTCCTTTATAAGAGTTGCTGTGGTCATGGTGCCTCTTCACAGCAATAGAACACTGACTAAGACAGAAATTAGTACCAGGGACTGGGGTATTGCTGTGACAGGGCTGGCTGTGCTTCTTGTTGGCAGAATGTGGATTTGGGGACGTTGGATTAGGAAAGCAGTTGAATGCTTTAAGTGGGGCTTACTAGGCCATACTTGTAGGAGCAGGGAAGACAATGGTGCTAAGAGCAATATAGATTATGATTGTCTGGTTCAAGAGATTTCAGAGAAGAATAGTAGTAAAGTGGCCTATAGATCATTCTTGTGATATTTTGGTGAAGAACGTGGCTGCTTTATGCCCTTGTCCAGAAAATTTGCCTGAAGCTGTTTTGCATTAATAGCTTTGGCAGAGGAGATTTCAAGGCAGCCTGGTATTGACACTGTCATATGGTTATTAATGGTTATTCTTATGCAGATCTATAATGAAAAGGAGCAAGTTGAGCAAGGAAAAATACAAAATGTACAGTTTGAGGAGAAAAGAAATACCAGGAAGTGTAATGGAGTCAAGTCCAGTGCTCAAGGAGATACAAAGTTTAAAGAAAAGCCTGATGCTAAATGGAATAAAGGGAGTGGTGGCCTCAGGGCAAGATCCCACCCAGTTAAGCTTCCAGTGTATAAAAAGGAATTAAGAGCTTAAGCAGTGAAGAAAACCATCGGAAACAGAAAACTGGTGAAAACATATTTGAATGAGGGGGCCAAGTTCCAATTCTAACAAGCAGAAGAACTCGGCAGCTTCAGCCATGTGATTCTGGCTTTAGAGTCAAGGATTCAAGAAAGGGGGTGTGGGATTTCCCTTTGAGGCTAAGGAAGACTGCTGATGCCAGGGGCATGTATGATTAGAATGGCTTGTGTAAGATTAGGAGGAATCTCAGAAGTTGAATTGGGGTTATAGTTCTATTAGTAGAGAGCATGCCCTGCATACACCATGCCCTGGGTTTGGTTTTCAGCACCACATGCATAATCTGGGCATGGTGGCACATGCCTGTGATTCTAGCACTCAGGATGATCAATGGTTCAAGGTCATCCTCAAGTACATTGTTCTTCCCTAGGAGGCCAGAAGAAGGCATCAGATCCCCTGTAGCTAGAATTACAGGTGGTTGTAAGCTGTGTGACCTGGGTACTGGGAGCCAAATTCAGGTCTTCTGCAAGAGCAGCAAATGCTCTTGACTCAGCCATCTCTCCAGCCCCCAACGGTGTTCTTAATGTGTGTGTGTGTGTGTGTGTGTGTGTGTGTGTGTGTGTGTGTGTGTGTGTGTTGTTGAGGATCACATGCCAGGCAAGTGTTCCACAGCAAGAATGCCCCAAGTTGGTTCTTGACTCAGTTTCTTTACCCTTGTTCATTTTAGGATTAAACTTTTGGTACTTTATTACCTGTTGTGTATTCAATCAGGAAAGGTATAGTTAGTTATTGTTTATTCTATTCTCTGTTTCTGGCTTTTTGCTTTCTGATGTTGCATTTCTGATCTTGTGTCCAGTTGGACCAATTATTGGCAAGCAGAATTTTGTGTCACTTCTCAGTAGCGTTTCTTTTTTTCTTTTTCTTTTTTCTTTTTTAAACTAAAAACAACAACAACAAAAGGTCAGGGCTGGAGGAATGGCTCAGCAGCTAAGAGCACTTGCTGCTTAAGAGGACCTTGGGTCTGGTTCCCAGCACCCATACAGAGGCTCACAACCGTATCTACTAACTCCAGTTCTAGGGGATCTGACGCCATCTTCTGGCCTCTGCAGGCAGTGCACACATTGTGTACATACTTATACACATACACACATATGTAAAATAAACAAATCTTAACAATAGTTGAAAAGACGCCTACATGTGTGTATGGTGTATATTACCTTTCTTCCCCCCTTCCATCTCCTTTCCCCCTTTTTCTCTCTTTTAATGCTATTAGGTCTCACCATGTTGTCCATGAACTCTAGTGACCTCTCAGTTAGCCCTCAAGTAACTGGGACTATGTACATCTGATGACATACATGGCTCATCGTCATCATCATTTTGAGGTAGGGTCTCTTGTAGCCCAGTCTGGTCTCAAATTCATTATGGGCAGAGGATGATCTGAACCTCCTGGTCCTCCTGATTCTGCCTCTCAAGTGCTGTGACTACAGGTGTGTGCAGCCAAGACAGTCATATGATGTTTGATATAGGTACTATATTCCAGAAGGACTAAATCAACTGTATTAGCATGCCCTGAGGAGGAGTGTTTGCTCTGTGGTGTGAGTATGAGCCTATCTGGATATCTGTCTCTAGGGGCTGGTGTTAAAGAGCATTTTCTTAAAAGACAGAAACTGCTTTTAATTTAGGTTTTAGTGTAGAAGGCAGATGAGGAATCCAGGCAACACATTTGGCACTGTAGGGCAAGAAAGTGATTTTATATGCATATACTATATCCATATGTATAATTATGGTTGTTACTATTATGTTTTCTGGGGGAATTAAATTTCTATATTACTATCTTGACTCACTACTTAAAAAAAATCACCTAGGATAGCAAACTGGCGAGGAATATCTGTAGATAAACTGGTCAGAAATTGTTTTAACTACTGTCATTTTAAAATTACAAGCAGGCTTCATAAAATGAAGCTGAGAGTCATGGAATCTTCACTGAGAGCTTAGTTCATGCTCCTGTGCGCCCTTCAATCTGCGTGGGTCTCAGGGCCTTCATCTATAAATAGGTACTGAAATGACTCCTCCTGAATGTTTTCCCAGCTCTGTTGATCTGTCATTCTAGGAAACCAGAGTAGCATGCTGCTGGCTATTTTGAGAGATGGATCATTTTCTTTTCTTTATCTCTCTGGTGCTGGGGTTTGAATCCAGGGGACTTATATATGCTCTCTATCCCTTGGTGTGATTTTTGGTTGTTTTGTTTTTGAGACAGGATCTCACTCTGTAGTCCAGGCTGGCCTTGAATTCAGAGATCTACCTGCCTGTGCCTCCCAAGGTCTGGGGTTAAAGGCGTGTGCTATAATGCCCAGTCTCTGAGATTTGGATTTTAAAGAAACTTTTAAGATATATTAGCTAGATCTACTGATACTTTTGTGTGATGGTTAATTCTGATTGCCAATTTGATAGGATTAAAAATGCATGGGACATTAATTAGGCATACATTTGGGTGTGTCTGTGAGGGCCATGCCAGAGAAGACTAATTGAAGGGACAAACCTGCTCAGAATATGATGTACTGCCCCACACGCTGTGGTCCTGAACTGAATACAACAGAGAAAGCCACATGACTTTTCTTTCTATTTATGAGCTTTTTTCTTCTTTAGCATTCAGAAAAACAGTTTCCCAGGATGCATTGGGACTGTGCCTCTCACGCTTTGTTTTGTTCGTTTGTTTTTTGAAATATCTCCTTTTGTTTTTTTGCCACCTTCCTGTGAGATTTGTTAGCGTTATCTAAATATGCCTTCCTTATCCTGATTTCCAAGACCTTGGGGAAAACACAATATGGCCTACATTTACCCCTTTTGATAGAAGTGCACGGTTTCACGGATGGTTCCACCATCACATGCTTTAGGATGCCTTATTTGCAGTCAACTTGGAAGGAAGGTTCAAGAGGCAAAGCCATTAGATGCCAGCGTGCCCTGATAGTGGAAATGGTGTCACCAGCTTCTTGCTTCGACTTTTTGACTCCTGTCTTGTCAGAGTCAAAAATAGGATGTTCAGGGACCTTGAAGCTGTGCCACAGAACTCGTGACAGCTTTCATTTCTACCGTTTTACCACTCGGGGCTGACCCTTGATGGAAAGATGCGGAGATCTGACTGACAAGAGAGGAGGGCAAAGCTTGAATCTGCAGCCCTCTCACGGGAGCTTGCCTGGGCCCCCCCAAACCACTTCCTGTCAAGGATTGAAAATCAGCATGCTCGCCCAGAACTAGAAGCAGGGGAGGCTGTGAGCTCAAAAAATCTTGCTTAGTTTCCTCAAAAGAGAAACTGTTGCATTCACTGGAATCTGTATGTTCCTAAATACAGCTGCCTTCTGAAACAACTCATTCCTTTTGGAGCTAGGGACACTTGCTCTGTCCTTCATTGTTGGAACTCGGGGTTCTTAGTTATTTTGTTTACTGAGTTTTCCTACCTCCTCTCTCTCAAAGACAACAGAAATTGGCTTTTTCTGTCATGCTTCCTCTTGGAACTTGGGGCTGTCAGTGTGGTTTTATGTTCCGTGAAGGTGCTTCTTTGGAATAATCTCTAACGCTTTCCGAGAACAAACAGCTACCCCAGACATGTGCTTGTCCGCTTGGTTTTGTGACAGATGACGGATGGTGATCAAATAGCTCAGAAAAATCACTGTCTTAGTGTGCTTCTTAACCTTTCTGGGCTCAGAAAAACCCTCTTGAGAATGAAGACTTAAACCCAGGTAGGCTGGAGAACAGTGCATATTCTGTTTTATGTGCGCCTCTGGGTCATGGAACTCCCACTTTAGCATAGTAGATCCCAAAGTGCTATTTACTGACCAGCCATGTCATTGGTCATTGCCTTTCTGGGACAGGAAAAGGAGTCATGTTCAGTGAAGATGGGAGGAGCACTTCCTGATGAGCTCTTTCCTTGGGGTCCACGGAGAAGGCCTTTCTGCTTGAGTGTCTAGTTGAGCTAGTTACTCCTAGGCATGAGGCTGTGGCCAGAGAGACAGACTGTGTACCAGGAACTCTCTGGGAAGGGCAAGCTTGAGAGGCAGTTCTCTAGACGCTTCCTCTGTCTAGCCATGGTGTCTAGGCACAAAAGGAAATGCCAAAGGGGAAGCCTGTAAAATGTAAACCCTCAGCCTCCATTAGTCCTTCCATTATCACATGAACTCTCAGAAGACAAGGATGTAAGTGGGCGTGGCTAAGAGGAAAACTGCATCCAAGTTGATTCCCTTACTTGAATAAAGAGCAGTTGGAAGCCTTGTATTTAAAAGCACATGCATTTAATCTCAGCACTTGGAAGGCAGAGGCAGGGGGCTCTCTATGGGTTCGAGGCCAGCCTGGTCTACAGAGGGAGTTCCAAGACATCCAAGGCTACACAGAGAAACCCCAACTCAAAAAAACAAATGAACAAAATTTTATATACATATATATATATTTTACAGTGTAAGAAGCCTGAAAAACATAAATTTTATAAATATAAATTTTAGTAAGCTGCTGTACCTTGTTTTTTTTTTTTTTAGTTCAACGGAAAATCAAAGTAAACATAAATTTTAAGAAAGCAGAGATGTGGCTGGTATTACTGATTTTGCATTGCTAAGATAGTTTCAATTTTTCATTTTCATCTGTTTCTTGATGGTAATGATAGTTTCAGTGCACTTATCCCAAGAAATAAAAATTGCCTGATATGAACACAAACAGTCCTCGGTCACAAGAGTCCTACTGAGTGTCAAGCCCCATAGATAGAAGTACTTGCTGTTCATTGCCTTGAGAGGCTGAGGGCGGTGACCTCAGCGCTGTCTTGTGGCTTCTGACTGCCCATCCTTCCTGACTGTAGTGCTCAGCCCATACAGTTTAGGGTGGTGCTGGAGAAGGTGATTCTGTCTCCAGATTTTAGTTGACTCTGGAATGCACTAGCCCCCAGGGAACAGGCAATGCACTGTAAACTCTCTGTCTGCTTGTGAACCACAACCCCTGGGGTGCCTAGAGAAGCATGAGAAGCATGTGGGGTGAGGTATTTTACTGAGTTCTCTATGCCACCAGGCTCACAGCATTCAGCAGAGCCCAGCCAGCATCTACATATCACTACTTGGGTGGCTTAATTGCCGAGTGTGAAAGTAGTGGAATGCAGTCAGAGAGAATACCACCGGAATGTATGATTCGACAGGATGAGTGATGTGTACACTTCGCATAACCATTCTCAGCAGAACACATGCTATTCAACAGTCTTTGCTCTTTGGCTTTTGAAATAAGTACTATTGTTCTCTTGATTATTATTGTAACCATTTTCTGCAACAGAGGATAATATTGAGTAAGTCTGAAGAGCTAATGCCTTTCAGCCAAAACACCTGTAAGACTTCTCATCGGACAGCGTAACACACAGGGCCCAAGTTCTAGCCTGATGATCCTCAGCATTTAAAGGAGGTGCAGATGTTTTCCATTCACACACGGGGGGTGTCCGCAACACACTTAAGCGACTGTCTAACATGCCCAAAGGGGTTGTTGACAATAATAGGTTTGACATTTGGGAGAAAAAAATGAGTGCATCAAAGTAAAAGCCAATTCAAGAGCAGAGAAACAGCTATTATTGTGAAAGTGTTCTGTTCCATTAACCCTTCTCTGCTGGGCTTGGAGGGCAGGAGGAAGCCTCTTCTTCCAGCTGCTGCTAAGTGTCACTCATGTGGAGCCCCTGATCCCTTTCCATTTTCAGAACAAGAATAGGACTAATTATAGCACCCCCAAATATATTTACTCTGAAGCAGCAATCTCTTCCGCACCCTGCTCAATAGTGACAGATGATGGAATTTTATCACTTAGGAACATTTTTGACATTGGATATGAAACCTAAACCTCAAATATGATTTAAAAACACACTCAAAACAGTCCAGTTTGTACACAATTCAAATATCTTAATAATTTAAGGTTACATTTATTTGTGTATGAGTATGCACACATGTGCCTACCATGGTGTGCCTGTGGAGGTCAGAGGACAACTTTTGGGGGTCCATTCTCAGGCTGTTAGGCTTGGTGGTAGGTGGCATTACCTACTGAGTCATCTAGCTAGCCATGACAGTTAGTTTTAATTGTTAATTTGACACAATCTAGAACCATCTGGAAAGAAAGCCTCTGATTAGGTTGGCCTGTGGGCAGGTCTGGGGGGGTGGGATTATCTTGCTTGTATAATGGAGGTAGGAAGACTCAACTGCTATTCGTGGGGCCACTCTGTGACTGGGATCCAGGACCAGTTACTAATGGGGACAGTGGACTGAGCACAGATCTTGCTCTCTGCTTTTGACCATGATGTAACATGGCCGCCTACCTTAGGTTGCTTCTTTCTTGACTTCCCCAACATGATGGACTATAACTGGAATCATCACCTTTTCTTCTCTATGCTGCTTTTGTCAGAGTATTTGATTTAATTTTAGGTGCATGAGTGTTTTGTCTGCATGGATGTTGTGTACCGTATGGCTGCCTGGTGCCCTCAGGGGTCAGAAGAGGGTGATGGAGCCCTTGAAATTGGAGTTACTAAATGTAAATGGAGCAAATAAATGTAAAATTTGCTTTTAAAGTTATTTGGTGTGTGTGTGTGTGTGTGTGTGTGGGGGGGGGAGAGAGAGAGAGAGAGAGAGAGAGAGAGAGAGAGAGAGAGAGAGAGAGAGAAAGAGAGAGAGAGAGAAAGCACTCACACACATATGTGGAGGTACAAAGATAATCCAGCTATCATTTGTTTCTTTCCATCCTGTGGGTTACAAGGAAAAGCTATATTACTAGTCCAACCCCCCCCCCCAATAGAACCCAGGGCCTTACACATGCTAGGCAAATACTCTACTACAGAGCCATATTCACAGCATCCCACCCCATCCCACACTCTATACCTTATGTTTTGGAGGCAGGATTTGCTAAGTTGTCCAGACTGACCTCGTACTTGCTCTATAGCACACGTGTAGCTTAAGCTTGCTGTCTTCCTGCCCCAGTCTCCCGGGTTTTCAGGCTGGCACCACCGTACCTATCTTTAAACCAGTTTTAGAAATCATCTTCCAGGAAATGGTATTTGTTCTAAAAGCTTGGGGTCCATACTCCAAAACATAAATTCAGTGAAGTTTGTATCTCTTTAAAAAAAAAATTGAATTTTTTTATGTGTTTAGGTGTTTTGCCTATATGTATATCTTTTCACTATATGAATGCCTAGTATACATAGAGACCAGAAAAGAGTATAGAATCCTCTGAAACTGGAGTTACAGACAATTATTAGCTGCCATGTGAGTGCTGGGAACTGAACCCAGGTTCTCTGGAAGGGCAGCCAGTGCTCTTAACTGCTTAGCCATGTCTCCAGACCCTGTATTGTTGTTGGGGGTTTTCTTACTCTTTTGGGGGGCTGCCACCCAGCTTGGAGGCTTATCCTTAATTATAAATGTCCAGCCTTAGCTTGGCTTGTTGCTAGCCAGCTTTTCTTAACCTTAAATTATCCCATCTACCTTTTGCCTCTGGGCTTTTATCATTCTCTTACTCCTATAAATCTTACTCTTACTCAGTGGCTTGCTATGTAGCTGGGTGGCTGGCCCCTGGAATCCTCCTCCTTCTCTCACTCCTTCCTTTCCCCTTTTCTCCCAGATTTTTCCTTCTATATATTCTTTCTGCTTGCCAGCTCCACCTATCATTTCTCCTACCTTGCTATTGGCCATTCAGTTCTTTATTAAAGCATCAGGTGTTTTAGAGAGGCAAAGTAACACAGCTTCACAGAGTTAAACAAATGCAACATAAACAAAAGTAACACATCTTAAAAACAATATTCTACATTTCCCTCTTTTTGTCTAAATAAAAAGAAAGGTTTTAACTTTAACATAGTATAACAAAACAATTGCCAAGTAGGAATTACATTGACAATATTCTGTCCATTTGTAGTTAGCATATTCAAAGAAAATAGTGCATTATCTATCCTATTTTAGTGTATCCAAAGTTTTCACATAATTTACTTTCTATTATAACTAATAAAAACTGCAACTGTAATTATCTAGTCTTCAATTCCATCAAAGATCCAGAAGGATGTAATATTATTTAAGTAAACAAAATGCACATTGCAAACAACTTCCAGAACTCTAGAAATGACAGAGACATCTGACTGCCTGGACAGTCACCCAAAGTTCCTCTGCAACATTGAGGCAACCATCTTTAGCCTATAGGCCTGTAGTATCTGGCAGACTTCTCAGTGAAGCAGGAAATTTGAAGGACTGTCCTGCCTTGTTTTGGCAAAGTTCATCAGTCACTTTCCTCTCTGTCCTGCAAAGTATCTGGCAGATTCTTCTGTGAAGCAGGAATTTTGAAGAACTGTCCTGCCTTGTTTTGGCAAAGTTCAACAGTCTTTTTCCTGTGTGTCCTGCATGTCCAGTCTGCACAGCACATTGTCAGCAGTCAAAGGCAAGAGCAGTTTCTTTGCCCAGTGGCTAACCTTGCCACAGTGAAAGCAAACTCCTTAAGGAGTTTCTTCAGTGCCTATCATCTCTAAAGTAAATTGGTGCTGCCAGGAGCAGATGTATCTCATTGTCATGAAAAGTCCTAAGTTAACAAAACATGTTAAATGCCATATTCTGTAGGTCATTGAAAGGTTTGAAGACCATCCATCTATCTAAAATATATCTCTATATGATCTGGAAAACATACCTAACATATCTACAAATTTGATTGTTATAGATGCCTAACTACTGACCTATGTTTCTTGGTTGTCCTCAATAGTTCATAATAATAACTAGAATTTTACCTTACACTTTTAAATGACCTACATAGGTACAATACCTTAAAGAAGAGTAGAAACATATATACAACATGTTGTAACAAAAATAACCTTAAGGCTGGAGAGATGGCTCAGCGGTTAAGAGCACTGGCTGTTCTTGTAGAGGTCCTGAGTTCAATTCCCAGCAACCACATGGTAGCTCACAACCATCTGTAATGAGATCTGACACCCTCTTCTGGTAGGCAAGCAGAACACTGTATACATAATAAATAAATCTTTTTTTTTTAAAAAAGAAAATCATCTCTATTAAAAAAAACCTTAAATTTGTATCAATATACAAAAATCTTTTAAACAAGAGTAGAAACATACATACAGTGTAACAAAATTATCTTTAAATTTTTATCAATATACCAAAATCCATGACAATCCAAAATATCTGAGATTAATAGTTTTGTTTTTAATCCTAAATTCCTATATTCCCCTAAAGTATAACAAAAATCCATGACCCACCAATTAAACAAATACCCCCCCCCATCTCTTGGGAATGTGGGTGTGATATTCCCCAAACTCCTTCCTGTTGTCTGTGGACAAAGTATTTTTAGGGTCCCTGAGAAAATTAGAGATAGTGACCAAGTCCTGGGAAAACCAGCTATAATCTCTGTTGATATTTATCACCTGTCAAGATTCAGGAGGTCTTGCTTGATCAAACCTAATCCATATTAACCCTGAAGGAAACCACAGCCTCTCATCTCCTATGGAAACAAACCTCCAAAGTATTTTTTTATTTTCATTTAAAAAGTTCATTTTTTTTTTGCTTCCTTTTTAAAGTTAAGACAGCCCTAAAGTGTCTAGATTGGTTCAGTTTCGCAGTCTAGTTCACAAGCCCATGTCTATTAGCAACTGTTGTTTGCTTATATACATTAAAAACAAACAAACAAACAAACTTCAAAATCAACACAGTAACACACAGGATCCAGACTCCCTGTGTATTTCCCATCTCTGTGTGGCTTATTCTTTTATATTATTTTACTTCTCTCTTTAAACACTTTATCTTTTTAAACTTCTTTCTGTGACTGACTGTACCTATTTTCTTTCTTAAGCCACTGTTAAATACACTGGAACCTTTGTAGACTTTTTTTTCCATCTGTACCTCTTTTACTGCATACCTTTTAGCCTTTTTCACCACATGAACAAACTTTAAGCTGCTAGGCAACATGGACCTCTGCCCTAAGCTTTGGCAGCTGGCTCCTCCCACTCCTCTGCTTGGGAAAGCCAAGGTTTGTGCTGAGAACTTCATTCAACCTTCCTAGAGCTCTAAAATGCCTATGCTTGCACTGTGGCAGGCATTTTTACTTAGTTTTTTTGTTCCTACTTAACTGTTCCTACTGGCTGCTCAAGGGCTTACCAGCACGCAGAAACTCTTAAAGGAGCTGTATCCTTTTTTTTTTTTTTTTTTTTTTTTTAATCTTTCTCAGGCATTATGGAAATTTGAGCACCATTTTGGAATCCCAAAATGTTGTTGTTGGTTTTTGCTCTTTTACTCTTTAAGGGCCCTCTACCAAGCTCCCAAATAAATCATACACGGAGGCTTATTTTTAATTATAAATGCCCAAACTTAGCTTGGCTTGTTTCTTGCCAGCTTTCCTTAACTTAAATTATCCTGTCTACCTTTTGCCTCTGGGCTTTTCTCATTCTCTTACTTCTATAAATCTTACTCCATGGCTTGCTGTGTAGCTGGGTGGCTGGCCCCTGGAGTCTTCCTTCTCTGTCTACTTCTTCCTCTCCCAGATTTCTCCCTCTATATATTCTCTCTGCCTGCCAGCCCTGCCTATCCTTTCTCCTGCCTTGCTATTGGCTGTTCAGTTCTTTATTAGACCATCCAGTGTTTTAGACAGGCACAGTAACACAGTGTTAAACAAATGCAACACAAACAAAAGTAACACACCTTAAAATAATATTCCCCAACACTGTATTTCTTTTCTTAGTTTTCTTTGTTCTTTAAGATGCTTTCCTAAGCCAGGTGGTGGTGACTCATGCCTTTAATCCCAGCACTCACAAGGCAGAGCTAGGCAGATCTCTTCTGTGAGTTCGAAGCCAGCCTGTCTACAGAGCCAGGTCCAGGACAGGCACCAAAACTACACAGAGAAACCCTGTCTTGAAAAACCAAAAAAAAAAAAAAAAAAAAAAAAAGATGCTTTCCTAATGATCCCAATAAACTCTTAACATTTGACTAAGTCTCTCCTTAATTACATCAAAAAGATATATGATCTTCAGAAGAAATAGAAAATGAATACACACATAGGTGAAATTAACCACTAATAGTGAGCAGGAACCTCTAACTTTGATACTCCAGGGCTAACTTCATCGGACAATAGAGACATTGTCACAGGGCTTAGAGCTACAGAACCCGAGTCCTAAGACCTAGTCCAGTCATCTCCCAGCATTCCATCTTCCCTCGATTCGGTTTCTATCTGTTATGTGGGGGTTAGCATGACTCTGAGAGGGCATGTGTAGAAGTGTTTTGCAAAGTGTGATGTGCCCTATCTCTACAGATGTTTTTAAAAATCTTTGAAATTATTCAAGGAGCTTTAAATAGGAAGCCCAAGTTCTGTGCTTAGTTGTTAGTTTAGTTAGCTTTTTACCACTGTCATAAATCCCTGAAGTAAAAAAAATTGCATATAAACAAGGTTTATTTTGGCTCACAGTTTTGATGGTTTCAGTCCACGGTCAGTTGGCTTCATTGCTTTTGGACTTGTGTTGAGGCCACACATCATGTCAGGAACATGTGGGGAAGCATTTCCTAGCCAACATGCAAAAGAGAACCTGCAGTGTCCTGTCATGGCAGTTCCCCATGATCTGAGACTTTGTGCTAGGCCCTGCCTCTAAAAGCCACCCTCCCCCCCATCCCCTGAGCACTACACTGAAGATCAAGCCTTTCATCTTGAACTCTGGGGACATCTCATCCATTTCTCTGTCATTGGGCAATCCCCGTGTCTTTCTTGGTGTCCTATTTTCCAGGTAGCCTCCCTGGTGATGTGAGTAGCAGTCCAGTCATCCTTGTTCCACGTCTAGTATCCTCCTATGAGTGAGCACATACCATATTTATCTTTCTGAGTCTGGGTTACCTCACTCATCCTGAGTGAGGCCGAGAGACAGCCGGAACTGACCTATCTGGTGATGGGATGGCCAAACACCCTAATAGTTGTGCCAGAAACCCCAGCCAATGACTGAGGGATCTGGATACAGAGATCCATGGCTAGGCCCCTGGTGGAGCTCCAGGAGTCTAATTAGCGAGAAAGAGGAGGGTTTATATGAGTGAGAATTGTTGAAACCAAGGTTGGACAAAGCACAGGGACAAATAGCCAAAAGAATGGAAACACATGAACTATGAACCAAAGGCTGAGGGGCCCTCAACTGGATCAGGCCCTCTGAATAGGTGAGACAGTCGATTGGCTTGATCTGTTTGGGAGGCATCTAGGCAGTGGTACCGGATCCTGTGCTCACTGCATGAGTTGGCTGTTTGAAGCCTGGAGCTTATGCAGGGACGCTTGGCTCAGTCTGGGAGGAGGGGACTGGACCTGCCTGGACTGAGTCTACCAGGTTGATCTCAGTCCTCAGGGGAGGCTTTGCCCTGGAGGAGGTGGGAATTGGGGGTGGGCTGTAGATGTAATCAACTGTCTTATTAAATAAGAAACACAGAACCAATGTAAAAGAGAAAGCCAAGAGATCAGAGCTCAGAGCTAAAATCTCACCCTTCCTCCTGCTGTGGTTCCAGCTTCCCGAAAGAGAGCTATTTCCCTATGTGTAAGTCGTTTCATAGTCATTCTGCCTTCTCATTGGTTGTAAACCCAAACACGTGACTGCCTCATCACTGTCTGTATGTACAGCCCCCCCCAGGTCTTAAAGGCATGTCTCCAATGCTGGCTGTATCCCTGAACACACAGAGATCTACCTAGCTCTTCTACCAAATGCTGGGATTAAAGGCGTGTGCCACCACCGCCACACTCTGTCTATGGCTCTAATAGCTCTGACCCCCCCCCCCCTGAGCAACTTTATTTATTAACATACAATCAAAATCACATTTCAGTACAATTAGAATATCACCAGAGTGGGCTGGGGGGAGGGGAGGGAGCAGGAGGGGGGAGAACAAGGGATTCCGTGGATGATATGTAGAACTGAATGGTATTGTAAAATAAAATAAAAGGAAAAAAAAAGTATCTTGAAGGATTCTTGCTTATCTCTCTAGTTCCCTTACCCTCCGTTCCACTCCACCACTGGTCACACTGGGGAGCTTGAGGCCACTAAGCTGTATGTACTAAGGGACTATGTTGCTTCTCCCTCTTTTTCAGAGGGTTGCCTTTAATTCTGGGTGAGTTTAGCTTTACCTACTTTTCCAGACAGGCTTTTTTTTCTGAGCACTTTGCCTAGAGTTCTGTTTTCTTAACCCCCTCCATAGTCTAGAGTTAGTATACTCACAGGTAGTCACTGATCAAAGAATGAAGGAATGAATGAATGAATGAGAAGAGAACATTTCTCCCTTCCCCTGTTCTCATATTTTTGCTCTACTTCTTAGTTTATTCATTTATCCAAAGTAATATTCCTTTTATAACTTCTGACTATTAAGTAGCATATTTAAGCTAATAAAGCAATACTTAGGTGTACAAGGAAGAAAATGAGGACCACCGAAGCTGTATAACTCAGAGAAAGTCAGAACTAACATGTGATTTTGCTGACACAATCATCAAAATCATACACAACAAATAGGCTATTACATATGTATTATATGCTTAAACCAGGGTAAATATGTATTCATTTATCATTTCCTTTTTAATGGTTTATTTTTTATCTATGTGTATGTGTCTGTATTTGTGTATGCACACATGTGTGGAGGCACCCGGGGAGGCCAGGAAAGGGCACTGTATCCCCTGGAACTGGTGTTATAAGTGGTTAAGAGCTGCCTGATGTGGGTGCAGGGAACCAAACTCAGGTCCTCTGTAAGAGCAGCAGGTGTTCTTCACCTCTGAGCCATCTCCCCATCCTCTACCTATCCTTTCTTCATGGCTCTTTGAGACATAGAGAACACAACTCTTAGGTATGGTCACCCTGGCACAGTACTACACTAGAACATCTTACCTCTGTTCCTTAGCAGCCATTATTACTTGTTCCTTGCTGAAGTTTTTCAGTGCATAGGAAAACTATGTAACCACACAAGGATCACACCAAAAACAAGTGCTAGCTTATGCCTAGATTCTGATCTACGAGCCCTTCTGGCTGATGTTTTTCCATTTTGTGACACACTGGTATCTTGATTTTTTTCCCTTTGCCCCCTCATTACACTTCTAGAGCATCTTATAATGTGAGACTAGACTGCTTTATTCTTCCTGGAACTCACTGAAGAGTTTTGAAAGCTGGCCCTTCATTTTTAAAAACAGTTGAAAACAATATTTGTCTTTTCCAGACTTAAAAAAACAAACAAACAAAAAATGAGTGGCTTGGCCCTCCAAAGGCCTTTGATTAGTGGAGTCTCTGCATCTCTCCGAAGCGTTCTCTCCTCTTGGCATCTGTACTGTTCTTCCTTGACTTTGAGCTAGGCTGACCCTCCCCACACAGTCCCACATTTATCTTTGGTATAAGTAAGTCACCATCATTCTTGTCTTTGACTGCCAGCGTTACAGAGGGGGCCTCTGGGGAAGCTAACAGCTGCACCTGCTATTTCTAAGACTTTGGAAGATCCACCCAGGATGTGCCCCTGGGAATGCTTAGCATTTTTGTTGGGGGAAGGGGCAGGGAGGGCTGTAAGGTTGGTGAGTGAAAACTAGGTGAGAAATTCTTCAACAGATTGTTAACTTGTGATACCTAGGAAAGAGTGCATTCCTTCCAGCAGCTCCTTGAATGCTCATCTGCCTGACTTTGGGGTTGCGGAGCTCAGTTGCAGACAGGGCTGTGCAGTTGCAGACAGACAGGGTTGTGGATGGTCGAGTAATAGCAGCATATTTCTAAAATAGACAGGCAAGTGTATGTGCATGTGTATGTGTTTGTATTTCATGCACATATGTCCATATATCTTGGCAGTTTTTTTTTTTCTTCTGAGACAGGGTTTTTCTGTGTAATAGCCCTGGCTGTCCTGGAACTCACTCTGTAGACCAGGCTCTATAGATCCACCTGCCTCTGCCTCCTGTGTGCTGGGATCAAAGACATGCGACACCACTGCCCGGCTTCTTGATAGGTTTTTTACACTGCTATATACATGTATATTAATGAATACTGCACTGCTGTAGAGCCTGAAAATCACTACCAGCCAACAACAACAACAACAAAAATCCAATGAAAACTCGTATTTTCTCTGTTTAAAAAGGCAAACATTTGGGCCAGTGAGTGAATTCTTCACTGCCTTGAAATGCTGATGTGCACAGCTGACCTGTGTTTCTAGCTGTTTATATGCACCTTGAGCCAATCAATAAAGAGCCACACTGTTTGATGATCACTGTATACTCAGAAATTCTTGTTATATTTTAATAGGGCCAATTTCATGGATTTCCTCAAAAACAATTGCAGCCCAAAGCTTAAATTGTATTTAAGTCTTTACATTGTACTTTTGACTTAATAATAATTTATGTTCTGGGAATTTAATCCCAACACTTCTAAGGCAGAGATATTCCGATCTCTGTGATTTCAAGGCCAGCGTGGTTTACACAGAGAGTTCCAGGACAGTCATGGCTATATAGAAAGATTCTGTCTCAAACAAACAAACAAAAGATAAAATAAATAAGTAATAATAAATAAAATAAAAACTTGGTTGACACAGTTTCCAACCCTCTCACTGCTGAACTTTGGCCATTGTTTATTTTGGTGGCACACAGGACCATGCCTCTGGCTTCCCTCAGGCCCTGCAGTCACACAAACACATAATTAAATAAGATAAATCCTAAAACAAATGAAATAAATAAAAGTAAGATTAAACACATTAATTTAATAAGATAGTGTCTTTATTCTGGACACCTGTTCTACCAATTTTTTCCATGTTCCCCAAACAGTTTTTATTTTTCATTGCATGAACAAATACTTCAAAATTTTGAACTGAGCCAGGATGAAAGAGAGATTGAGTCCAGCATGGGCATGTAGTAAGATCCCCATCACAAACAAACAAACTCCAGACCCACAGCAAACAAAACAAAGAGTTGAACCACTAAACTAAAGTTGCAGTAAGATTTATCACACCATCAGATGTTTCATCTTAAATGGACTCAACTTCCAAAAACATCATCATGATTTGTGAATTAGATTAGAAACCTCAACTCATTATTGGAATTAATTGATCTCCAGATGAAGCTTTGATAATGTAGTGAGGACACTGGGAACAGCAAACTATTTATACATTTCTTCTGATTTTACTACAAATATATTAGCATTTGTTCTGTTTTTCATGTCAGCACAAAACCTTGAAATAAGAAATTGGCAAAGTCATTGCCAAAAACCCATCAAGTGGGTCTGAGTGTTGTGTAAGCACACTCTGCAGCTGTGTGTGATCAGTTCCAGACAACAAGGACAGGGTTCTCAAAATAGGGACTCAGTTTTTATGGGAGTGATCATGCTCCTTCAGCATATCTGTGGTTCTGAGTTTGCACTTGGCTATTAATGTCGCTTTGTCCTGCCCGCCTGCCTATGGCCGTAGGACTGGGGTAGGTGGCGAATGCTGACACTTTGTGCCATTTCACATTCAGCATCAACTTTGTTGTGAATCAGAAATTCAGGTCTTAATAATTTAACTAGGCTACACTTCACTTCTGAACTCATTGCTGTTGAAAAGATTTATTGCAGAATACTTATCATCTCCTAACAATCCCATAACTGAAAGATTCGGGGTTTGAGATCACAGTGGATACTGAGAAGGTTTTTTGTTTTGTTTGTGTGTGTGATTTACTAACTGTTAACCTCATAGAAGAGCAGATAGACATCAGTATGGGAGGGGCTGAGTGGAGGGTTCCTGATAGGTTTCAGAAGAAGGAGGAGGTTTTATTCTATGCCGTGTGACCCAACCACACCTTTAGCACATGAGCCTTTTGGTGACCTTCTTATCCAAATCTAACAGGTATGTAGACTGGTGTCCCTGTTCTCCATGTTATCATGCCTCTATACTTTCTTAACTTCCCAAGGACCCTGCCAGCTGCCAGTGCTGCCTTGGAGGTCCTGTATCTTGTTGGGCTAAGCATAGACCATGGCATATCTTAGTTGGTAATTTTGTAAATGATGGTGGGTAGCAGGCACGAGGCATTCTCTCTCTGCTACCAGAGCTGTCACTGGACTTGGTACAGTTCTTGGAATCCCTTGTATGAGGGTTCACATCCCTCCCTCCCTCCCTCCCTCCCTCCCTCCCTCCCTCCCTCCCTCCCTTCCTTTAAGTGAGTGGCTTGATATCCTTAAAATATTGCTTCCACTGTGTGTGAAAGTTTGGGGAAAGTAGAATCCGTCATTCTTAACACTTTTCAGGTTTATTTACATGCTAAAGGGACATCTCTGCTCCCCGCTCCTGTGTCCCACGTAATACTACACAGATCCAAGATGGAATGAAAGAATAAAGTTAGAAGGCTAGTAAATGCATCCAGGTTTATGGTCTTGCAACTGCAACTCCAAGTATTGATTTTTCATTAAGTAAGTACACAGACACACACAGACACACAGACACAGACACAGACACACAGACACAGACACAGACACACACACACACACAGACACACAGACACACACACACACACACACACACACACACACACACACACACACACACACACACGCAGGAAATGGTAAAGTAGACAGGAAGACAGGACACTGGGCCCAATTGAGGACCATTGGGGGCAACAAGACCCTAGTCAAGGGTGGCGGCATAGTATGTGAGTTTTTTGCATAGGAACACTAGAGGGCGCTGCAGACTATAATTAAGAGTCCTGCTTGGCTTTTACGGAGTGCAGCGCTGTGGCTGTTTATAGACGTTTCTTAAGTCCAAATCAAGTAGTTTTGATTTCTAGCACACAAACAAATTCAAAACAAATGTCTTGGTGTCCTCTCCCTCTCTCGCTGTGTAGAAGCTGTAATCTCACCGTTGTTTCACTTCATGGATGGTTCATCTTTCGCCGTGCCCGAGGTCAGATAAAACAGGGCTGTGGTGTCTTCATTAACTGAGGTGTTCGTTGTTTGTTGTGTGCAGAGGTTTACTACAACTTGAACTAGCGATTAGCACATCGATGCTGTCCTAAGCACAGGTGGGACCGTTTTTTCTCGTTGTAAGAGATGATAAACATGGCCTTTATTATGGAAGCTAATTCATCTTTAGGAAATCGTGTGATGCTGTGGGCGCGGAGCCTCTGTGACTTGGGCAAAACTTATCACCTTCCTGGGTCTGTTTCTTAGTAAAGTGATAAGAGAATACTCAGTTTTCTTTTGGCCAGAGATTCTGTACTGTTGACTCTTATACTTCGTTAGCCCTCTCCAAGAGGTTTGGGAAGTCTGGACTATTGTTTTTTTTTACACTAGAAGTAGACAGCTCCTTGTTGACAGTTTGGAAAATAGTCATATAGACGATGCTGCCCAACCTCAGACCAGGTTTTTAATAAGAGAGGCCCTAATTAGTTCAGATCTGGAATGAAGTCTCACCAGGCCATCCTGACAGTACCAGAACATCCGAAGCAAGCATTTCCATAATAGATTTTAAACCCTGTCTGCTCTCATATAATTGAGGCCAGACTTCCGTGGTCTGGTGTTTGGTAGACTATTGTTGCTATGCAGTTTCTAATCCCTGAAGAATGCATTGGTGCTCTTGACTGGGTCAACCTCTGAAATGAATGTTTTCTTGAATGTGTGGCCTTTAGATGAAAAAAGAAATTGCTAGCAAAAAATTCATCCCTTTTGAAAGGTATGTTGGTCAATGGAGTTTTATAACTCCTGCCTTAAATACTACAGTTTCTCTTATATATACATAGAACCTAGATTTAAAATTATATTATGTTGTGTATGGAGTGAAGTGATGTATTTATATGTGTGTCTAGATGACAAAACTATAAAGGGGATCACGTGACTTGGGGAAGAGATCTTAAGGGAGGTGGGAAATAGTATGACAGAAAACACAGCAGTATGAAAGCAGAGGGGGTGGGGAACGGAACCTGCGGGAGGGGAGAGACTTGTGGGAGTGCAGTGGAGGATGAATGAGGACAGTAAGGTGCCACTTATACACAAAGATGCCATGAGAACAATGTGTGATGACACAAAGATGTCATGAGAACAACCATTATTTTGTGTGTTAACCTAGAATGTTAATTACCTCTTGTCTTATGTAAACATAAAAAGGAGGTTGTTTACATTGTTACATTTGTGAAAATTTCAATAGCCCCTTGCCGGTCTTTGCATGTGCACAGGTGTGCATGTGTTTGTGTGTGTGTGTGTGTGTGTGTGTGTGTGTGTGTTATGTGTTCTGGTGTGTCTGCATGCTCATGCACAGCCTTCCATAGTTACTCCTGTGGGACAACTCATTTCACTTTTTTGAATGTTTCTCCACACTCTAAGTAGTTTCCGACCTGGGAGGGGAAATTGGAATTAGAGAGAGCATGAAGATTGGGGAGCGTCCATCTTTCGATGGTTCCTCCAGGATTCATGTCAGAATTGAGCCGTGAGAGAAGCAGGAAAGGGCAGAGTAGCAGGAGGATGTGGCTGACCCAACAGGGTGATCCCACTGGGTCAGGATGGTTGGAAACTGGTCCAGCACAAGTAGAGAACAGAGAGGAAGTCCAAAGGAAGAGTCAGTCCATCTGGTCCTCAGCCCTGTCCTGACGACCTCGTTTGTGCCAGGCGCTGCAATGGGAGACATGAGTGTGAACATTTCTTCTGGGAAGCACTCTAAGGACTCGTGGGTGAAGCAGAGGAGAGGAGCCAGTCTAAAGTCATAAATGTTAGGGGGCTGGCCATGGGAACCCCAGGATTCAGCCTATGGATAGGTCAAAGGGAATTTGGGGGCCCAAAGAAGCAGGGCTTCGATGAGGACTGAGGCAGGGTGGGTTGGGCAGGAGGTCCAAATGATGCCACAGTACTTCCTCTTTCCAGGCCCCTCACCTTCGTTTGCAATAGCAGGAATGTTATCACAGCAATAGATCAAAATTATAAACAAACAAAACCAAACAAAACCACAGTCTCCTTGTAGCCTGCTCTCTTTTCAAATGTTGCTTGTGATTGCATGTGTGTGTGATGTCTGAGTGTGGGTGTGTTGGTGACCCATTGAGTGTGTAGAAGCCAGAGGACAGTCTTTTGGAGTTCTCTCCATCCGCGTTTATGTGAGCTCTGGGGACTGGACTCAGCTTGCCTGGCTTATATAAACCACAAGCATCTTTACCCATGAGCCATCTCTGCAGGTGTACCATTCCCCTGCCTCCGGGGCACGGAAGTTCCACATTTAACTGCTACTTCCTCTGCAGGCCAGCAAGTTGTGGGGCAACAGGAAGACAGCCCTCCAACCCAAGCCTACACCCCCCATTCCAAGATGCTCAACAATGCCGAGAGTGGAGACTGGTATAACTGAGCAATGAGAGCACCAGGAGCGGAGGTGCAGAGAGACTGTCTGCGCTTGAACGCGAATCAGAACGTTCAGATTTTCCAGCCCCACAACAGCTGAGTTAAGGAAGTAGGAATCATGGAGCCGGAGTGGAGAGTGGAGAACGGATGCTGGGAGACATAGTTCAGTGGTAGAGTGCTTGCCCAGCCCCGGGGGAAGTCTAGGCTCCAGTGTCAGTACTGACGGAGGTGTCAGTACTGACCGAGGAGGAAGACAGCATCGGAGGAAGGGCGGGGCCAGGATGATGCTGGAGCGCTACAAGGCAGACTGGAACAGATGTCACTTGAGCCTCAGGACCATAAGAAAGGGAAGAGCAAAGGAGCGAGCTTTGTTCTGGCTAGTCTTACACAGGACCAGGTGGGACCACCCAGAAGCTGTGTGTAGTCCACCTGGAGTTTTGAATGGTGCCAGCTAGGTTTTGTACATCCCCTCCTCTTTGCAGAAAATTTGAAGAAGTTTCCAAGAACGTGTACACTGAAACATACCGACTCTGTGCAGTTTCTGCTCTGTTTGGCTGTGAATTGCTATGGCTAGGACTTTGAATGGCTGTGGGGCGGGGTTATTTAACTTGGGCATCTGAATGTGGCTCTTCTCTAGTTCTCCAGTAGCGGGCTGGTGGATGAGAAAGCAAGCATTGACTAGATTCCGTGGAGTCAGGAGACAGGAAGCAGGTTTCTAGGTCCAAGGTGTTGACCTAATTTTGGATCATGTTTTCAGCCTGGCTGACCTAATTCTGCATTGTTTTCATCGAATGACTTGATTGTTTTTTAAAATCCTTTTCTGGTAAGTGAATTCATTACCTCCACTGCTTTCATTTTTTCCATGTCTCGACTCTCAGTCCTTTACCAAATTGTACACACACTTGAAGATTCGTTCCTCCAGCCACATTTCGTTTTTTTTTTTTAACCCAACAGGGTAAGACTGCTTGCTGGTTAAACTGCTGGCCTTAGAAACATCCTGGCCTCATGTATCATTTATGGGCACTGGTGACTATGTGTCATCAAGGCTTTAAGGAGCTGTGCTACTGCTGTCGCAGCTCAGTTTTTAATGTGCTGTTGAAATCTATACTTTAATTGATTTCCTTGGGTGGTTAAGTATGCATCACCAGCCCAAAAGCAGAGGTTGTCTTTTCTGTTTTAGCTCTTATTGTTACAAGGAATTGTGGGTATGATTTTGGCTGTGTGTGTGTGTGTGTGTGTGTGTGTGTGTGTGTGTGTGTGTGATTAAATGTAAACAAACACATTAGGATGATGATGATGATGATGATTATGAGACAGGGATTCATTATGTATCTCTGGCTGTCCTGGAACTCACTCTGCAGATCAGGCTGACCTCAAACTCACAGAGATCGGCCTGCCTCTGCCTTCCTCCAGAGTGTTGGGATTACAGGTGTGTACTGCTACACCTGGCTCATTTAGAAACTATTCAAGGAATGGTTAGCCCTGTTCCCAGTGACATTTCTTTTACAAAAGAACATACAAGGAATATTCTAGAAGGAATATAATTTTGAGAAATATGCAAATTTATCATTTTTCCCTTCCTTTTCCTTTTAATAAAGAGAAAAAGACTTTAGTGGAGAAAACAGAAAATAATTTATGTTTTGATCTCTGCCCTTAACATGAGTCAATTTCTCTGAGCACATATTTCGTCTCAACAGTATCCCCCACTGATCCCTTTTTAAACTCAGGTTAAAACAAAGGTTCTTCTCCTTGTGTGCCCAAAACAATAATTTAGTCTGTATAGGACTTTTAAACGACTGCTTAGCCAGTTTCTTTTTTCCCCTCCAAGCATAACTTGATATAATTCTCTTAAAAAGCAGGACATTGTGCCATGCTCCGAGAATTGTTGCCAGGCACGTAGACTCATTAAAGCCGCTGCATACTTCCCCGTGATGAAGGAAAGTGGACTTATTTACAGTTTGGCTAAACTAGAGAAGAATAAAGTCCAGTTTCTTCCTTCCCATGCCTGTGGCTGCCTTAGAACTCACAGAAAGCCACGTAGCAAAAGATAGAATATGTGTGCTGGGTAACTGGGAGGCAGGCTGATTGGTCCTTTCCCTGGGAGAAGCAGACCTGAACACCAGGGAGTTTTAAGACGGGTTGTGTTTATTTAATAAATTTAAGTGCTGGCAGAGGAAAACTGGCTCTGAGAGAGCCCCCTCTTTTGTAAATTTTATTGGTTTATTTAGACAGGGTCTCATGTAGTCTAGGCTGGCCTTGAACTTGCTATGAAGCCAAGGTTGACCTTAAACTCCTAATCCTCCGACCCCTATCTCCTAAATGCTGGGATTACAGGCCTGAGCTGCCACGGTCAGCTTTTCTTGCTGGTTTTATTTGTTGCTGTGATTTCTGTGTGCACGTCTGTGTGTCATGGCACAGGTGTGGAGGTTAGATTTTCCCCTGTGATCTGAGTCCTGGGGATTGGATTGAGGTCAGCAGGCTTGACAGCAAGTGCCTTTATCTGCTGAGCCATCTCACGGGCATTGATTGTTGTTTTAAATACAGAATCTCCCCTATGTATCCCTGACTGGCCTAGCAATCGCTGGCCTTGGGTTTGTGGCCATCCTGATCCTATTGCCTCTTCGTGAGGGGTAACTTCACTCCTTTGCTGGGTGGAGAGTGTAAGCCTTTTGAATATTTTCCTCGGAGGTCAGTTCAAGATCTGTACTCCTATATTACTGTTAAATCCACAGATTTTGCAAAGGGGTGGTAGCCTGATAGCGAGAGGGAGGGGCCAGAGTGTGGAGTCAGTGCTCTGGGGTCAGAGCAGCTGTGAGAGCCTTTTCAGAGGGCAGTCAGTGGCTTAGGGGCTGTTACTGATGGCGGGGAGAAATCAGATGACCACGATACGCCTTTTTGTGAGAAGTGGTGAGAAATCAGACAAGGGAGGCCAGGGCTGAGCTGCCCATCTTGGACCTCAGCGACTCAGAAGGTCTTTGTTTTCAGGCGGCGCTTCTCCTCTCTCCCATTTCCTTCCCATTTTTGTTTCATGCAAACGTGTTTTGTTAATGTGCTAAGACTTGGATGCCCTTTGAGCTTTGGAAAGGCATTTCGTGTGGGCTCCGTCCACTGAGTGCATTTAACTCTGCTGCTGCGAGTCCACCGGAAGCTCCTGGAGCAGAAGGAAGCCCGCGCACCCATTAAATTATCTTCCATTCCCTTTGAGTCTCCCAGCCGTAGAATTTATCTTCCTTTGGCTCCATAGGAAACTGAGGGCCCGGGAAGCTGGGACTCCTCAGACCACACGCAGCTCTCCGGGAGATTCAAGTCCCGCAAACCAGACACCCTTCTACTTCCCTGTATGTCTCCAACCGTTGCTTTAGGATTTGGCAAACGCTTCTTGGTGGGGATGGTCTGGTTTAAGCAGCTGTGAGAAGGAGATTTAGCACAGCTGAGAGGGAATATAATTATTAATAGGTTTTTTGCATTGTGATAATAGGTTTCTCTGATGCAGTAAGCCAGATCAAGCCAAACTGAAAAAGTAATAAAATCAGGTCTATTTAAGCAAAGCAACACTGGGTGAGTCCTCTAGGCCCGGAGATTGGGGCTGGAGAAGTCACGCATCCAAACTGAAGCAGGACAGTTATATAGCCTGTAGGTGAGGGGTAATAACGTGTCCACCACAAAAACTGAGCACTTTAGGCAGGGACTTGGTCTGCTGGCAACTTCAGGGGAGGAGCTACCGCAGCCACTAAGAATGTGGAGCTGGGCTTTTTGGTGCCTTTTCTTTGTTGGAGATCCCCTGAGAGGGTAAGGTTTGGAGAGAGAGGAGTGAAGCTTTCTGGATCAGGCAGGAGTGAACTGGAGGTTCCAGCCAAACAATTATGTCAATACAAAGATTTTTATTAAATAGACAAATAAGAGCCCAGTAAGGTAGCACAAGGCTGTAATCCCAGTACTTGGAAGGTGGACACAGTAGAATCAGGAGTCTAAGACCAGCCTGAGCTACAGAGTATGCTTGAGGCTAGCCTGGGTTCCATGAAACTCCATTTCAAAAGAAAAACATAAAACCAAATAAAAAATGAAGAAGTGAAATAAAGAAGATAAATAATAGACCAAGAAGAGTCTGGTTTACATAGATGATTTATGAAAAAGAGACCTGGGGTAGTGATTAAGACTAGAACTATTGCGGGGTGGTGGTAGCACACACCTTTAATCCTAGCACTTGGGAGGCTGAGGCAGGTGGATCTCTGTGAGTTTAAGGCCATTCTGGTCTACAGAAGTGCGAGAGGTATTATACAGAGAAACCCTGTCTCAGGGAAAAAACAAAACAAAATAAAAACTAGAACTATTAGCATCATCAGCCTAGTCTACTTTAGATACTGGCTGAGCCATGGACTAGCCAGGTGACCTTGTTCTACCTAAGGGTTGGTTTTGTTTATTTGTTTTGGTCTGTGAAGAGCATATATAAAGCAGGGTTAGTGTTATATGCTTATAATCCTAGCTCTCAAGTGGCTAAAGTAGGAGTGTGGCTGTGAGTTCAAGGCCATCTTGCACTACATAGTGAGTTTCAAGCTAGCCAGGGCTACAAAATGAGACTGTGTCTCAAAACAACAACAACAAAAACAAACAAACAAACAAAAAAATGGGTTCTGCAGTTAAGAGCATGTACTGCTCTTGCAGAGGACCTGGAATTGGTTCCCAGCACTCACATGGTGGCTCACAACCATCCATAACTGCAGCTCTAGGGGATCTGCGGCCCTCTTCTGACCTCCACAGGCACCAGGCATGCAGGTGGTATATATACATACAAACACACATACATACATACATACAGGCAAAACACTCATACACAGAAAATAAAATTGAATAACTCTTTAAAAAACAACAGCAGCATAGAGACAATATGTAGCATTTAGGGACTATAATAATATTAACATAGCCATTGTGCCGCCTAGGGCAAATACATGCTCAGTAAATGGGTCGTATACTCACAAATATATTCATTCATCAATGTTTTGTATGTATAAAGAAACACATAGAGCACATTTGGGAGTTGTCTAGTTGAATTAAAAGTGATATATATTGTTTTCCATGTCTAACATCCTCATGGTTAAGGTAAGTTGGCATGATAGTCAATAGACTTGATGATACTGGAGGCCTGCCCTCTGCCATCTGCCTGCTGAATTCCCGTTCATCTTTAAACCTGTTCGTTCTTGTGTGATCTTCCAGGAGCAATTGGGTTTTGTTCTTTTCTGTGTTCGATTTGTACTCTGGCCCCTGCTCTGTGGTTACTTTAATTCAGGGTTCCTGCCATCTCCCCTTTGCGATTGTGAGAGTCTGAGACAGGGTGGCCTTATTCACGGTCCCTTCTTCTCTCCTGATCCTTTAGCCCGGGTAACCATTCACTGGATTGAAATAGATTGAATCAAATACCTTTACAGAAAACAGGGTCACATGGAATATTCGGGACTCGGGAGGCTGTCTGCTCCTTTTACAGCCTTATGTTGGATCCAAGGCCCTGACATGGATGTGCAGGAGATTTCACACCACATTGGATGTCACTCAAGGATCCTGTCATTGCAGACAGACAATGTGGTGTTACCTGCCAGCAAATGTCGGGTTTCCCATAGGCTTCCATTGGAACTGCTGTCCTCTGGGATGTGAATGGCTGTGTGGCTCACTTTCTGTGTGATGCTAAGGAAGAAGAAGTCAGGTGTTAGTTCAGGAGTCATGCTTGGGCGTCCTGGGTTCCCCTGTGAGAGACTGAGTTTAGTTCTTTGCCATTAACCTGTCAATAAGAGGATCTCTTTATTTTTAGTCTCTACTAATGAGTAGATTTGATCTTTGAAAAAAATCAGTTTACTTTGTTTTCTGTGTATGAGTGTTTTGCCTAAATATATGTCTGGGTACCATGTGTGTGCCTAGTTCCCTCAGAGGCCGGCAGAGGGGGTTGGATGCCCTGGTGATAGCGTTAGAGGTGGGTGTGAGCCAACTGACTGACAGGGATGCTGGAAATGGAACCCTGGTCCTCTGGAAGAGCAGCAAGCAGTGTTAACTGTTGAGCTGTCTCTCCAGCTATTAGTAGGTTTTTTTTTTTTTTTTTTTTTTGTGACTGTCAGTATCCTTTTGGAGAAACAGGACTGCGTTTTCTTGTCAATAGTGGTCATCAAATAACAGTGATACTATAAATGGGAAATAGAATCTATGTTCTGCTCTTTTGGTGTTATTTATTTATTTATTTTGAAACAGCAACTCCTGTAGTTCAGACTGACCTCAAGTTGGCTGGCTATATAGCCAAGGAGGGCCTTAAAGTCCTCCTGCTTGTACCTTCTATCTGCTGGGATTACTGATATGCATCACCAACCCTTGTTCTAGGAACTGTTTTGTATATTCACATTTTGTATATAGTTGCTGCGCCTGTTTTTTCAATTGCAGAGGAGGCTTCTTTGGAGGACTTGGCGTTCTTGAGACGGGGCATGATTTACACGTATATGTTTCTCTCTGCTGTGGTTCTTTGCTTTTCTTTTAGCAAGTCTGTGTTTATCTTATTCTGGAATTTACTCCACACACTTTATTGGCCATGGCCCACCAAAGGTGGGATGGTAGGGGTGACTGCCCTGAGTAGACACAATAAGGGATGCATTGAGTATATAATTTTGCAGCAATAAATAAACCCAGCTGAGGTCAATCTGCTTCTTTATCTCAGCATGCCCTCCTTACTCTAAACAAATGTCATCTGGGAAACACTCTTTCCTGAAGAAAGTGTATTGGCTTCAACTCTAAACAAGTGCTATGATTATTGTTGAGTTTTAATGGTATGCATTCAATCTATAAAATACATTGTGTTACTTATTCTTTAACAAGTGTTATTTCTCTGCAGAAATTAATTCATTGTACTCACTTAAGTTCCCCTCCCCCCTTTTTTTTAAAATCAAGTTTATTTTATTTTGTGGTCTGGAAATTGAACCTAGTGGTCATGTATACTCAGCAAGCTCTACCATGGAGCTGTGGAATTGGAACCAGGGCCTCATGCATACTTGGCAAACTCTACCACAGAGCCGTAGCCCCACTTTAAAGGCTATTCTGAAATGTACGAAAAGCAACAGTTCGTGTTAATTATAGAGCTGGCCTCATCCTCCTTCCTCAGGGTCCCAAGTGTTGAGTTATAGGTTTGTGCCATGGTACTGCAGGGTTCCTGCTTTTCTCCCATTCTTCTGCTTCCTCCTGAAGGCCGTAACTTCCTGTCTATCACCTTGATTGCTTCTAGACTTTTCCAGGGACTTCCTACCATCCTATGGCCAGACACAGTGCCTGCTGCTTTTGTTCAGACCCTGTTTAAATGGAAACCAGAAAATTTCTACTTATACAAGTTGGCTCATGATCTCTCTCTGTCTCTGTCTCCCTCTCTCTATATCAGTCTATGCAGCCTGACATACAGATATGTCTCACTATATATATTTATATAATTATACATATTATATCATAATGTATAATAACTGCATAATTCAATATAGATATGATATATATTATATATTAGAGGGAGAGTGTATCTATATCTGGCTATACATACTTACTTTTTTTTCTTAAAAATAATGAACATTTATTAACTCACATGTCTGACAGGATTAGGAAATCTGAGCCTGCCCTGCACACACGGTTGTGGCTCAGGTTCCTCAGGCTGGGCAGTGAGGAAGCACACCGGGGCAGCAGTGCTGGGAGGTTCAGGGTCCAATCTCCTCAGGCTGGCCCAGGGCTGGGAAGGTTGCCTTCCAGAACAGTTTTCAGTGCCCAGCTTCTGCTGGCTGAGTAGCTCTCAGGCTGCAATGGCAGCAGCAGCTAGCTTCCCCGGAAGTGTGTGACCTGGACATCGTCATTTAAGAAGTAAGTCCTTAAGAGGTCAGAGTTGAGTTCACTTCAGGGTGGCTGGAGTCTCTGACCCTATGGTACTGTACTCGTGTGTGTTTCAACTATAGATCTGAAGTAAACGATATAAGCACACTGATCGACCAGGCAGAGACCATGTTTATTACAATTCCATCACGCTGTTTGGAATGCTGAATTTGTGTTTACAATGTGAAACAGTAAACTTTGAGGATGTTCTCTTGGCCAAGTGCACAGTTTGCTTCACACTTGATGTTTACTGAACTTGGGTGAAATCCTTAAGATGAAAAATGTCCTTAGAAAATTCTTATTTTAAGACAAGGAATAAAGACATACAATATTAGTTTAGTATGAGTTAGCAATTACCTACACTGTAAACTTATCAGTTTCACATTATTAAAATTCACTTAATTACAGTAATATTGGTATTAGGAGTAAGATAATTCATATAAATTACTCATAGAGGGACATAATACATGTTTTCTTCTATTTTAAAAATATGTTGTGCCTGCTTCTGCAGCACGTATACTAAAATTGGAACGATACAGAGAAGATTAGCATGGCCCCTGCGCAAGGATGACACACAAATTCATGAAGTGTTCCATAAAAATATGTTAATTAATAGTCCATAACTTTCCCATTATAGTAGACTTTTTTGCATAATCACCTATACTGAGCTCAGTAAGATGGAAATGCTCTGGTCTGGGCTTTTCTAGCCATTGCTACTATTTATATCTTTTCGATTTCCAGCTAAGATTAATTTCTCCCTATAGAGAAGGTTAAAAATTGATTTTCCCCAGGTCAGATTTGCTGGATACTGTGCTTCAGAGGTGCCTTTCCTGTACAAACTTCCCCATCTTCCCAGCATCCCTTGCACTGTTCCGGTTACGCAGGAAGCTCAGTCTGGCTTTGTATAAACAAGTCCCTGGAAAAACTGTACATAACCACGGTCTTTGGAAATCAGACTTAAAATACATGTTCTTCTGAACTTGTATACGTATTCATTTTCGTTTTAAAACATTCTATTGCTGTTTATATCGACTTGTTTTGTGCATGGAAAATGGGGTGTGCGCACGCTATAGTGCTTATGTGGAGGTCAGGGGACAACTTGTGGCAGCCACTTTCCTCCTTTTGCTGTGTAGGTCCTGGGATTGAACCCAGGACCAGGAAGATCCATGAGGCTCAAGCCCAGTCATTGTGACAGAGAGTAATTGTGCCCTTTAATTAATTACTGCAAGGAACAGAGACTATCCCTTTATGAATGCCTGCTTCTGCTCCTGAGGGTAAAAAGGGTAGTAATGGAGCAGAAACCCAAAATGAATCCAGGAAATGAGGCCCCTGATTCACTGTTAAAGACCAGCCCAGAATGTGTCAGTGTCTCTTATACTGACCTTAAGGAAGAGTGTCAGCTTCCTGAAACCCTTTCAGAACCGCAGGCTTGAATATGTGCCCTGCATCCACCTGCAGATTTCCCCTCATGTATTTTCATTTAACAGAATTGCTTGGGGAAAGCTTCTCGGCCGTTCAGTTCAACCTCCTGACACTTGTTGTGGGGTGGGTCGCCCTCTGGTTGGTACTGTTGTTCTGTCATGGGCCAGCTAGTTACCCATTAACCACCCTTCACTCTGCTTTGTTGGGCACGTTAAATACTTTGCTCCTTTAGTCTCTTCCCACAGAGTCCTCGCCTGATGCATGAGAGTTAATCATAGACACTTGGGGATCCAATGCATTTATTGGGTGGGGTCAGTGCCTCACCCTAAGCAAAGGCATTTAAAGAGGGCAGATAATGGGATGAGCTTCAGACTGGTAGGGGAAAGGTGAAAGATGCTTCTAGAGGAGGAACTCTGACTTTGGCATTAGGAAGATCTTAGCTCCTGCTATCTGTAAGTCTGGCAAGTGACTGACTTGTTTATGCCTCAGTTTTCTTACCTCAAACATAGAGACAACAATTCTAGTTGCCAGGGTTGTTTGGGATTAAGTGAAGTGCTAGGTAGTAGAATGTCCAGCATGCTTTGCAGGCCGTGTTAATGGGCAGGGATGCTAGCTCCTCTGAGCATACAGCCTCTGGATCCTCGGAGTTTCTGCCTGGCCAGTTGATCCAATACACTGGCCTTCCCTGGAGTTAACAGGAAGACTCTTGTCAGCTGGGAATAGCAGTACTTGCAAGTGTAAACCTAAAGGATGGTTTCCTATGTACTCATGTAGGTCGTTACTTTGTTCTGTTCTGAAACCGTCTTCCTTTGCTTTGTTTGCATCTTCTTGAGTATGTGGGATGCTGATCACAGTGCAATCGGGAGGCTAAAGGACATGTCTTTGCTTGGAGGCAGGGGCTTTTTCTGAAAGGGGTCAAAGTTTACTTCTTAAACACTATATATCTGAAAATAATGAGCTTCTGGATTTTCAACTTGGAGGGGAGTGAAAGCTATTGTTTTCTTGGACCCCAAAAAAGCACAGTTAAAATATTAAGGAGCCTTGAAAGCCTATGACAAAGATCTTGAGAAGGTGATCTGTACTCTTTATTTAACTTACTAATCCAATGTAATTTGTTCCATTGGACTAAGGAGGAAATTAATGTTTTTCCCTTAACTTCCATGCTAAACAAAACTGACTCTGGTAGGTTTTAAATGAATGACTAGGGGAGCTGGGAAGAGGTTTAATTTGTCGGCTCCTTTCTCTATAAAGTGAGGACGATGGACAGGTATGCAGACCTCTTCTGCCCTCACAGGCTCTGGTTATAGTGGAAACCAGGAGTACCGAAAGGATGTTGAACACCTGTCAGTCATTCCGTATCCTTCAAAGGAAGGTCGTCTGGGCTCTGGAAGATTGCACACTTTTAATTTTCGAAGAGAAAATTCAGTTAAAGGTTTGTAAGCGGAGGCTAAGAGAGCAGCAAGCAACAAGCACCTTTCCCATTATTAATCAGCAAGGCATTACTTCTACATTGCGGTTAAACATCTGTGTGGAGTTTACTTCGTGTTAGGGTGATTTTGTCATTGTTCCATTGCTATGAAGAGACACCATGACCACGGCAATTCTTGTAAGAGAAAACATTTAATGGGGGGCTGGCTTACAGTTTCAGAGGTTTAGTCCATTATCATCATGACATCATGGCGGCATGCATGGTGCTGGAGCAGTAGCTGAGAGTTAGACTTGGATCCACAGGCTGAGAGAGGGACTCTGTGCTTGGCATGGGCTTTTGAAACCTCAGTCCACCCTCAGCAACACACTCCTCCAGCAAGGCCACACCCCCAATGCTTCTAATCCTTTCAAACAGTGCCTGGTAACTAAGCATTCATATTTACAAGCCTATGGGGGCCATTCTCCTCAAACCACCACAGAGGGCCAGGGTTAGGGTTTGACTCTTACATTGTTGTACTTTGATTAAGCAGTGTACACTGTGTTAAAACCTTTTCCTCCTTCTATGGGGGTCTTAAATTGTACCTCCTGGCAGTCACATTGACAATGCACTATTCTCTAAAGGTTTTGTTACAGATTTGCTCAATAAAACTTAAAGAGACAAAGCTTGGGTAACTCAGCATTGAGAGGTGTTGAGCTCAGACCTTCCATCAAATTTTACTGTCTCTTCTCCACTTTAAATTGTACTTAACTTTACAAGGTATTTTAGTGGTAACTTCAAGAAACCACCTTACTCCTCTCAAGGGTTTGAATTAAGTCCACAGGGATGTCACACTCTGTGGTGGTATTGTGTTCCCCAAAATATTGTGTACCCTAATAAACTTATCTGGGGTCAGAGAACAGAAAGCCACTAGATACTTAGGCTAGAAAATGTTGGCACTCACGCAAGTGAGCCAACATTTATCCTAGCATTCCAGAGGCAGAGATCCATCTGGGATCTCTGTGAGTTCAAGGCTACATTGGAAACAGCCAGGCATGGTGTTTAATCCCAGAAAGCGAGCCTTTAATCCCAGGGAGTGATGGTAGAAGGCAGAAAGATATGTAAGGCGTGAGGACCAGGAACTAGAAGCATTTGGCTGGTTAAGCATTTGGCTAGTTAAGCTTTTAGGTTTTGAGCAGCACAGTTCAGCTGAGAGCCATTCGGATATGAGGACACAGAGGCTTCCAGTCTGAGGAAACAAGATCAGCTGAGAAGTTGGCCAGGTGAGGTTAGCTGTGGCTTGTTCTGTCTCTTCTGATCTTCCAGTGTTCACCCCAATACCTGGCTCAGGTTTGATTTTATTAATAAGAACTTTTAAGATTCATGCTACAACACTCCAACACTTTCCAAGTACCTTCTTCATCCTTAAACTCATTTAATTCTTGGTTAAGCCAATCAAATGTGTGCATCATGCTTATGGGTTAAGTATTGCTATAATCAGCTTTTTATAGAGTGGAAACTGAGGTATAGGAAGTATAGGTAACTTGCTGGGCATGTTAGCCTGAAAACCTGGGGCCTTGTTTCAATCTCTATGATGTTTTTACCTCAGTTCAAATCAACACAAACACTTGTTGGAACATGTTCCCTTTTGTAGTTAGAGGTTTCAGGGAAGAATCTCTAAATTGATGTTTGTGGCAATAGAAAGATATTTACTGTAACATGCTGGGGACACAGAATTTCTTTTTCTTAAACTACAATGCATGTCATCCTCTTCTTTGGACAATGTTGATTTTTGTGAAATAAATACCATCCACTTTAGAAGAAAGATACTAATATGGTCAATTCCAAAGGCCACAGTAGTTTCATTTATTTGGCAATTAAATGAGAGTCCACTCCTCTGGACACTGCAGGCGTAACAGTGACTGGCAATGGTGAAGCCTCAGCTCTCATGAAGCTGACCTCCAAAGGGTCTGAGCCGGGGGAGACACAGATCAGCAACATATATAATGTGTCAGCCAGTGGTGATGCATGATGCTGAGAAAAAAGAAATTGCGGTTTTAAGGAACATGCAGGAGAAGATGGTAGTTATGCTGTTTATATTAAAACGCAATAGGCGAAGGATGGCCTGGGTAAACTGAGAGATGAGGACTCCTGGTAGGGATGAGCATGTGCCAAACCCCTGAGGTCGGGACCATGCTGGCATTCAGTAATCCTTTATAAGAGCTGAAGATTGGACTTCTGCATCAGCCAAAAAGACTGATGGAGCAGCAGAACCGTCAGCCTGTGGTACCTGGGTGCCTGCAAGGGTGTGTATGTGATTCCAAGAGTGTATAGTGCCGGCCAGTCCAAGTGCTATTCCTACCCTAAGTCTGTATAAGGGGTGTTGTGCTCATTTTTGTCAACACTTGTAGGAATTTCACTTTCCACAGACCCTTTTCATGGTTTATTATTTTTTGGAGCAGGCCATTTTTGTAACGCTTAAAGGATACATCAAGGATGTTTAAATTCAAAGTGTTGATTAAGTGCTCCAGACACTCAGTTCCTCTCTTGGGAGGCAACACTACCACCCTTTATTCTGTGCCTGCAGACAATCTAGATGTCCAGATGCACACTGAGCATAGAGGTGAGAGGTCCAGAGTATCTGTGTTTCCATCCTGGGCTTGTTTTCCTTATATGACCTTAGCAGGTAGCCATACATCTAAATGCCCCCACTCTTTCATCAACAGGAGAGAAAGTCATCACTGGACTGTTACAAGGATTAACTGATACTCTTTACATAAAAAGTATGGAAGGTGAAGTATTTATCTGATTTTTGGTACATAATCTCTCATAAATGTTAGTTCTCATGAACATACTTATAGGACGCTCTCATGGTAACCCCACTATACAGATAAGGAAATGAGTCCTAGAAATGTGGAGAGGTAGCTGGACAGGATGCCTTAAGCCTGAAAGCCCAGCACTGGTAAGGCCAAGGCAGGAAGATTGGCACACATTCAGCCTGGACCACATAGTGAATTCCCAGCCAGCTTGGACTGTAGAGGGAGACACCGCCTTAAAAAAACAAAAGAAGAAGAGAGATGGGGCTGGAGAGATGGCTCTGTGGTAAAATTACTTCCCCCGCAATGAAGAGCACCAGAGTTCACACCCCCAGAACCCACATAAACGATAGGTGGGCATGGTGGTCTACCTGACAGACAGCCTAGCCTTGGAAGGCAGAGACTAGCCATGCTGCCGAGCTCTGGGTTTGACTGAGAGACCTGTGGGTCCCAGTGATAAGGTCGGAGAGCAATAGGAAAGGTGATACCCTTGAACCTCAGGCCTTTACCTGCACATGCATGCATGCGTGCACAAACACGTGTGCCTATACACATGAAACATCGTACACACACACACACACACACACACACACACACACACACACACACACACACACACACACACACGGAACAAAGAAATAAACAAGGAAGGGAAAGGTCAGAAGTCTCCCAGGGAGCAGTGGCCAGCAGGTGACAGCACACCGTGCCGGGGTCCCTCCGTTCCCACCTCCGGAGTTTCCCAGGTAATGAGGGGCCTCTCCTGTGCTGTTCTTTTAAACAAAGTAAACTATGGAAATGCCCATGAACAGAAATGCGAAGAAGAGGCGTGTGGTTGTTGGAGAGGCTTGTCAAATCCTTTTATTTTTAACCGTGGCTTTAGTCAAGGGTATTTCACAAATGCTCGTAAAGTTCATTTCCACCTCAGGCAACTCCTTTCTTTTCACAGATGCCTCTGGAGTGTTATGTTCCATGAATTCTCACAGGAGTGAAAAATACCAGACAAAGTAGACAAAGCCTCCGTTTCCATGATGGTCACAGTTGCAAGAGATGTGGAAAAATTGATATCAAAGCATTAAAATATCACGTAGTATTTGCTTTCATAGAGTTTCTCTAAATAGTGGAAAGGATAATTTCCTTAATTTTTTAAATGATTTTTTTTATAGAATTTCCCAATTTTATTGTTTTTTAATATACATCAGGTAGTTCTTGGGAACAATAAGCTAGTTCTGCAATTGTGGCACCTTAGAATGTACTAAGCATTTGGTGCTGTTGCTTGTTTTGAAGGTTCAGTGGTTTGCAGGTAGGTGCAGCACTATTTGCTAGCTGAGATTCTGTTATTAGTGGCTCGTATACAATTTTCAGCCCGTGAAGAACTAGCAATGGGCTTGGGTCTTAAGGAGATTGTACCCGAGGTGGGCAATGTGAGCACAGCCCGCCTGGAAGCAATGACAAATTATAAATGCTGTCAGCTATTATTTCTTGGATGAAGGAAGAAACAAACCTTGAACCATTAATTCTGATTTGTCTGGTGCACGTGATTTACCCAGCTACATGCCTTGAGGAAATAAAATACATAGTATTAGGCTTGGAAAATAATATACTTTTCAATCAGCCGACTTCAGTCAGCTCGTGAGTTTTCTTTTTTTAAATAATATTTTTCACATTTTCAAATATATCATAGCAGGAATGCAATGAAAAAGATTGAAATGCAGAATGATGTCAATATTCGCTTAGTCATTACCATCGCTGAAGGCCCCAGATGTATTTCCAGTTGTGCTCTGAGCTTTCTTCTAGGCATGACTATTGTAGGGGGCCTGCCCCTACTTTTCTCCCTCTTGAGCAGGGAGAGAGGAAGAATATGTAGATAAACATATAGGGGAGAGAGACAGATAGAAACATAGGACAGCCTTGGGAGGGCCTGGGTCAAAACCCACCAGCCCCTTCTGTCGCTACTAAAGGGCTTTTAAAGGAATGCCAAGGGTGGAGCAAAATACCTCCCCCAGCACAGCCAAGTGCAGACCATCTCATACACCTGGTGATCATGCACATGGCCAAGCCATCCCCTAATGCAGCCCTGCTGTGTAAAGCAAGCTCAGCTCTCGCTAGGAAGCGTGTGTCGGCTCCCACCGATGATCATTGCCTGCTTCCTCACTCAGGTAACCTTGTCACTCACACTTCCTAATTCACCTGCCCTGGTAAGGGAAAGCATGCCTCATAGGGCTTCGGGCATCTCCATCCCCACTCAGTTAAGGGCGAGGGTTTTCCTGCTTAATTTTGCACACCTTCCAGCTGATGCCTGTGGGCCCAGAGCTGTGCACAGCCCACAGGAAGAGCCCCAAAGGCTTGTTCTGGGGTGAGAGCTGCGTTGTCGTTCCGATGCTCTCACTGCTGCAGGCAGGCTCCTCGTCAGCCTGTGCCATTCTTTCCTCTGTGGTCTCAGTGTGTATATGCCCCCAGCACTCGGATTGTTGAAGTCTTACATTCATTACCCTTCTCAGTGTGAAGACCAAACACTTGACACGTGACAGCTTAAGGGGGAGAATTCATTTGGGCTCCTGGTTTGAGGGTGTGGGAAAGCACAGTGACTGGAGTGGCTTGTAGCAATGGCACCAGAGCATGGGACAGCTTGTTCAGTGGACCAAGAAAGCAGGATAGGGTAGGAAACAGGCTGCCCCAAGCCCACTCATTACTCCCAGTGACCCATTCTTATTCCTCCAGCTATGTTCCCCCCCCATTAAGGGAGGTATCACAACCTCCCAAAACAGTATCACCACTTGGGAAGCAAGTTTTCATCCACATTCAAATCATAACAAACCTGAACCCCAAGGTTAAGAATTAGGCATTAGGAAATGGGGCTTTCGGGAGGTGCTTTGGTCCTGGGGACAGAACCCTCAGAGATGAGGTTAGTGGCCTTATCAAAGTGGTCAGAGGGTCCCCTCAGCCCTTTTGCTGCGTGAGATTACAGTGAGAGAATGATGGCCTGTTAGCTAGTGGATAGGTGCTAACTAGACACCAAACGGGCCTTGACCATGGACTGTCAGCCTCCAGAACTGTGAGAAATCAACTCACGTTATAAGCTTCCCAGTTTATGACAGTGTGTCACAGCATCCCAAATGAGCTATAAGACACACACCCCCTTTCTCAACCTCTCTAAAACCTGTCTTTGTACCTCTTCGTCTCGGTTCTTTTAGATCCTCCCTGTTTATCTAGTGAGCGTTCTAGACTTCCCAAGGCCTCGCTGCGTGTTGATTACCTAATGTATTACTACTTTTCTTGTTACGTGCTAAGAGCAACATCATGGTGGCTCACAGTTCAAGGGAACAGCCTATCAAGCAGGGACATCAAGGCAGGAGGAACGTGAGGCTGCTGGTCACAACACATCCACAGTCAAGAAGCAGGAAGTGATGGATGCTTGTACTCAGCTCACTTTTCCTGCTTAAGCACTCTAGGGTCCCACCCCAGGGAATGGCTCCATCCACAGTAGGTACATCTTCCCACTTCAATGAACCGAATCAAGACAGTCCCTCAAAGCCATGCCCGGAAGCCAAGTGAGTCTTGATCTCATCACCAGGTTGGCAGTTGAGATTAACCGTCATCTCTGACAAATGCATTCAACCTTAGGAATGTTGGAAAGCAGGCAGATTTCTTTAAGGCAGATCTGTTGTGTAGCTTCTTTTAGACAGATGGGCTGTTAGATGGCCCTAATCAGATGGAGATAGGGAGAAGGTAGCTGTCGGCTGCCACTTATCAGTGTTTGCCCTGAAGACATAGGCAGTGGCTCCAGGCTATTGGCGGAATGTTGAAAGTACTTTGGAGTTAAAGACTTGGGTTTGCAGTCTCTTCTTCATCCTGTACCACTCACTACCTGGGAAGAAAAGCTCGGACAGGTGCAGAACAAAGGGATTGCTGTTCTCTTTCCATATAAGAGCTGGAGACGTGAGATTTTCTCCAAGGGCAACACCATGTTTTGTCATTCCTGAAAGTGGATGAACCTCATCTATTTGCCCTGACTTGTTAAGATTGGCCCCGAGAAGTAAGTATATCTGAACAAAAACACTTATGGCATTCTCAGACCTCAGGCAGCCCATTCTTTGTGAGTCAAAGATCTCTTTCACCTGGCGTTGCAGAAATGAAGGTATTTTTTAGGAGACACTTATCTCCCTCAATCTGGCTACCAGACTGTTGAAACAATGGACCCCAAAGAAATGAGAATTTCCCCCAGGAATTTCAGACTGGGATAAGGGAAAGGTGCAACCAGAGTGGGAAACTTGTCTCTCAGGAAGAGATATCATACAGTTCTAATAATTTCTCAGACCATTATACAGGATGAGACTGAAGCCCAGAAAATAATGTGTTAGTAATGGGCAGGACCACACCTAGACCAGGACTGTTTAGATGTGCACATCCTTGCACCTTTATTTAAACTTCAATCTTACTTACATTAGGACCTCAAACAATAGATTTGGGGGTCCTGCTGAATCCCTTTGTCCCTGTTCCCCATGTGGCCACATTTCCATTATTAATTAGGTTCTTTTAATTGGCTATGGGGTTGGGTAACAACACATCCTGTGACTCCCAGGTTCAATAACATCCAGGGCTTCCCTTCTTTCAAGACTCCTTCCCTAGCCACTGCCCAGTGTCCTCTTGCCTGACTGACATGTACCCACAGCCAGCTTTCTCCAGTTTCTAGCCTGCCGAATCCGCTTGGAAAACTACATTGACTTGTTTTCTGCCTACACACACACACACACACACACACACACACACACACACACACACACACACACACACCACTTTAAACAGTGCTATCCAGCAATGCGGTTCTTTCTGCCGCTGTGTAAAGTGCTGTTGTGCATCCACAACCATAGGGGTATGTCTGACTCTGATGAAATGAAATAGTAAAGGGTGGAGCCCAGCACTTGATGGAGATAGAACAAACACTAGCTTTCTTAATCTTTTCTGTGGTTGCTCTTCAGACAGGAAGTGACATGTGGCAGGCCATTTAACTCCTGCTCCCTTGCAGGGTTATGGTGCTAGGATAAGATAATGGACCTCTAGCCTTCCCTGTTGGGGGTTAAGTTCATCCTTCAGGTGACTTTAGTTTAACAGGCAATTTGTCCTCACCGTTGTGCCTCAGTTTCCTTGTCTACAGAGTTGGTATTTCACATGATTCCTATTTAGCATAATGTGGACCTTAAATTTGTTATTCTATGAATTGCTTACTAAATACTTGCCTGTCATAGAGCTGAGTGGCTAACTGCAGTATTTAAATATGAGAGGACTGTTTTGTTACTTCAGCTGTAAGCGTGGGGCTGCAGGGCCTCAACCTTAAAGCATTGGGTTTTATTGATACTCAGCATCAGGTAGCACATTCCCTTTAAGCTTGGATTCTCCAAAACAGGGGTGGAGAGTGTTGGGCCAGGGTTGGGATAAAAGCAACACCAGTCTTTCCAAGGACCAGTTTCTGAGTCAGCAAGGCAAGATGTATACATCTCTCAAACACCAGATAAGAGTCACTTGGCATTTGCTGGACACAGAGTCTAGGGCCTTGCCCAGGACCTAAATCTAAATATCCTGGGAGGAATGTTAGAATCTTGATGCCTAACAACCCAGAAAAATAATACTACCTGGAGGCACTAAGCATCAGAACACACATGAAGCTCCAGCAAACATGTCTGCTTGAATCTCACCACTGACGTTCTCATCCGACTGGTACCAGGGGCTGGGAGCATCTATAAGGACCCTTCCCGCCCCCACTTCCTCCTCCTCTCAGATATTTCTAATGTGAGCTAGGATTGAAAAACCACTGAAGTAGACTGTTGGATTTCTAGGTCTTCTCAGAATCAGTTGCAGTGTGTGTGTAACATGCTTACACATATGCAGCCGGCTAAGTTAGGCTCTACGTACAGGAGTAGTCAAGGGCTGAGGCAGGCAAGTGAGGCCCCAGAATTCACTTTCAAAACAGTCTTTCCCTGTGAGGCTTCTGCACGCTGGACTTTCTGAACTATCATTTGTCCCTTTCCTGAACATTGCTGAACAAATGACACCAGATCCCGAGATCTCCCCATTCTGATCCCATCCGTCAGAAATGAATTCATGCCTGAGCTGTGGGTAAAGCTCCAGCTGGCTTTCCTCTGATGGTTATGGTTTCCAGGTATGCATCTTGTTTTTAATATGCTTTGAATCACTTGTTGTGAGTTTTTTGTATGGGCCATGGATGTCACAGGTCAGATGATGAAATCACGTAAACTTGCTGGGACACTACAACAGGTCAAGCCAATTGTCCTTCAGTACGGGGTGGCTGTACTCTTGGAGCTGTTAAACCCAGCGCTGAAGACACCGAGGGCCGCTAGTCTGTTTGTTTCTATTATGCAGACAGAAGCAGCTATAGCCTGATTCATTGAACAGTCACATGGTCAACCTTTCCTATGGCCAAATTCAGACACAATTTACCAATAAGCTTTGCTCTTCACATTTCCCATGTGGCTGGTCTAGACTGAGGCTACTTAATGTATGGTTCTCATAGAGCAGCAGCCTTGGATCTCTGGCTAGAATATACATTCTCAGGCCTCGCCCCATCTGGCTCAGCCTGTTGGGTCTGCCTGACTGCCTGGCACCCTGTTTTGTTGTATTATACTGGCTGATTTCCGCTAGTATGAGTCAGCATCTGTAAGTCCCATTAACTTTAAAGATACTGAGAAGGTAATTGCCGAGCCTGGGAGGTCAGACTTACCTTTGGGCAGAGGTGAATCTATCAAGAAATTGTTACTGAACTGGTAGCCAGTTGGGGTCTGTCTCTTTCTTGTCTGATTCTCTAGAACTCCAGACCTGTGAGGCTACCACATGTTCCTGTAGATTACTCCAGTGGGGCTCATTTGGTTCTGCCATGTGCATACCAGTGAACTGTCCAGTGGCAGGAGCCTGCTCTACAGCCACCTTTGGAGCCTTTGCAAATGGTGACGAAAAGAGACTTCTTGAAATTCTATGGGGTAGCCAGGAATGGTGGTTGCATGCCTGTAATCCCAGAACTTGGATGTGTTTAGTTACGAAGTGAGATGTAGGACAGCTGGGCTATATGAGACTGTCTCAAAATCACAGACAAACACACAGCAATTCTATGGAGTGCATCTCTCTATAAATTATTAGCATTTTTTATTTTATAGATATTTAGAGAAAATTTAGGGTCACAGGTAAATTGAGGAAGGCACAGAAACATCCTACACGCTTCCTATCACCTGAGCAACATCTCCATTGTCAACATTCCCCATAAGCATCTTTTAATAACTAACGTCTACACTTAATTCAGACTTCCTGAGCTCTTACCTAATATCCGTTTCCTGTTCCGGGACCCCATCCAGGGCACCACGTGACATTGAGTCATCTCTTCGGAGGCTGCTCTTGGCTAAGTTTCTCGGTTCCTTGTTTTTGATGACCTTGGCAGTTTTTGAGAAGTATTTTTAGGTTGTTCTTCAGCTGGAATGGGGATTTGTTTGGTGTCTTTGTCATGCTCGGGTCAGGCTTACCAGTTCTTAGGTGGAAAGACCACCACCAAAGCAGGCTGTTCTTAGCCCGCATAGCTGGGTCTTGGGCTATGAAGATAATTTACAGTGTGGAGATTAGCTTTCATTAGGCTGAGTCAGTGTTTGCTGGGTTTTTTCCACTTGGCAAGCCACTTTCCTCCCCTTCACCTCCAGTACTCATAGAAGGAAGTCACTGTGTGCTGTGTAAGGAGCGGGTGTTACTACACGCCACTTCCTTCAGAGTAGAGCAACAATATGTATGAACTATTTGGAATTTTTCCATGTGAGTGCTTGGTTAATCCTCTACTCACATTCATTCAGTCATTCATTTATATCCGTTTGATATATTAATATTTACTCTATGCTTTGTGCTATAATTTAATCCTATTGAATGTTTTTGGTTAAGTCACTCCTTACGTCAGTTCTCTAGGGTCGCCATAACAGCACAGACTGAGGGGATGAACTGACAGTTTTATGTCTCAGAGTGATGCTTCAGGGATCAGCTTCCCTTGGCTTGGAGATGGCAGCTCTGTGTTGTCCTCTGTGTGCGTCCATATCCCGATGTCCACTTCTTACAAAGACATGCGTGAGATTGATGGAAACACAACTGCCATCCCCTCACCGTAACCTCTTACCTCTTTTGAAGTACAGCCCAGTTCTGAAGTGCTGGGGAGATGGGGCAGAATGTGAATTTCAGAGGAACAGCGTTCGGCTCATGCTATTGCTTGAAGGCCTCTTGAGGAGATAATCATTTTTGCCAAGCATTAATCAGGAGTGGTGGACATGGGCTATGTTTTGTAGCTTACCTTATCAACACTGTCATCCTGTCAAGAGGCAATAGTGTGCCTTCCCTACAGTAGCTGAGGGTGGAGAATTGGAAACCAGCTGCTTTGCTATGGGAATGGAATGCTGTGACTGAGGACCCTCTGTTGCGGCCATAATGATATCGTGGGGCCCAAATGTGTTCAGAGGAACCAAGAGAACTTTCAGGCAAGCTGTGTAAGTGAGGTGTGGGACGTTAACTGGGAAACTTGTGGCCACATGCTTTTTGTGTGAGCTGTCTCTGCCGTTACTGAAAAGCATCATCTCTAGCTACGTGATTGTACCCAGAAGCTGGAAGTATGATCTCAGTGCTAAAAATGTGGAAGAAAAATCGGTGATTTATTTGCTTTTTTATTTTTGTAAAGCTGGGGATGAAACCCAGAGCATCAAATGTGCTGGACAAGCCCTCTACAATTGAGTTTATCCCCATCTCAAGTTGGAAGATTACTTCAAGGGTAACTGCTGCTTAACCTGTGTGCCAGTCAGTATGGCACAGAAGGATCTTTGTCTCTATTCTTAGCTAAGGGTCATGCAACGAAAAGCCTTCTGATGTGCACCTTGACCAGAGCGGGTATGGGTGTTGTGTAATGAACACCTATCCCTGGGCCCTTAGCCCAATCTTTGAAGCCACCTGAGTTGATCATGACCTCACAGACAAGAGAGCCTGCTAGGTTCTGTGCTTTCAGCATGTCTGGTCCTAGCAAAAGGTAAGCATGGCCTCATAGTACCTCATGTCACATGTCATGCAAGCGTCCTCTTGTAGCACTAGCTTGGGGAAATGGCCCAAGTGTAGAAAGATGTTATTAAAGGCTGGGGAGGTGCAGAGGGTCAGGGGAGGCTAGATGAAAGGAGCCTGGCTAATGAGGACAAAACATCAAGAGATAGAAGGAATAAAATCTGTTGCTCCCAGCATGGGGAAGACTGCAGTTCACAACAGCCTATCGTATATGCAATGGCAGAGAGGACTTTGAAGGCTCTAAACACATACGTAACAAGGAGAGGTAATGTCCATTCCTCTGATTTGATCCAGGCATTCCTGTATGCAGGTGCTGAAATACCACACTGAATGCCATGAATATGCACAGTTAATGTATAGCACACACACACACACACACACACACACACACACACACACACACACACACACACACACACACTACTATGAGGTATAAAAGAACAAGTTTGGAGAAAGCCTGAACCTCAGTGCAGATTTCTTCATCAGTGTGATGAATGCTGACTGACATCCTGCCCTCCAACTTCTACTCTTCTTTAGCTACGGGACCTTTAGACCAGTCATTATGGCCCAGGGAAAACCATAGGCTCACATGCTTGAACATTTGGTCCCCAGTTGCTGGTATTCTGGAAAGCTGTGGAAACTTCAGGAGGTGGGACCCATCTGGAAGGAATAGGTAACAGGGGAACAAGCCTTGGCATCTCTAGTCTGACCCTGCTTCCTGTCCCTTCTTGGCTTCTTGGTCTGTGAGCAAGGAACAGCTTCATGTTTCAAGTGTCATGGCTGTGAGCCAGCATCAGCAGGATGCCTTCCCTGCCATGATGTACCGGATCCTCAAGCCATGGGCCACATAAATTCTCCCTTAAGTTGTTTCTTGTTAGGTATATGGTCACAGTGATGAGAAAAGTGACTAATACATCGGTTGAAGGCCATACTCCCCAACTTCCGTTGTAACCGGATGTGGCCATGTGATTCAGTTCCAGCCAGTCAGATGTAAGTAGGAGTGTAGTATGTAGTTCCAGTGAGACATCTGAGGGGAGTCCTTCTAGAAAAGGGTATGTGTCATTTGCTCCTTTTCCCTCCCCCTTTTCCCTTGGTCCTGGGATGCGGTGGCTGGAGTTTGAGCAGGCATCATAGACCATGACATGCTCTTGAAACTAGAAGCCTGATGTGAAGACAGTAGATCCAGGGAGACAGACTCTGCTGAGGTCGAGTTGTGTCAGGCACAGCTGTGCACAGACTTACAACCTCTGCATAAGAGAGAGAAAAGCCTTTCATCTTAAGGCATTGGTGTTTATTTTCTGTTATGTACAGCCAAACCTAGTTCTTTCTTAATGAACCTTTGGTATGCATGAAAATCATCTGGGGACTCCACTTGAAAATACTTGCTGTCTGGATACCAGTTCCAGACGTTCTGATTTCATTGGTCTGGCATAGACTCCAGGCAAGTGTCATTCTTTTAAAGTACTCAAGTGACTCTGAGTGACCAAGGATGAGAGCCACTGTTCTAATTCTGTGTGTGTGTGTGTGTGTGTGTGTGTGTGTGTATGTGTGTGTGTGTGTGTTGCATGCCCATGGGTGTACATGTGCACCCATGTGTGCATGTGGGGAGGCAAGAGCAGGACAGAGGGTGTCTACCTCTATTGCTCCCTCCCTACTGCCTTGAGACAGAATCTTTTTGAATTGGAAATTTGCCATTTAGGATAGGCTGGCCGGCCAGTCCTTGGAACTACCGTCTCTACCACCCAGTTCTGGGGTTACAGGCATGTGTGGCCATACTCGGCATTCTACGTGGGTGCTGGGGATCTGAACTCAGATCCTCATGCTTGTAGAGAGGTGCTTTTATCCACTGAGCCATCTCTTCAGCCCCAGAATAAGAGGTTGTGGCTGCCCCCTCTGAGCTCCAAACTCAGGACCTTCAGATGTGAGACTGACAGGCACACTGCCTGCTGCACTGAGAAGTGGGCTCCTGGTTTTTATTGTCTTCTTTAGTGACTACTCACTGGGAGGAAGGGTTTTTCTGATACTTTGTGACACATGTTCTGTTTCTGGGGCCCCAGAGGCCAGTCCTGGGATCAAGGCATATGGAACTAATTTAAAACAAGGTGCATTTAGCTATTTCAAACAATCTGGAGGATTTGAATGCTAATGTGCACACCAGCAGATTCCAGAGGCTTAGAAAGCTTCAAAATGGAGGTCCATGAAGACTGTGCAGTGTGTGTTACTTCTGAGGAAGTGAGTGAGCCTTATGCATTTCTCTTCCCTCCGCCGAGTTCAGTGGCTCTTCTGGAGATAGCAAGGACCTTGGCAGTGGGGCACTGGAAGCTAAGTAAAGAGTCTGACAAAGATGAACTGTAGCCGAGTTACTTGAAGGGGACAAGGACAGTTCTACATTTTTATTTCTATGAAGTCAGTTAAGTGCTTGCATATCTGAGGAGTCTTCACGATAAATCAAAACCCGGTTTAATTTCCCAGGCTATCCATTATACCAATTTGACAGCGATTTCTCTCTTTCCTGGCCAGAGGCAGAGACTTGAAATGATCATGTGCCATTTTTTATATGCCTCATTCAGAACAAGGCTTTCCAATATGTCTCCAGCTGCTGTATCTCCTGAAGTTCATTGGTGAGAACGGAGTCACAACCTTTTTTTTTCCCCTGCTGATGCGCTGTGAGTACAGATTCACTCTGATAGACTGAACCCAGCCCAAACTACCTGGTTCTCCTTTCCCTTGCTAGAGAGGGGCAAAGTGCGCTGAACCTGTCACTATGAATGCCTGTAAGGGGCTTGTGTTGGCCAACGGCCACAGCCATTGTCAAAGAGATTTCATGGGGACAGTAGAGTATGTGACTGGGCATGGTAAGTATTGTGTAATGTGAAGAACTCTATCTAATGATTGTATAGCCCATAATTTCTATGTGTAATAATGTATAATATAGTAATCCTACTGTGCATACAAGCAGAGAAAGGCAGATGACATGATGAGAAGATAGAGGTAGGCCTCTGGTAGAGACACATGATGTTATGGGAAATGACCCATCTCTATAGTTCAGCAGGTATTGCCAGCAGTGTGGATGCTCATTCTGTGTCTCAGCAGCATTGATACAATGATGGGATTTCCTGTTAGGCCACCCTAAACCCTTTGCAATGACTGTTGGATGTGTGTGCATTTGTGAAATTCCACATTTCAGTGGGTATAGAGAAAGAATGGGGAGGGGGGATTTGTCTCCCTCGTACTTTACCTTTGCAGCCTTTTCTAGAAGATTTGTAAATGGAACATCTGAAAAGCACTAGTTTCTACTGTTGGCACTGGTTAGCTCGTGCAAAATTTGCCTCAGTTGTCATTTAGAGATTTGTATCATTTCTCAGGCACCTTCCACCTTTAAAATATTGTACAATGTTATTTCCAAACACAGTCGGTGGGTGGGGAGGGCAGCGGGCTGTTTCTGCCTTGCCACCCCACATTGAGCTTAATTCAGAAGGCATTCTGCTCTAGTTTTTTTTTTTTTTTTCCTGTTGATGTGATAAAGCACTCTGATCAAAAGCAATGTAGAAGAGGGGAGGGTTTGTTTCAGTTTACTTCTCCTAGGTCACAGTCCCTCTTCGAGGCAAATCAGGGCAGCAACCGAAGGCAGGGATCCTCTGGTGGCAACAGTGGAGGAAGCTTGCTTGCTGGCTTGCTCATTGTATCACTCTCTGGTTGATGTTTAGCTTTCTTATACATCCCAAGAGTGCTTGCTTAGGGATGGTGCCACCCACAGTGAGCCTTCCTGCATCAGATACATGATCACAGTCCAAACCTGATCTAAGCAACCCCTTAACCGAGGCTTTCCTCTCAGATGTCTCCAGCCTGTGTCAAGTTGGTAATTAATACTAATTCTGACACATTCTTGCCCCAATAAGGAGGGCCTAGTTGACAGGAAAGGAACATGGAATGGGGGATGGAGTTCAATTATTCTGTAATATTGAAGCCCTGGGGGACTGCTTCAGGGGAAATGGGTAGAGAAAAGTTTCGGCTGAAGCTCACGTAGGTGTCTGGACTGGGACTCTTAGTTATGTTTCTATTACTAAGAAGAGACATCATGGCCAAGACAACTTATAAAGGACAAATTGAATTTGAGGGGCTCATGGTTCCAAGGTTTAGAGTCCATGACCATGATGGGGGAAGGCATGGCAGCAGACAGGCGGACGTGGTGCTAGAGCTGGAGCTGAGAGCTCACGTCTGATCTATAGGCCGGAGGCAGAGAGAGTGAGCTAACTAGGGAAGGCGTGGGCTTTTGTAACCTCAAAGCCCACCTCGAGTGACTCACATCCTATAAAAAGACCACACCTCTGACAGTAAAGCTGTACTTCCCAATCCTTCCCAAACAGTTCCACTAACTGGGGACCAAGCATTCAAATATATGAGCCTGTGGGGGCCATTCTCTTTCAAAGCACCACAAAGGGTCCCTCAGGAGTCACGATCTGAAGAATTTTTATACCACAAACTGGGTCTTCAGCTGACTCAGGATGGGGTCTTTCTATATTAATTCCAGGCTGCTGCTGCTGCCCACTCACCTTACCTGATCCAGCAAGCAATGTCCTCAAGGAATATGACATCAGTCAAAAAGTGGATGAGCTGGTCCCAGTCAAACCTCATTGGTCTAGATACAGGACCACGAGGTAGCCGAAGCCCTGGAATGTCTCCACAGGGCCCCAGCCGATGCTGCTCTGAAATAGGCTGCGGAGAAATGCAGTGAAGACCTCACAGGCATTCTTAAGTGTGGGCTGCAGCTGCTGCAGCCAGCCCTGCCCACTGCTCTACTGCCTCTGCTCTGGGAGGTGAGACAGGATGCTTTGGGAAAACTCCCTGTCTTGAGGTCTGCTGCCAGACTCTGAACCAGACACGGTGCTTCAGCAGACCTGAGGATGAGAATTCTGAGGTGCCAGTGGCTTCTCCCAGGGGCAAGGTATCAGACCAGGATTTCCATGATCTAACATCCATGAATTCCTTCTGTCAAGATGATGCAGCTTCAGCTTGTCCCCGGGCCCAGGACCTGCATGGCTCCTGAAAGCTTCATTTTTATTTTTATTAAGACAAACTCTTTCATTGGCTTGGAACTTGCCAAGTAGGCTAGGCTGGGGCTCAGTGATCTGCCTGTGTGCCTCTCCAGCACTGAGATTAAAGGTGTGCACCACCGCGTCTGAACCTTTTTTCATGAAGTCAATATTGACTTTTGCTGTCACCGGTCGGTCCCAGCAGCCCTTTTGCTCCTTGCCTTGTTTGAACTCTCACTACCATTCAACCCTGGACTCCTGTCTCTGTTTCTCAGAGCTTCCTTCCCCTTGTTTTTCGTGCCTTTCATTCTATCAGTCCCTTGGCTTGCTTCCTACTGCTTTGGTCCTTCCCGTTTGCTATCTCTGTTTATTAGTGCTCCTAGGAGTTCCGGCTGTGTGCTTTCTTACGTCAAACTTACACCATTCTGCAGGTTAGATCGTTCATATCCATGGCTTCGGTCCAATAGCCATACCATTAGTACACTCCTAAATGAGTGTTTTCACAGAACTGAGCAGATATTTTCACTTGTATATTTTGCCTTGAAGTCAACAAGTGCAGGTCTGGACTTGGCTTCTATTGGAAACACAGCATCTCCAACACCTTCCTCCTCTGGCCCCACCTTGCTCTCTCAGACATGAGGCTGATGGCTTCTTCTCTAAACTGGGACTGCCTCGGTCCCTCAGAATTAGGAAAATTGACCAACTGGCTTTAAAAGGCATTCTATATAGGCCAGCCAGGGCCACATAGAGAGACCCTGTCTCAAAAACACCAAAATATAAACACATTTACAAAAGGCTTTCTGTAGCCCTTTAGTTCAAGTCTCTAACTTACAGGCAGGCCCCTTGACTCTAATCTTAAAACTTTTTGTTAGCTTTCTCCAGCCCTTATTTAAGTCCATACATTTCTCACTTTCACAGGACTTTTCTGTCCTCTGTCCCTTAAGCATGCAGTTTTCTCTGCCTCCATCTTCTTCTTCCCTAGTCATTTTCTGACCATGTATCCAGACCTCAGCTTAGCTTACATGTCGGTTCTGCAGGGAGGTCCTTCCTCCTCCTTGGACAAAGCAGTAGCCCTTTTTACTGAATAGTCTTTAACTCATGCTTTTCCTGCCTCCACCTCCCAAATGCTGGGATCACAGGCACACACAGCCTGGCTCAGTTCTCAACTCTTGACTTCACATTAGTAGCTGCGGAGGAAGTTTTAAAAAGGACTCAGTGATCTAGTTCATGCCCCAACCCAGAGAGCTGGAAGGGGTGTGAATCAGGAATTTCCTGGACAGATTGGTAAATCCTCACCGAGTGAGGCTCCATCTCTGGTCTGGGAACCACTGTTTGAACCCATTGGTCTAAGAGCTAGACCCCACTGCAGGCTTCCCACCCACAAGTGCAGCCCTCTGCATGGCACTCATTACACATTAATACTACTGCCTGATAAAAACCATTTTTCTTGCTCAAAAGGCAAACGGTTCTTTTTTGTAAGAGGTCAAGTTCCCTGACTTTCTTCTTCCTTCTTATCCCTTGGGTTTAGCAAGGTCCTAGTAAGTAGTAAGGACTTATTTAGTGTATGTTGGATAAAATGAATAAAAGGATGTCTGGGTAAGAAGGTAGGTTGATTATAGCTATGTATCGACCAAGGGGAAAACACTACAGAGTAAACCTAAGGGTGCTGTATGTATCTGTCGTCTTGATTAGGGCTCATTGTTCATTCAAAGGTAATAAATGTCTCTTGAGGTGTTCCTGTGCCTCAGTTCTGCTGCACATTTTCACCAGTACTTGAAACACACAGCACACACACACACACACACACACACACACTTCCATGCTTGTGTATGTGGTAGTCTATATTTTGGAAAGGCAAATTTGCTTCTACTTATTTGTTCAGTTTTTTTTTTTAGAAAGGGACATAGGAGCTCACTCTGTAGCTTGTGGTGGCCCTAAATTCATGGAGATTCTCCTGTTTCAGCTTCCAGAGCATTAGGATTACAGGCATGAGACACTGTGGAGGGTTTCAGAGTAGAAGAAGACAAAGAAGACCAGAAAGCATGCATGTGTATTTCTTTATTGCCAACATATTTAATTTCTAAAAATGACCTTCAGCCCTGCTAGGGTTGTTGTGGATTAATTACTTCTTTTGGGAGAGGGTATTCTGAAGTAGATCAAAACCCTTTTATTGGGCTAGGGACGTAGCTCAGCATATGCTAGGCCCTTGATTCTATTTCCAACACTACAAGCCAACCAACAGCCAACCACAAAAGCCCTTTTAATGTTTGTCTACTATATAAAAGTTTTTGTTTCTTGAGTGAGAGACCAGAAGAGGTTATAGATTATACTTACAAAGTACATGCGTATTTACTTGTTATTTATTGAATGCTTTCTATATGAAACACAACTGTAGAAATGATAGATACATTTTCTGCCCTTCTTTTTAGTTCATGGTGGGAAATATGCAAGCAATCAGTATTTAAAATATAGTACAGTAAGTGCTTGTATAATTTAAATTTGGTTTGTCTCCTCCAAAACTCACACTGAAAACTGATTACTGTTTGGCATTGTTGGGAGGTGGGCCTTTAAGAAGTGTTTGAGGAGAACTAATGCCTTCCTGTAGTGTGGTCTGTAGCTAGAGTTTTCCTGCCTTGCCCACAGTCAGGACAAATCTTTGTCACCCGCCAGTCCCACAGCCGCTCAGACCCAACCAAGTAAACACAGAGACTTATACTGCTTACAAACTGTATGGCCGTGGCAGGCTTCTTGCTAACTGTTCTTATAGCTTAAATTAATCTATTTCTATAAATCTATACCTTGCCACGTGGCTCATGGCTTACCAGCAGCTTCACATTCTGCTTGTCCTGGTGGCAGCTGGCAGTGTCTTCTTCTGCCTTCCTGTTCTTTCTTTTCTCCTCTGTGTTAGTCCCTCCTATACTTCCTGCCTAGCCACTGGCCAATCAGTATTTTATTTATTGACCAATCAGAGCAACACATTTGCCATACAGAACATCCCACAGCAGTGGTCCTCTTTAAATTTTAATTTAGTGTTATTTACATTTATATAATGATGGGGGGTGGGGCATACCATTGCTTGGGTGTGGAAATCAGAGGCCAACTTGTAGGAGTTTAGGTTCCAAGGACCTATCTTGGTTTGTCAGACTTTCTGGCAAGTGCCTTTACCCACTGAGCTGTGTTATGGCCCTGAGTTTTCACACTTAGGAGCCTGGGTTAGTCACTGCAAGAGTGGGGAGTTTGAAAAAAGCCCACCATTGTCTACACCCCTGCTTGCCCTTTTGTGTTGTGCCGTAAATTGAAGCAGCGTGAGGGCCTCACCACTCACTCACAGGAGCTTGGTTTTGGACCTCCAGCATCTAGAGCTTGAGTCACAGCATACCTCTTTTCTTTGCAGAGTACCTAATCTCGGGAATTCTGTTTCAGCAACAGAAACCAGACTAAGCTGATGCGACAGTAAACTGTGTGAAGAGTCTTGGAAGTATCCAGTGTTACTCATAGACAAGTGCAGACCTGCAGGGTTATGTTCATCAGCATGGAGCATCAGCTGGGTTGCAGGTTATCTGTTGTCTATGGGCCATACCTCAGGGCAGATCCCGGAAGAAATACCAAGAGCTTTATCAGACCAGTCAAGTGTCTAGGACTCATGGATGAGATTCAGTAGGATCATATGTGTCAGAAAATGCACAAAGCCCCATATTTACATGTTTAGAACTTCTGAAGTGAGTTCATTGTTCTCTTATGTTCTGTGCTGTGTAAATTGAAGGAGGAACAAAAAGAATTGGTGAAGAAGTGATACTGTGCCTACAGTAAAACTGGGATTTCCCTAGGACCCCCACAAATATAGAAGTAATCTGTGGCCAACAATACTTTAAAAAATACGTTACGATCAAACAATACTTAACATATACTAGGAAAACTCAATAAAGAGTTTTAATTTTGTGAAGAACTTAACAATAGTGGCAGGAATGTTGTGGGAATAATTGATCATTTTCTCATTAGATTTAAAGTCCATTTGATAAGATGGACCTTCACTCATGGCTGCCTAGGTCATAGCCCCCAGGACTATTATTCTGCTAAACAGACATAATAAACCACTCCCAAGTTCATATCTTTATACCCCCAGATTAGGGTGTCTCTCAATCTTATCAGAGAAGCTCCTTTTTGCAGTGGTTGATAATTAATTTAGAGGCCAACAACCAGTCATTGGGCAGAGAATAAGAGATGGTCGAGTGCTCACCCCAAAATGAGATATCTGTACCACACTCCTCCCCACCGAGGCTGAGGGGACATCATGGAAGAAGAGGCAGAAAGATTAAAGGGCCAGCAGGAGTGGATGTCTGTAGCAAACAGTATTTTCTGGACATGATAGCATAGTTGGACACACAGACTCACAATGGCTGAAATTGCATGCACGAGATTTGCACAAAATCAAACCATCCAAAATTCCAGCATGGATCAGGGAGGGGCTTATGAAGTCCCACCATTGTCTGAGAAGCTATTGGCTTCGATAGCTAATGGGAGAGTCAGGGTTCTTCAGGGATGTGAGCACTGAGAGGCTGCCTATGCTCTGATACATGTTCCCAAAGTCATGTACATACAGACAGCACTGAATGGACCCAGTAGGTATTACATTTTTAAAAAACACATGAAATTGAGAAGGAAAAGTAGGGAGGAGGATAGGGGAGGATTTAGAGGAGAGGGAATGGGGAATGGATTAGATTCAAACACATCATAATATATATGTATATATATGAATATTGAATAAAATATTTAATAAAGAAGATCACTCACCAAAAAAAAAAAAACAAAAAAAACTTAAAAGAAACATTTTTATGGATTCCTCAGTTTAAATTTTCATCTTGTCAAGATGTCTTTAGCAATATGCCAGGATTCCAGCCCTGGAACAGGTAGCAGCCTTGCCCAAACAGGAAACAAAGAGGAGATGGATGCATGTGCTCGTGTATCTGCCATGGGATGACTTGTCTACCTGGCATCAGGTCGGCTTACTGTCCGATTTTCACCCTGTGAACAGAGAGCCCCTCACATGGGAAACTTGTTTATGCTGACAGATGTCCCTGCGGCTTTTATCTCACCAGTACACAGTTTATGTCTGTTGACTTGCCCACCATGGGGAGCCCCTGGATCTTCGGATAAGAGGCACAGATTCGGTGTACCCCCACAGTAGGAGGAGTGCAAAGGTTTTCTTTATAGATCCTGGGAAGGGATGATGCAATGGGTAGGGCAGTAACCCACTGACCTTCAGGGGTCAAAGAAGACAGGAATTTGAAAAGTCAGACAGGATTGAGAAGTCTAGCACAGAGAGAAAGGGAGGGAGAGGGACAGGCTTCCGGAGAGTATATAAAGGGCTAGGTGGGCGTCACTTTAAACTACCTGTCAGGGACTAAATGGCCCTTTTGAAGGAAGCAGGAGAAAGGTGGGCTTGAAGTATTCTAGACAGAAGCGCTTTCTCTTGAATTCTTGCTGGCCACAGGCTCCAGTCCTTTGGGAGAAGTGTTCTACTAACACCGAGGCAACACCTTGGATCTCCATTCTTGTTGGGTACCACCACTGTGGCCACTATGATCCCTGCTCTGAGTTCTAGACATGATGACTCAAGCTTGCCATGTGGCAGGGACCCTATCAGGCTTTCCCAATAGCCACTCCTACACATGCCATTTGACAGGCAAGGAACGAGGCCCAAACAGCCTAGGAAATTCTGGATTAGACAGCCCATCTTCAGGGAGCCGGGTTTGGATCTACCAGAATCAGAAGTCTGTGTTCTTTTCACAGCACAATTCTGATTTATTTTATGGTTCTATGGTTCACAGGGTGTTTCCCATTTCAAATAACTGAAATAAATTCAAACAGACTTTAACAAAAAAGGGCAATTTGCTACAAGGACAGAGTGTCTTGAGGAACTGAGAGGAATGCGGATGGCTTCCAGAAGGAACTGGAACCAAACCCCAGGAAGCTGTAATTCTTTCTCACTGGCTTGCCTCCTCTCTTGCACATCTGCTTCGCTGCTCTTTGCCTCTCTCAGCTGAGGCTGTAGACGTGTAGATGATGGAAACGTAGCTTCTGCACTGTTTCCACCATGCAGAGATGAACTGTCCCTAAATACAGATGCCTCAAACAGGCACCCGCGCTGGGGCCAATCAGCTTTAGCCAAGTGGCCAAAGAATGACATCATTCAGATGTGACTGCCATGGGATTTGAAGGTACTATACCATACCATATGGATAATATACTAATGGATAATATACTCTCTTGTCTATTATTGGGGTGGAGGGGATAGAGTAGTGCTGGGGATCACATTGAGACTTAGTGCATGGTGGGTTGAGTAATTATTATTTATTTATTTTTGAAAAGGCCAGGGTAGATTTAAATTTTCAATTCTTGGGCTTTGGCCTCCTGAGTACTGAAATCAGGGGAGCATGCCATACCTTTGGGGCGCTTTGCAATTGTAGCAAAGAGAGCCTGTCTCTTCCCCTTTTTTGTTTGTGTGGCGTGACTGCCGCCATTTCTGGGTATTCTGGTTCATGAGAAGAAGTCTAAGACTGTCTTTCCACATTTGCCCTATGACTGTAGTTCTTTGAAAACAGGATTGGCTAAACATACTGTAGCAATGAGATTCCTCTTTTGAAATACAGTGTTCCTCCAAGTCATTCCTTATCACCCAACTGTCTGTACACACTTGCATGAGTGTATCTCTCTCTCTCTCTCTCTCTCTCTCTCTCTCTCTCTCTCTCTCTCTCTCTCTCTGTCTTTCTGTCTCTCTCTCACCCCCCCCCCCACCTACTCAGAAGACACCATCTCCGCTGGGAGTGTGACTTTTCCCTTGGGCTGTAGTAGCAATTCTGTAGGCTCTTTTCGTCCGCAGGAAGGGAATGACCCCCAGTTAAACCCACTGCTCACTGTTTCTTTCCAGTGTTGAGCGCCCTTTCCCAACAAGCCCTGCTTCCCCACAAATGCTTGCATTAGGCACAGTTTCCTTAGGGCCCTTAGGAGGAGATGTTGGCCATCCTTTCTTCTCTCAGGTGAAGTAGCTCCTAAGGAAAGACATCAAATTTCAACGGTCAGCTACACACTTCCCGTTTTCTCCTGCAGCTGTAAAGAAAAAGAAGCTCCAGGGGTAGAGGTTGTGATCTTTTTTTTCGAAGTAGCCTTAACTTGTAAATATAATAAAAAAATTTTGCAGGTCACTTGTTTAGAACTCGATTTTATTATTATTATTATTATTATTATTATCATCATCATCATCATCATCATCATCATTATTTCATTTTCTGAGACAGGGTTTCTCTGTGTAGTTTTGGTGCCTGTCCTGGATCTCGCACTGTAGACCAGGCTGGCCTCGAACTCACAGAGATCTGCCTGGCTCTGCTTCCCGAGTGCTGGGACTAAAGGTATGTGCCACTGCCACCTGACTAGAACTCGATTTTATTCCATCACACGAATAATGCTGTCCCTGTCTAGGTTTCTCTTCAAACTATAAAGGATCATTTGGCCTAAAACATGGATGAAATTATAATTGTGACCTTGGAATTTTCTTTACCCTTAAAATTGGATTCTGAGCTTTTGCCAGTAGCCCTGGACACACCAGCTTTCTGCATATTTGTTCCCCTAAGTGGCTCTGTCTAGTGCTCCTCAGAATGTGCGTCTGTATCTAGCAGAGGTAGGGGGATACCTTAGTGACGTGCAAATAGGTGACAGGGACAAATTCCTCATCTTGAAAGATGCCATTCTCTGGACCATTTTTTTTTTTCCTCCTCCATTTACTAGCGACAAAAAAGTAGGAATTTTCTGGCAGTCATTATTTGTTTATCTGGATCCTTGCATTCACCTGCGGGGGATGAGATTAGGACCTTATGTATGTACAGCCAGATAAGCAGGTGTGAGCCAGCCTCTTACTCCATGGCTGTGTTATGTAACCTCCGTCAGGTCTTTTTGAGGCCTTTGCTTATTGCAGCTTTAGCTGATGATTTCATCTCCCTTTCTAACTTGGAACCAGACAACTTTACGTTCTCAGCAAACAGATGGACAACAAGGTTGAAATAGGATCTTGTACTGAAATAGTCTTTGAGTCACACTCGCTTCGCTCACGCTTGCCTCTTTCTTCCCGCAGAGGGCCAGCACCCAGAATTCAATGCACCCAGCGTTGTTGGCCTCCACTATCACTGTATGTTTTATATCTCTCTTCCTTGTCAAGGTTGGAATTCTGCTAATACGGCAACATTGACTAATTTGCTTTGGCAGAACACCTGGCCTTTCGCCCCAAGTCAATGTTAAAAAATAAAATTAAATTAAAAGTTTTATGTCAACCTATTTTTATCCACCTCCCTGCCCCCCAAAGGTGCTGACAAGAGAAAAAGGGGAGCTTGATTTCACCCATCATTTTATTTTGGGAAGGGAGGGTGCTGTAGTGGAATTTAGCTGCCTTGGACCCTGGGTTCTAGTGATTGTTTGTACCAGTCGCTTTCTGTGTGACTTCAGGATACATTGACAGTACTGCTTTACCAAGTGATGACGCCTCAATGGATGGGTTTCCCAGAGCACTAAAATGAGGTGCTGCTTGCTAGAGCTCCTGGGTAAGATCGTATTGTATTCACAAGGCTTTGATTGCTCTGAGACTGAAGTCATCCTTATTCTGTAAGAAAATAGCCTACGTTGAGCAAGGAGCAGTCTACTTAAAGGCTTGCTTACTCCAAGACTATTATATCTGATGCTTTTTGCTCTGTCCTTGCTGAAAGGGGTAATGATGTTCATTCCTTTATGATCCCATCTCTCATTTCATTTGTGTGCATGCAGGTACAGGGTCTGAACCCAGGGCCTTGTATGCTCCAAGCACACACTCAATCACTGAGTTATATCTCAGCCCCTTCGTTGATTCTTTCATTCCGAATAAAATGCAGAGTAGTATAATTTAGGATGTGGTCTGGCTCATGATGACCGTTTCATTTTGTAGTGCTAACATATCACTAGCAAGCCTACTTGGATTTAAGAAAGTGCTGGATATTAATATACAATTAGTAATAAAGTTAGGGTTGACTCTGCATGATTTTATTTTTATTATAGCTTGAAAAAGTTTGTTGGATGAAATTTCTTTTGTTCAGGGGAACTTTCTCTTCTCTGAAGTCTCCCTACACTTCTACCCATTAAGTTCTCTATGTTCTGTGGTAGTGGTGGGGAGGCAGGGGGATGGACAATAATGAGATTAGGTTGAGTAGGGTAAGTGGAGATGCTTGCTTTCCCAGATTCTCCTGCCTAAGGACTGCTCTTATTCATCAATATGCCAAACCCGTCTTTTCCACACTTGGCCTTATTTTATTTAACTTTGCATGTCTAGCACCCAATAAGCTACTGTACAATAAGTGCTTAGTAATTGTTTGGTAGAAGTAATCAGCATAAGAACACTGTGCTAAGAAAGGAAGCCCAGAAGAGGGTATCTGACTCTATGGTGAGGGGAAAGGTGGGTGGTAGAAATATCCCAGAAAAGATAAGCCTTGAGCTCATCCTTAAGTAAAATGAGCCAGACTCAGGAAGGTAAGTATCACATTTTCCTAATGTGTGTAGACTCTGACTTTAAACAAACACATACACATATCAATATATACGTGTGTGTGTGTGTGTGTGTGTGTGTGTGTGTGTGTGTGTATGTGTGTGTGTGTTTTACTCTGTCCTTACCAAAGGGGTAATGATGTTCACTTCTTTGAGATTCCACAAAGTGATGCATATATATGATACACACACACACACACACACACACACACACACACACACACACTTATCATATATATGCACATATGTGTGTGTGACATGGAAGTCGAAGGGGAACTTAGAAAGGTAGGAAAAGTTCTAAAGGGGCAGAGGGAGCTAGTGAAGGATCAGTGAGAGTAGAAAGCATCCTATGTTTTGTCTCATAAGCAAACACCTAGGTTTAACTCTGTGTGCAAATGTGACCAGACAGCAGGGGACTACTTGGGGGGAGGGGCCCAGCCCAAGGGAGAGAAGTGACAGACAGGGTTGTGGGAGGGGCAAGTAAGAATGAGGTCCAATGGTGTTTATGTATGAAAGTGCCATGATGAACCGCAGTATTGTACAATCTGACTTTTAAAATTAATTAAAAAGATGATCAGACTTGAGTAATGTCTTGTGGGAGGAGGCGCTACTGTCAGTGACTGGGGTAGAGAGGAATGCCTCTGTATGTGGAAAACCACAGGGGTTTGTGAGACCTGTGAAGTCCTTAGGAGAGCTTGTAGCAGTGTGGCGGGAACGCAGACCGGAAGTGAAAAAGGACGAGCAGAATTGAAGAGTATGACAGGGGTTGCTACCCGGAATTTTGTCCCAGTTACAATAGTCATTTAGTCTATTAGTCGGTCACCTTTGTGATGTGCTGATCAATAGTGTAAAATCCCGGTGTGGGACTGGATTTCATGAGATCATTTGACTAGAAGAGTTTAAATATTTAGTTTTTTATGTAATAGTCACTTCAAAGTAAAGGGGTGGGTATATCGGTCTTCAAGCAAATGTTTGCTGAAATCAGACTGCCATCTTAGAAAGTTCAAGGGTGATCTTCCTGACTTACAGGTAGAAATGACTGGAGTCTCAATTGAACTCCAAATGGTTAAGCTTGTCACATATTGGGGGCAGCTTTATGCTTACACTGTGTTTTATCGACGCTTTCCTGACACTATTTAAAAATAGGATATTTCCCCATGTGAGAGAGCAGTTCTCAGGAAACAGAGGCAGGTGAATCTCTGTGAGTTTGAGATCAGCCTGGTCTACATAGTGAGTTCCAGGATGGCCAGGCCTGCTTCAAAGACAACACCCCCCCCCCCCACACACACACACATGCACACAAATAAGAAAGAAAGAAAGAAAGAAAGAAAGAAAGAAAGAAAGAGAAAGAAAGAAAGAAAGAAAGAAAGAAAGAAAGAAAGAAAGAAAGAAAGAAAGAAAGAAAGAAAGAAAGAAAGAAGAAAGAAAGGAAAAGATACTTTGGTGAAGATTAAAAGAGATAATGTATATAAGATGCTGAATACCAAGTTCATGCCCACTGCACAGTAGGCACTTAGTAATGGAATCGGTTCTTTCTTCAGAGTCTCCTGGGCCGAAGGAGTCCTCATTCTCATGACAAACGTTCAGAAGACACTTCAAGAAAACAACTCTGTTTGTGCCCCAGCTGAACTAGCCACTGATTGTCAAGCCTCAATGTGGTCCAAGCACAGACTCTTCCAGCCTCACTGGGACTCAACATTTCAGGAGTTACTTGTTTTAAAAATAGCTGTGGTCCCTCATAGTGGAGGTTTTGGGGCTTCATGCTGAGGCCTTCTTGATATGCAAGGCACAGGCTTTTCTCTTGTACCCTAGGTGGGCAGTGGGTTTGCCTGCTGCAATGCTGAGGGGGGTTGAAATCGCTGAAAGGGAAAATTTAAGCCAGTTTTCTGCCAGGCACAAGAGAGGAGCTTGCATGCCTTTGATTTGTTTTGATTAAATTCCAAGATGATACAATCATTTGCCTATTAAAATAATTAGTTGCCTTGTTTTCTATCTAGAGGTGTGATGGTTCCGGATTGGCAAGTTAGAATACATTTGTGATGGGCTGAAACATGAACAATTATTACTGTTGTCCTTCCCTCCCTCCCTCCCTCCCTCCCTCCCTCCCTCCCTCCCTCCCTCCCTCCCTCCCTCCCTCCCTTCCTCTCTCCCCCCTCCCTCTGTTTCTCCATCTCTTCTTTTTCCTCCTCCTCTTCTTCCTCCTCTTCTTTTTAAAGACAGGGTCTCACACTGTTGCCCAGGCTGATATGACACTCACTGTGTAGCCCAGTCTGGTTTCAAACTCCTGGCAACCCTCCTGGCTCTGCTTCCTGAGTGCTGATATCACAGGTGTGAGCCATTAGGCTCAGGTGATTTATTTATTCTTTTTAGTTTTTTTTCTGTTAGTGAAGATTGAAACTAGAGTTGTACACAAGCTAGAAAAGTGGCCGAACTACTTAGCTACAACTTTAGCTCTAGACTTATTCTTGAGGAGGGTAAGACGAGTGACCTGATCATGTGACTATGAGACATTTAAGAGAGCAATTGTTGGGAAATGTGCAACAAAAGTAGAATTATTTATTTACTTGTCCCAAAGTAAAACTGTAGTGAACATAAGAAGTGGGGATTTTGTAGCCTATATCTCCACATCAGAATCCATTACATGAGAAATTAGTGCTAAATATACACCCAAACCTAATTACTTGAAAACGAGGAAATATTCCTCCAAAGAAAAATAAACGGCTTTTTAGAGAGCCACAGATGAACTTTGTGCTCAACTCTTTAGAGCATTTCATATACTCAAAACTTTACCAAAGGAAAATTCTGTTACAGTAAATGTTTTTATTCATGAAATAAAGGCTGGAAGAGACACCTGCTCCCTCAATGAAAATCCTTTCAAAATAATGCCTGCACACGAAAGGAGAGCTAAGTTGGAGTTAATGGAACAGAAGAAAAGCATAGGAGGGGTAGAGATGGCAAAATCATGCAAAGATAGAGTGAAAATATCAGAGATTAGGAATGACAGATACAACCATGTATGCAGGTCTTAGGGAAGGTAGAGTAAGAATTCAATATATAGGTAACAGGTGCCAAACTCAATACAAACTAATTCAAAGATATAGAAGAAATGGTTCTTTTATAGGTGAAGCATAAATGACCCCAAGTAACAAGTAGAGAATCCCAGTGGGTCAGTTACTGCAGAAGTCCCCACAATGTTTTCTGTGAGCCATTTGGTTTTTATATTATTATTATTATTATTATTATTATTATTATTATTATTTATTATTAGTTTTGTTTTCTCTGTGTAGCCTTGGCTGTCCTGAAACTTGCTTTGTAGGAACAGGCTGGCCTTAAATTCAAAGATCTGCCTACTTCTGCCTCCCAAGTGGGATTAAAGGTGTGTGCCACCACCACTGGGCTCATTTGGTATTTGCTGAGGGCTTTTTTTTTTTTTTTTTTTTTTTAGAAAGAAGTTTAACAATGCACTGGAAAATGGTGGGAAGGTAGCCTTCCACTGCACATACCAGATTTTACTACAGTCTCATCCAATAGTGCGTTAGGATGTGATGCTTCAAAGAGCGCTTTTCACTCATCCTGAAATTTGAGACATAATGAGTGTAACTCCGTTTTTCCCCCCAGTTCTTTCCAAATGCAAGTGAGTTAATATCATCCTTTCTGTCTATTCTTGTTCTGTTCCATCTTTCTTTAAGTGTTGGATAGCATATATTAGTTATAAAAATCATCTACCTTTAAAGACCAGCATGTAAGGTACTTAATGGGAAAATGAAAAATGTCACTACCTTGGTGGCTAAGTACAGCTAATTCATTCCATCTCATGGTGGCAGGAAGCTGCCAGGCTGACTGCCAGTGAGATCACGTGGAAACATAAGTCTACATGGTCTTGGCACAGTGGTTTTGCCATTTTTGTGTGCTTTAAACCTATGATTTATGTGAGTTTGCCACTTTAAAAATCATTTTGAAAGGAGCCCTTCTGCAGAAAATGAGCTAAAAAAGGTACAAGTTACATGAAAATTTGACAATCAAATTTCCCTTTTTCCACAAAGGCGGATGTGTAAATTTCAAATCCACTGAAGCAGCATCAATATCAACCTCCAAAGTTTGCAACTGTCTTAAGAATCCTTTGGTCTAGCTGGGTGGTGGTGGTGCATACCTTTAATCCCAGAACTTGGGAGGCAGAGGCAGGAGGATGGATCACTGGGTTCCAGGCCTGCCAGGTCTACACAGAGAAACCCTGTCTTGAAAAACAAAACACAAAATAAAAAAAGAATCCTTTGCCCCCAACAGGACAGTGTGAACCTGTATGTTGCAGGAATGCATCTAGGTCTATGCTATGGTTGTGTTTCATGATGTGACTTTTCAATGAGATCAGTGGCTTTTCTGAATCAGTTTTGTCCATTTTGAATGTGATGCTTTCCTTACACATGTATGAAAAATGAAATGATAGCTGTTGATGTAGCTGGCTCCAGCAGAGCTGTTAGGAAAACCTTTCTTGATATTGCTGTGAATTGTATTAAGTTTGACTTAAAAGTTTATCGTGATAGATACATTTTCTTTTTGAGATAAGGTCTTGGCTTGCTATGTAGCCCAGCCTGGACTTGAACTCATGATGTTCTTGCCTCAGCCACTTGAGTGCTGGGTTTACGGATGTCTACCACCATACATACCTATCAAGATTTAATTTAAATAAAGAGATAAATATTGAATGTATGTGGGGAAAGGTGTGGATATGAAGGTCAGAAGACAACTTGTAGGAGTCAGCGTTCTCTCTTTCAACCATGTCGGGTCCAGGGATCAAACACAGGCTTGGCAACAAGTACCTTTACTGCTGAGCCTTTTGATAGTCCTCTCAGTCTTTTCTTCTGTCAGATTACAATGGTTTTATAACATTGCCTGTTATATAATACCTATTATATAATATGAAATACATTATTGTTTTTTATACATACATAGACTGATAATTATAGTCAATTTATTGGCCTCAGATTCACAGAAAACTTTTCTATTTTTCCCTTTTTAGTCTTTTTTTTTCCTTTTAAGATAGAGGTGTTACTATGAAGCCCAGGATAGCTTCAAATACGTGGCAATCCTCCTGCCTCCTAAGTGCTGGCATCACTAGTATCTGCTTGGAAAACTTTAAATTTGCTTTGGATTCAATTGGATATTGCTTTTCTATGACTGTGAATACATTCCAAGTTAGTATAGTTTAGTTATCATTAATCAAGACTTTGGTGTGACTTTTCTTTGAGAAGATCTAAAATTCAGTGTAGCATGAATCTTAAAAGTTATTATTAATAAAATCAAACCTAAGGCCAGTTATTGGGGTGAACACTGGAAGATCAGAGAGACAGAACAAGCCACAGCTTCCTCAGCTCGCCAGTTCCTCAGCTGATCCTGTTTCCTCAGGCTGGAAGCCTCTGAGTCCTCATCCAAATGGATCTCAGCTGAACTGCTGCTAGAAGCCTGAAAGCTTAACCAGCCAAATGCTTCTAGTTTCTAGTCCTCACGCCTCATATACCTTTCTGCTTTCTACCATCACTCCCTGGGATTAAAGGCTCGCTTTCTGGGATTAAAGGCGTGAGTCACCATGCTTGGCTGTATCCTTGAACAGATGGATTTCTGCCTCTGGAATGCTAGGATTAAAGGATACTTTAATCCTAGATACTAGATACTTAGGATACTGCCTATCCTAAGTATCTAGTGGCTTTTCTGTTCTCTGACCCCAGATAAGTTTATTAGGGTACACAATATTTTGGGGAACACAATACCACCACAATTCAGACTAAGAAAGGATGCTTTATTAGGATGCTGGTCAGTAGGATTAGAATGGTGAGCAATTTATAAACCATGTTCTCACTGAGAAAAATAAAAATACTTCAGATTACAGTATTTAGATTTGCTTCTGAGACGTATCAGTGGGCTATTTATTTTTTAGTCTAAATGAGGCAATTCTTTCTCAGGTGTATGAGGGCTTCCTTCTTCCTACCTAGTAAGTACTGATGTACCTCTGGGTTCTTTTTTCTAACCCCCTTCTTTCCTTCCTTTTTTTCACTTCCCTCTTTGATGTGTATTATTAATTCAGTTCCTATTTCGGATCAGCCAGGAGCACAGTGTACAGCTGATCATTGCACCATCCCAGAGGCTGACATTCTGTTCCCCTTCCCAGCATCTGGAGAGTTTCTGTTTCATCGGGCTCTGTGCTAGCAACTTCACAGATGTCTCTCATTTGCTTTCACTACAATCTATAAACTGTACACCATACCTTCAGAAAATATTTCATATGTGAATGTTCTGCCTGCATGTATGTCTGTGCGTGACATGCATGCAGTGCCCTTGGAAGCCAGAAGAGGGGTCTGATCCCCTTGGGACTGAAGTTACAGACAGTTGTGAGCTGCCATGTGGGTGCTGGGAATTGAGCCTGGTCCTCTGGAAGAGCAGCCAGTGCTCTTAACCACTGAACCATCTTTCCAGCCTCCCATCCTTCTTAATATTAGATTTTTTTTTTTAAAAAAAAGCTGTTTGATAGGTATAAAAACTGGATTATGTTAAATAACTTGTAGGAGGTCACATGGCTATTAAAAGTGAGTGGTAGAGTATGTGGGTCAGAAGCCGGTGGTTCACTTACAGTGTGCTAACTTTTGTGGGTAACCTTAACTCTCAGTAATTTCAACTGTAGCCACCGCCTAAACGAATGCACTTCCTAACTGGCTCTCCACTCAGTCAGTCCTCTTTGGATGGCCCTCTAGATGGTCCTTGCACCTGGCCTAGAGGTTGGTGAGTTTCTGCGGGATTGAAGGTGGGTCTTCATCCTCTTCCTTGCCACTCCTCCTCTCGGTCTCCCCCGCCCCCAGCTATACCGCAGCCTGGTCTCTGCTGGCTCTCATCGCCTGCACCCAAATAGATGCCACATCCCAGCAATGCTGTTTGGAAGACTCTTTCCATTTGCGCCGCTCTGCGCTCCTTCTTTCACCCCAAACACCCTGGCTCTGTCCACATCTTGAAAAGCGTCTCTAAATCTCTAGTCTAACTTCACCCCACTAGCCACCTGCTCTGCCCGGCTCAGTCTTCTCCACGTCTCCTTCTAAGCCACTTTAAGACCCGGTCTGGAGCCGTGACTTGATGCTCTCCAGCATGCCCTTCCTTCGGTGAGGTGGTTCTTCCCTGTGTTGCCACAGCACCCTGGCCCGAGTGTGCCAAGTGGTCATGATGTCCTACCAAATGGCGTGCTTGTCTCACTCTCACCCTGGGTTGAGAGTTCTCTGGGGACAGGGTTGCTCTTTCACTTACCTTCATCTTCCTAGCCCCCGGCAGCTTATCTGAGAGATCGGTAAACACGGAAGGGATGAATATCCAGCCATAGACTCCTTAGGCAGGTCTGACAGAGTCTTTTGCATATTACTGTAACATTCAGAGTGTTTAGTATTAAATTTTGACTGCAGTTTTTGTAAATTTGCATGGTTGAACATAATCCATGGAGATGTGACTCGGTTCTATTAAAAACAACAACTTTGTGTCCAAAGGCAGCGTGATTATTGCCCAACCTGCCTTTTCATTCATATTGGCAGTGGCTTCTGGCTTCTTCCCCTATCCTGCTGATAAGAGCCAGTACCTTAACTACGTGGTGATATCAAATGTGGATTCTGTGTTGAACTTTGGTTTGAAGCTCAGAAGATTGGCATCAGCACTAAGGAATGAACTGGCCTGTCAGGAGGTTTATCTTTCCTGCCTCTGGTCCATCAGGAATGGTTACTTTCTGGGGGTGGGGAGTAAGTTATTTGGGACCCCAAGCCCCACTCAGTCTGAAGTTAGCTATTCTTCCTCGTAGTTTTTCCTAATACATATCTTTCTCACCCACACAGATTTTGATCTTATTGCATCTGTGGTCTAGCTTGAGCCAGCCACTTAAGTCTCTCTAGACATCGTCTTTAAACTTACTTGTTTGGCTTACAATAACTAGGACTTTGCAAGCTCATATGTCATCCTTTGGTTGTATGATTTTAAGTCTCTGTGTATTCTCCTACTGTCTCAGGGTTAGGGTCTGCAGTCTGCCCCCCCCCCCACTCACTCACTCACTCACTCACTCACTCACTCACTCGCTTGCTCACAGTTTTCTTCCGCACTTGGCTTTTACCGGGGCTGAGAGTGCTGCTAAGTTACTACACACATTTACCTGTCCCAGAAACTTAGGAGTTCCTCCTGACCTCAGCTGCTAAAGTGAGGTTGCAGAGAGCCCACAGACAAATTGCTGCAGCCGAGGAGGGATCTTCTAAAGCTGCAATGTTCCACAGGTCTGGGCCTGTCCTTGTGACCTACTGGGGCCGGCAGTGAGAGTGAGGAGTTACGCCATCTATTAAAAACACAGTACTAATTAAGGGTCCACAGTCGTGGCGCACTACTCCTGTTTCTGGATTAGCTGTTAGATTGTCATTAAGCGAGAAGACGACTAGTTAGGTTACTGTCGTGTTTTTTTTCCACATCATTTGTTGACAGAGCACTTGAGGTGAAATCATTGTAAGTAAACTAAGACCTCTCTTAACTTGATTTGCCTACATCAGACAGACCTGGAGAGACGAGGTACACACTACGTTTTGAGAAGATGTGCAGGGGAAGGGTTTGGGGGGAGGTGAGAAGGCAAATCAGGGCTGTTAAAAGTAGAAGAGGAAAGGTGGCCTGTGGAGATCTACACAGAGAGACGGCGAGCGCGGAGGGTGCCGCTTGCGGGTGGGCAGGAGGAGAAAGCGCAGTGGGGGGCTGCTGCCCGCACCCAGCTCGGGATTTCCACAGCAGCACCAGGTCCGGATCCGAGAGCCCCTGTCCTGCGCGCTGCCTGCACGAGATCAGACAGGGTTAAGGCCATCATCACCTGCAGTCGAAGTGCGACCCAGATGGGAAGTAGGAAGTGCGGCGCCGAGCTTCCTGTATAAATAAACGCTCTGGCTGCTGCGCCCCAAGCTGCTGGCTGGTTCTGCAAGGTTCCTGCCTGTCAAGACAAGGAGGCGGAGAGGGACTCCTCCTCTTCCCTAGCTGTAGGTCTGGGCGTGGAGTCCTGTGGCAATCCTGCAAAAGTGTAAAGCTGTCAGCCAGGCGGAGCACGCAGAGAGAGGGGAGAGAATGAGAGTGCCCCTCCTTCACAGTGTGCCAGCTGTCCCGGCTGGCCCAGGCTGGACCTGCTAGAGAGAAACCAGCAGCCCGAAGACCTCAGCCTCAGCCAGGTAGGTCTACAAGGGGTGCTTGTGCGCAGGATGCAGGCAGGCGATGCAAGCCAGGAAGGCTGCTAGCTTAAGATACGGAGAGGGACAGGACCGAAGCTACCCGGTGGTTTTTGCTAAATTCTGTTTCCAGAGCTTAAGCCATGCAGAACTGCATGCATTCCGAGTGCCTCAAACACACCTGTTAACTTAAAAAAGTGCCGTTGAAAAGGCCAAAACAAATTACTTTCATTTTTAATAAAACGATCTTTACAGAATGTATCACAAATTGCATATTAGACCAGTCCTCTGGTATGTTTTGAGTAGAGACTGACAGTTGGATTGTCTTGGCTGTCTACCTTCTGTTATTTGGAAATGCACGGTAATATGTTGACACACAGAGCTGTGAATAATATGTCACATTAACGATGGAGTCTGGGCTATACATTATAGTGATTATTTTTTTGTCAGGTAATTGCTGATAAAAGAGAGAGAGAGAGAGGCTCCGTCCTGTTTTCAAGTTGATGTTAAAATGAAACTGATCCTGTTTTCCCAGAGGAAAGGTATCTTGGCTAGCCCCTTCCAGAGCCCCTTTTCTGATTAGTTTCAGGGATTCTGCTGTCAGTCCTCATGATGCACACCCCCTTTAAACTCCAATTTCCCAGAATACAGTTCTCTGCGTTTGCACTGGGGCTGCCACTTTCTTCCCCAGGTACCTTCTCAGACCATGAGCTGGAAGTCTTAATGTGACTATCAGAGTCCTGGTTAGGCATTTCTGACTGTTGATTTTGAACATGGGGAGGTATGAACTGAAGGATAATGTCCTCAGCACTTCCGAAGCAGCGGATGAGGGGTGTCTCTGCCCAGAAGCAAAATAAATGAACTTTGAGATGACTCAGGTTTTAGGGTGTGGGTTAGAGGCAGGAGGAGCCCAGCCAGTCTTCCCTGGGTTGTTGGCAGTTAAAGTAGCTGCTGCAGCTTTCTCTGAGGTGAGCCTCTTGTTCTCTGCTTCCATTCAGTCTGGTCCCTTGCTAGCTCCCTTCTCCTCCTTACTGGGTCTTTGTAAACCTCACTCTTTTTTTCATGAGCTTCAGACCCTTAAGTATTTCTGAAACTACCTTAAAGAGAAAGAGAGGGAGAGAAAAGGAAAGAAATCCGAAGTAGATCCACAAAGCCACTTGGAGATAGCTGTACTATGAAGTTCAAGGCTACCAGTTCATCCACCTTCTGTCCTTGGGTACCTTTGGTTGGCATTTGCTGGTTTGGAGTGGGCATCAAGTTGGAAGGGATGGAGGGTGGCGGGGGGTGGGGGGGAGAGAGACAGAGACAGAGACAGAGAGACAGAGAGTGTTCTGTTTCCAAAGTACCTTCTAAGTGCCTGTCTGGATGAGTGAAAAATAACAAGATTAACATGTGCAGTGAATGTGAAAAAGATGTCAAGTAGCAGAATTAGCATGCTTGGCTTTTTATTTAAAATAAACAGCAAAAGAAAACTTGACCTAAAATCTCCCAGGCCAATCACCCTAGATAACTCAGGCCTGCACTATCATGCTGGAAGGCAGGCTTAAGTGTGGTCAAACAGCGACCATTTACCCAGGGTTTTACAAATATTTACAGTCATTGATGCCAAATATCTTTGTGCTGAGCCCCGAAGAATATTCTCAGCATTCAAAAGCCCCGTGCTCATGAATGGTTCTCAGTTCCCTGGCAGTTTTAAAGGCATCCAGATTTCTAAACTAGGTCAGTGTAAGACATGTCTTTTTAAAATAATCAATTTTGGGATCTCAGATTATGAACCCATTTTTTTTTTCTGTGGCCAAATTGTACAACCAAAGAGAAAAGTATGCTCTCTCTAGAAAGAAACAAGTTTATTTTATCTACCCAGCAAGATGATTTAGCTTCCTGGAAAACATCTTTCTTTTTCAACACTGTGGATACTTTTAATCAGGAAAAAAAAAGTGCATTTGAAATTTCTTTCTGGAAAAATTGTTTCAATATTTAGAAGTCTAGGAACATTTAGACACACTGGGAATTATTTCTCTGAAGTTCCTGCGAGTCCAGCCTTCTGTATCTCCCCTGGCTTGGCATCGTGTCCTCTTAGGAGAGAGTTTTGTTGTTTGCTATCCCCAGTTTGAGACAGCGGTCGGGAATCATGCCGCCCTCAGAGGCTGGTGCAAGAGCAAAGTCCAAACTGTTCAGGGGACTGACTCTACTTTGTGCAGCTGATTATTCTGGACATCGGAGGGTCCCAGGCTCTCACACAAGTCATACCTGGCACTTTAAGGAGTGGTTATCTGAAGCTGCTGCTCCTCACTCTAGAGACATTTCTTCTAGAGATTTCTGCCTTAATGTGTAGATGCTCCCTAGTTATAGTAACTTATCAGTATCTTTGCTTTTGATTTATTGGGAGTGAATGTGGATGAGAACCAGGCCTTTAGTATATAGTCATAAAATTTGTCTATTGTTGAGTGACTCTTTCCAAGGTTCTCTGCTACATGATGGGGACATAAAGATGTGTAAGGTGTGGTGGCCTTTGTCCTGAAGGAATTGTTGTTAGCTTGGAAGTGAGTTTGGATAGGGTGGCAACCTTTAATTTATGTTGTTTGGGCAGAATATGAAAACTGTTTTGATGTTTTTTTCCGGCTCAGTCATGTGCTCTCTGCTGTTTGTTTTTTGGCCCTGTTTTCCTGATGGCATTTGAGTCTTATGTAAGTTAGAGAGCTCTGATCGTACCTGTATTTGTTTCTCTCACTTTGTCTGATTTGTTCAGAGCAGAGGTTTAAACGCAAGGCCTCATACATCATAGTTCGGTTCTCTACACCCTCAGCCTTAAATATTTATTTAAAAACTTTTTTTTTAGAAAAAATTGCCTTACATTGATTGATTGATCCTGTGTATGGAGGTCAAAGGACAATTTTCAGGACCTTTCACCTTGTGGGTTCTGGGGATCGAACTCCAGTAGTCAGAACCGGCAGTAAGTGCCCTCCCAGTGAGCTGTCTTACCAGCCTATTTGAAATGTTTTAATCTATTTTCACCTTTGAGTGAGCTGTTAGTTTTGGGACTAACATTTTTTTTTTTTTTCAAATGAATTTGGCATTTGCTATCAACTCGTCGTCGTGGAGTAGTTCTAGAGCTAGTGTATCACACTGAATTAGTTATTACAAACAGAACACCTGGGGCCTGGGCACGGGAGAGATGGCCAAATGGTTAAGAAGATCTAGGACCCAGGTTTGGTTCATGGTACCCACACGCAGCTCACACCAGGTTGTAACTCCAGTTTGGGGATCCGATGCCCTCTTTTGGCTTCTGTGGGCATCAGTCATGCATGTGGTATACACAGATGTATGCAGGCAAAACAGTCGTCCACATAAAATAAAATAATCTGAAAAACAAAATAAACAAAGCAGAAAACGACACTTCAGAGAGTAAAAGTGACCAGCACTCCTCCAACATGGGATGAACAGCTTCTTGTGTGTAATTGGGTTCTTTTTTCCTTTCTTGTTATTAAAATACCCAACCTATTTGATGCACATGTGCTTATGTGAGTTTGGGTGCACTGTGTATGTGCAGGTGCCCATAGAGGTCAGGGGGTATCAGATACCCTGGAGCTGGAGTTACAGAGGGTTGTGAGTCACCTACTGTGGATTCTGGGAACTGATCCAGGGTCCTTTGCAAGAGCAGAAAGGACTTGTGACTGCTGAGCCATTTCTCCACTCCTGGTTTCCTTAAGTAGAAAACACCACTTAAGTCGAGCACAAGCCTCATGTTCAGAGCGGGAGGTCCATGGCTGGTCACTTTGATTAGGAACATGCTTTGGAAGGTTTACATCCATGAAGTCATGAGTTTGAATCAGGCCCCTCGGTCAACCTGGTCCTTGGGAAGTCAGAATAAGATAATTCACTCCTCTCTTTCATGGGCTTGTGGCAGTGACCACAAATCCACAAGTTCTCTTGTCTGTGATTACTTGACATCATCTGCTGATCAACCTCCCCAACTAGCCCCCTTCTATACATAGGGCCTGGATTTTGTCACCTTAACACTCCATTGCCTAAGGTACGTCAATTGGTTCTTTGTGGCTTGACTTTGTTTAAGGCATTATAGATCCTAGTTACAATATTGTTTGGGAAAGGCATGCAAAAATATATACCCTGAACCTTCTTTCATGTGTGAGGTAAGCAATGACCCTTCCAGGCTGGTCTCATGAAAATTTGTATCTAATTAAAATGTCTGTGGAAGCTTACAGCTTTTACAGGAGGAGGTAATATTCACACATGCTTTTATTCATTTGGAGAAAAGTCTTTTGGTTCAGATGTTCATACTGTTATTTCCTGGTAATGTCCTGGTCCTAGAAGTCAGCCTGAGCCTCCTTCCGTAGGGCTTTCTGAACACCACGTCTCCTCGATCGGTTGATTACATTATTGTCCAACCTGCCTGTCAGAGACATTCCTTCCTGCTTTGGGGCTTTGTTGTTGTGCCAGGCAAAGGGATGAAAATTATTCAGTGGGGCTGGATGAATAATGTGGGAGGCGAGAGAACCACGATTAAAGAAAGGGGTGGGCAGGACATGGTGGTGAGGAGGAGGGAGGTGCCCTGGTGAGTGGAAAATCACAGTGCCAAGAACAGAGCTGCAGGTCCCAGATCCACTCCTACCTTCTCTGATAACTTTGTATTGTTAAAAAAGCTGGAATGGATTTCTACTTCTTGGACATCTCCCTGCAGTCTAAAGAGAACATGGAACAAAGACAAGGAAAAGGAATTGAGTTTTTTAGAAAAGGGAACATCGTTTTGTAAAGGATAAACTAGACATCCCAGATGCACTATTCTCAGGAGGGTTCAGAGTTAGCATCTCATGATACATTTTTTTTTTGGCCATGTTCACTTATATCTTTTAATACTTATTTTGTAGCAAAAATATTTTTTAAAGTTAAGTTTTATTAAAATAGCTTCCTGGATTTTATTCATAAGTGAATTTTAAACAGCAAACATATTCTTTAAAAAATAGTCCTTGCTGAGGCTTAAGACACCCCTCCTGGGCCTGGGGAAGTGGCTCAGTCAGTGGAGTGCGTGCCTGCTGTGCATGAATCCTAAGTTCAGTTTCCAGCACCACATAAAACCAGGCATGGTGGTGTTTGCATACAATCCTTGCACTCAGGAGAATGATGGAGTTCAAGGCCATCCTGGGCTATGTGTGACACTGCTCCCTCCCCAAAGATGCTCTCATTCCTCTTTCCTAGTGTTCTCCCTTCCTTTCCACCCACCAAAAAGATGACAGTGATAGAGTTATACCTAGATAATGACATTTCCGTTCATACTACTGTCCATACCTACTGTGCATGTGATGGTGGTCCCATTGATTATAATCAAGTGAGCACATTCCTATTGCCTAGTGAGTTCCACAATAAGTTCTTTATGTATTGGGACAATTCTTGTGTAAACAAAGGCACTGGCATGCCTATTGCACAGCAGTACAGACCATACAGTTATATACAACATGCCATAATTGATGATAATATGCAGCAATGTTACATTTTGTTGTATTATTATTTAAGTCTATTACCACTGTGCATTTGAGAAGCATCTTCTGCAAGGCATCCTGCCACATTTCACAGGTAGCAGCTTCTCTCTTCTTGTGTTCACCATGTCTCTTATTACAGCAAGAGGCCAGGCTGAGTGATTGACCCACATCCTCTAGGTTTGTGTTGTGCACTATGGCGCTCACACAGTGACCACATCTCTCTAGTTGTTAAGCAATGCATGACTGAGTTCACACATCAGTGCCATTCCCAGAAGACTGTGGTCTGCAAGCTACAAAGTTGTGGTCTTGTTTCTGTCTTTAAAACTGTTGAGATAAAGATTTTAAGACCAAGGAACTGTGGTCTTAGGTGTCTGGTCTTTATCTCTCGATTTCTCTGGATGAAGCCATGAGATTGTGGAGAGGAGAGAAGTCCTGTGATAAGCCACATTTCTCGGCACTTCTGCATCGAGGCCGAGGGGACGGGTATTAGTCCCATCACATCTAAGAACTAAATATCTCTTGGAGTTGCTGGTTCCTATGAAGATTCTCCTATCTCTGTTATCAACAACGATGAAGTCCATTATGAGGGACACCTTGTTTGTGCTCCCTGGCCCTGAGCACGATCCCTTAGGGCCAGTTGCAAAGATATGAACTGTGCTTCAGAAGTTGTGTTTCTCTGGAGTCTGCCTATGATCCATCTGTTCTTGCTGTCACGGGGCATGCAGGAGAACTGTTAGTGATGTTACTGATATGCACCGGTTCATCCTGTCCCTGAATGAGCAGAACACTGGTCAGAGAGCCAAGTAGGAAAGAGAAGCACACTGGCTGGAGTGGAAGGCTGCCAGGAGCCCTTCTTCCTTAGCACCTTCGCTGCCCTTGTGGTTGCTCTAGCTCCCCCCCCCCCCCCCATGCACCTGCCTTCCATTCAACACTGGGTTGAGAGGGCAGCTTCAGCAAATGGCTAGTGGCAGCAGTTTACTAGCCATAGCCAGTACCATTTAAGCCACCAAGAGGCCCTGTTGAAAACATGAGCCAGTAACTAAACAAGCCACTCCAGTGGGCAGCAGTGCAGAGGTCAGCACAGTACAGTCCCCCTCCGTATCCTCAGGTTCCAGATCTGTGGATCTGACGGTGGATCAAAGGTGGGGCTTTTGACCCAGAATGTGGGGCTGGCTGGAAAGTTGGCTCAGCAGTTAAGAACAATCATTGCTCTTGCAGAGGACCAGAGTTTGGTTCCCAGCATCCACATCAAGAAGAACACGTATAGCTCTAGCTCCAGAGCCCTCTTCTGGCTCCTGTTGGCACCTCCACACATGTGACATATACACACATACATGTGTACTAATAATAATGAGAAAGTGAAACGACTTTTAAAAGGTATTCAGAAAGGGCCAGCAAAATGGCTCAGCTGATAAAGGCCCATACTGCTGTCAAGTCTGCCAACCTGAGTTTGATCCCTGGGACCTACATGGTGGAAGGAGAGAACTGCCATCTGCAAATTGCCCTCTAGCCTTCACATGCACACTGCGGCATGCCTGTGCCTCTCTTTCCCTTGAGAAATAATTGTAAAAAAAAAAAAAAAGTCAACTCAGAAAAATAGTTGCACATGTACTAAGCTTATACAGATTTTTTTTCTTGTCAATATTTTCTAAACAGTACAATATAATTATTCATACTGGTTTTCTATTGTACTATTTAAGGCACTTAGGAGGATATGCACTGGTTATGGGCACCATCATGCCATTTTATATAAGGAACATGAGCATCTATGAGTTTTGGCATCTGAGGGGAGGGTGTTCTGAACCAAGTGAATACCAAGGGGCAAGCACGTGAATTTTCACTGCTGTGCTTAACTAGCATTGGAAGAGATTTCACACTGAGGCAGAGGTGAGAACTTCAGATCCCTGCTCTTTTCGTTCTACTGGTTCTACTCGGGTAGAGCCAGCCTGAGTCTCTCTCCATGGCACACCCTGGCACTTACACTGTACCGCCCCATGGCCTGCCCTTCCTGAATCCTTCCCTTGGAAGCTCCCTCCTGTAGCTGTGGATCCAGCCCCCTCAGAGGATGGTCTGGTGTCTCTCAGGGTCGCGTCCCCATCTGGAGAGCATTCCTCCTCTCCTGCTTGGTCCTTGTCCTCAGGCCACTGTAGTGTGGCTAGGTGTGAGGACCTCAGCACAGAGAAGCTGGACCTTTCCTGAGATCCTGGCTGTCCGTCATATCTAGCTGATTACTTTGCTGATCTTCTTTTTAACTCAGTCTCTGTAATTGTGATCTGTCCATTTCTCTAAATGATTTGCAAGGTGCTAAAACAATGGAGAAATTCCCAAATAACTGTATTAGTACCCTAATCAAATGCTTTTTCTTCCAATTAGATTATCTCACGTGTGCGCGCGCACACACACACATCACACACACACACACACACATACACCACACACACACCACACACACACACACACACACACACACACACACACACACACACACACACACACACACACGATAACTGCTTTGATTCTGGCTAGTCAAACAGGCACAAGCTCCACGAGTTAAAAATACTCTGAATGTTGGCTCTCACCACCCTCAGAGTTTCGGGAGCAGATTGCTTTTTCAGGCCTCCAGCAGAATATGGAAATTCCTTATGCATCCCGTGCTTCTAGCACAGCTTCTCAAGTATTCCTTTCTTTGGCAAGGCTAATGAAAACACACGAGGGGAGAGACTTTCCTGCCCTTTCCTACCAGACAGCACTTGCTTCTCATAACAAACGTTTCACGGTGCAAGAGACACTTGGAGATAGATGATTCTCCTTTCCTGGTAATTTTTTACAAAACAGAATGGTCTGAAGTGCCTTTCCCTCCTCACAGAACCTGGCTATCGAGCAAGGTATATACATGTAAACAAGTGAAACCTGCCACAAGCCTTTGAAAGTTGAAACCTGAAGGCAGCTGCCAGAATTCTCTTCTTTCCAACATGCCCTACTATTCCCTGCCAAAATTCTTTCCCAAGGGTTCTGGACACCCAACGAGAGGCACAGTTACATTTGGAATAACTGTAAAAACAATTATAATTGTTACCTTGCAAGTGGTAGGCTGGATAAATCGAGTTGCTTTCTTATCTCAGAATTAGAGTGTGAGGTATGAGACAGAACAAGCCATACAAGCCAGGAGGAGGCCAGTCCTAGTGAGCTGGCAGCTCTCTCTGGAAGGAAGGTTTTTCTTGAAGCCTGAAAGGGAAAGAGGGTGAATTGCCGGTGTGCCTACAAAGGGGTGGTTGATTAAAAGGATGGGGGGGGGGGTTGGGAGGGTATCTTCTTTAGAGTTTCTATAGATAAACACCATGACCAAAAGCAGCCTGGAAAGGAAAGGGTTTATTTCACCCTATAACTCTCAGATCACACCACCACTGCCGGAAGCCAGGGCAGGAACCTGGAGGCAGGAGCTGATGCAGAGACTGTGGAGGAGTGCTGCTTACTGACTTGCTCCCCGTGGCATGCTCAGTCTGCTTTCTCATAGAGCCCAGGATCACCAGCCCAAGGGTGGCACTGCCCACAGTGGGCTGGGCACTCCCACACCAATCATTAATCAAGAAAATACCTAAAAGGACGGCCCGTAGGCCAATCTGGTGGGGACATTTTCTAAACTGAGGTTCCCTCTTCTCAAAAGAATCTAGCTTGTGTCAAGCTGACCAAGAATGAACCAGGACAGACAGTTCATCCCTCCAAGCTGCATGTGACTTGCTAGGTAGTTAGGTTGGGAAGCTGAAGGTTTTCCACCAATGGGTTCATGTGGTAAAGAAGGGTGAATCTTGAGATACAAGCCAAGAAATACCAGCAAACTGTAGCCTTTCTAGTGTGGGGATCCCACCAGAGGAGTCATTACAGGGTCCTGTTTACTGCTCTAAAAAAATCCAATTTCCAATAAATGGTGGAAGGATTTCTTGTTTAAGATCTGTCTGTCTGTCTATCTATCTATAAAATGTATGCTATGTGTCATTCGTTTTTAAAAAATACTCATTGTTTGTTTTACCCAAAGACAAATGCCAAAGGCTGGTTTTTAGTCTGTTTCTGGGGTGGCCTTAGGCTTCTGTGGTAGGGCCCAGGAGACTCGGGGAGGTCAAGGAGGGACTGGCCCTGCATCTCCCTCCAGGAACAAGCACTAATTTCTCTATTCTCTCTTAAGCAGTGGTAGCTTGTCATTTTATTTTTATTAAGTTTTGTTGCTTGGAAAGTGTTTAAAATCTATCACTTTAGGGAATTGGTGTTGATTGTACATAGAAAAACAATCCCCTCTTCCTGAAAAATTGCTTTGAATTATTCAAATCTCCATGGAATGAAATGTGTCACTTCTTTCTCTGTCCCACTGAGTCACAAGTATGATTGTTGGAATACTTAGTATTTTTTTTTAAGTGTGTCTCTGCAATGTAAAAGGGTTTTATATTTTAAATATTTTACACATATTTTTTTTTTACTTTTGAGTCTTTTTATAACTTTGGTTTCATAGCCTGAGGAATGTAACTCACAACCTAAGGCATAAAATCATAGCTATGACTAGAGACATGATTAGGTTTCAGTAGATCTTGTTGAATACAATTGATGGTCTATCTTAAAAACAAGAATATGAGCCGGGCGGTGGTGGTACACACCTTTAATCACAGCACTCGGGAGGCAGAGGCTGGCGGATCTCTGTGAGTTCGAGGCCAGCCTGGGCAAGAGAGTGAGTTCCAGGAAAGTTGCAAAGCTACAGAGAAACCCTGTATCAAACAAAACAAAACAAAACAAAACAAAACAAAACAAAACAAAACAAAACAAAACAAAACAAAACAAAACAAAACAAAACAAAACAAAAACATGAATATGAGCTGGGTGTAGTGGCGCACACCTTTAATCCCAGCACTTGGGAGGCAAAGGCAGATGGTTCTCTGTGAGTTTGGGGCCAGCCTGGTCTACATAGAGTTCCAAGACAGCCAAGGCTGTATATAGATGCCTTGTCTTAAAAAACAAACCACAAGTATGTCTAAGATATCCAGGAGTACATTAAAAATTTGTCCCATATAGCCAGTGAGATGGCTCAGCAGTTAGAGGCACTTCTAATGCAAGTCTTACAACATGAGTTGGTTCCTAGAACCCACAGTTCAATCCCTGAAACTTACTTTGGAAGGAGAGAACCAACTCCCTCAAATTGTCCTCTGATCTCCAGATGTGCACTTTGGCACACACATGCCCATAGTCACATACACACTAATTATAATAATAATTTCTAAATTGCCCTATATAAAGTTTCCTTCTCAAAAGCGATACCAGGCAAGGACATAAGAAAGTGAGCAATGGCCAGATTTGAAGAACAGCATTGGTTCTTCTCAGTAGCATCCTCCAACTGGCATCTTAAATTTATTTATTCAATTAGTTTTGACACATGATCTCACTATCTAGCCCAAGCTGACTTTGAAATAAAGATTCTACTATCTCAGCCTCCTGAGTTCTGGGATTACAGAGGTGTGGCCATCATGACTGGCTCTAGTTGGCTCTGAAGGGTAATTGATATTTGAGGTCTGGGGTGGTTCTGAGTTGCAACAGTTACGTTGCCCTACTCAGGATGCATTCACTGGCTGCATTCAGCTGAGAAGACACGTTTGGGGGGACATTGGTGGGACTGTGAGAGTGGTACACTGGAAGTCTTAGGAATATGACCAAGTGATCATTATCTAGCCATAGACTGGAAAGAGGCGACATCATTCATTTTTTTCTCTTACATGACCCTAAAGGGAAGTCTGATATCTCAAAGTCTCAAGCTTGTTGTGTGCGTTAATTTGATTTTAGTTTGCTCTTGGATGGTAGCTCTTTAATTGTTAGTAGGATGAGAACACTGAGTCTTGAAGTTTATTGAACTTTATAGCATGCCTTCCATGTTGGAAACTAATCATTGCTTAGTTTCCTCTTTAACCTGTTTTGAGTCAAGTCTTCTCTTGCTTCTCAGTTTATATAGGGCAGTAACTCTTGACTCTTTCTGGTTGATGAGCAAAGATCTCATTGGTTTTCCCCTTTTCTATCACCTCCAACTTTTTCTTTCATTCTTGTTTTGGTGTTCTTGCGTTTATATATAAGTCATGAAGCTCATCCTGAAGTTTCCATCAATGAAAAGCCACGGTGATGGTCCCATTAAGATATTAATGTAGGTGAAAAATTCCCATCCCACAATGACATTTATAGCTGTCATAATATTGTAACTTAACACATGATCCACATTTGTGTGACACTGGTATAAACAAACATATAGCATTACCAACCATAAATAGCATATACAATTATGGACAGTGAATAATGACTGGTTAATGATAATAAGAAACTATGTTAATAGCTTATATATTTATTCCACTATACCTTTTATTAGTATTTTAGTGTGTCCTTCTGGCACATAAAACTGTTTTTTTGCAGAACCGTCTGCTGGATTAGCAGCAGCCTCACGTTTGCTGTATTTACTGTGTTTCTTGATTGCATTGTTCTTCTTATGCTTGGTACACTGTGTTCATTCATCTGTTGATGTGCACTTAGCTTGATTTCCCTTCGGGCAGTCATGAATAATACTCCTATGAATGATATTAATAATGCAAAGATGTAGAAATACCTCTTTAAGACCCTGATTTCAGACTTCTTGGGAACACATACCCAGAAGTGGAATTTCTGGACCACATGATAATTTTTTTCTAGTGTTTCTGATGATGGAACCCAGGGCCTTACATCCTAGACAAGTGCTGTACCACTGAGCTACAGCCCAACCTATTTGGTAATTCTTGAACTTTCTTTTGAGAGACATCCTATTTGTAAGCATTTTTTGAGCCAGTTGAATTGACCGTGGTGATGGTAGTGATGTACTATATTAGTTACTTCTGTTGCTATGGTAAAACACCACAAACAGAAGCAACTTAAGGAAAAAGGAGATTATTTTGGCTAATGGTTCCAGAGGGTTATCGTCCATAACAATGAGGCTGGCATGGCTGTGGGTAGCCAGGACAGGAAGCTGACTGCTCATATTTCCTTGGCAACCCAGGAAACATAAAGAGAACTAGATGTGGGGTGAGGCTATAAACTGTCAAAGCCCATACTTTCTCCAGCAAGTTCCCACCTCCTAAAGCTTTCAAACCTTCCCCGAACAGGGCTACCAACTGGGGGCCAGGTGTTGAGATGCATGAGTCTATGGGGGCCACTTCTCATTCAGACCAAGTGGCATGTTTGTTTATAGTACTGATTTCCTATCTCCCCTGCCAGCTTTATAAGGCATAATTAATGATTCACAATGTGATGTTTTAAGACAGTATGCATACACACAAAATGAGTAAATCAAGATCATTAATGCAATCATTACCTCTCATGCTTATTTCTGTTTTCCTGGTGGGAATCATTTAAAATCTGTGCTCAGCAATTGCCAAGTACACAATGCCATTATTATTATTAGCTGGAGTCACTGTGTTGCCCTATTGTTCTCCAGAACTTAGTCATCCTGTCTGCCTGGAATTGTGCACTTGACCAACATCTCCTCATCCCTTCTCCTCCCTGTCTAGTGATCACTTAACTCCCACAGCTAGCCTCCATGATATGAATCAGGACAGTGAGGTGAGGTCAGCTTAAATTTCAGGGCTTGGGGAAGACCTTGCCAAGATCAAGAGTACTCCATCCCACAGTTCCCAGAAAGGTATCAACTGTACTTTCAGAAATCACCAAGGGTGAGGAGTGAGGATTTACTCAGCCAGACCCCCAAATACATGTGTTTAACATTAGCTATATGGATGGCGATAATGTTTCTTACTTTGGGTTTTTCTGTAGGGATAGAGGAGGCTGAAGACAGGCTAATGGACTCCATCGACGGGCTGCAGTGTCTGACCATGACTGCTGAAAATCCAACTTCCGGAGACCTGACTCCTGTCCCCATTGTCACGTGCAAGCTCTGCCTGTGTGAACAGCCTCTGGACAAGGTGACCATGCTCCAGGAATGCCAGTGCATCTACTGCACATCGGTAAGTTTTTCTTAATGTTTGCGCCGTGGGGAAGTCCATGAGAAGTTAGGGGAAAAATTATAAAAGCTACAGGGTCCATTTCTGTGGCATATTGAGTTTGCTATAGTCTGGCCCTGCTCTGGAAAGCAAACACACATTCGGTTCACTTTGCAAATGCCATCGGGAATAGTGAACAGATTAGTGGTTTTTATTTAGTAGATAATGGGTATAATGAATTGTTATTTATTTATTTAGGTTTTACATTATGTGGTGGTGGAGGCAGAGCTTAGTATGGCACCAAGGTCTAATGAAAGCTGGGGAAGTGCTCTTATCATGACCCTTGAGCTTTTGAGACAAGGTGTGCCTACATGTATATATGTAGCTCCAGCTTGTGTTTAATTTGCTGTGTAGCCCAGGCTGGACTTGAACTCATGATCTTTCTCTCAGCCTCTGGCATTCTGGGATTATAGGTGTTCTGAAGATTCTAGTTCAGGAACAAAACAAAACGTTCAGCATGTTCTAGTTAACCATTACCTCTAATCTCACTGGGTGTTCTGAATGATGAAAAAAATCAGATAGTAATGAATTTTCCTTCAGGTTTTCTATTTTCCTACTTCTAAAATGTGCTGAATAATTCTTCGTCTGCATTAGTAAACAGCAACAATTGTGACATGGATGTCCAGGGATGAACTTGCCTCTTTGAGTGATGTCTGTTGTCAATGCCTGTCACCTATGTTGCTGGTTTCCTTGAAGGTTTCTTGGTCAATGAATCGAGGTGGGAGCCAGAAGGAAGGGATCCCACAGGACTGAAAGATGGCAAAGAATGGTACCATTTGCTCATCCAACAGGCACCTGTCAGCCAGCACTGGTGTCCTGGCGACTATTCTCAGGCACCAGAAATTCTCAGTTATAGAAACAAAATCCAGAAAAGATCTCTGCTCTTAGGAGCTTATAATCTAGAGGTTCTTAACCTGTGGGTCATGACCTCTCGTGGGGCCAAATGACCCTTTCACAGGGGTCACATATCAGATATTCTGCATATCAGATATTTACATTATGATTCATAAAAGTAGAAAAATTACAGTTATGAAGTAGCAGCAAAAATAATGTTACGGTTGGTTGTGTGAACCCATTTTCAGGTTCCTAGTGGCTTTACTCAGCAGGTCTGCATAGAGAGGATGATTAGCCCACCGGCCTGAGTGCAGGTGTCTGAGATGGTTGGCACTTGGCTGTGCTGGGGGGAGGTCTTTTGTTTCACCCCTTGGCGTTTCTATAAATACCTTAGAACAGAAGAGTCAGGGCTCGCTGGAATAGGTTCCAGGCCCTCTTGAGGCTATCCTGTATTTTCTATCTGTTGATCTCTTTGCTCTAAATCCTTCTATCTAATACTTCCTGCTACTTTCTGGGGAACTGTGGGGTTGGTGGGTAAAGGCCCCGCAGAGTTGGGGGTCACCACAAAATGAGGAACTGTATTAAAGGGTGGCAGCTTTTGGAAGCTGGAGAACTGCTGTTATAATCCACCAGAGGGTTGCAAACTGAGCACCAAGCATAGGAAACAGGAGCCTGGGAACAGGGCTCGGAGAAAGCAGAGTCCAGTAAAGGGGGGGTGGTCAGAGGTACAGGTCTAGGGAAGACACTGAGTTTTAGGGGGTTAGGAGTCACACCGATGTTACTCCTTTATTTTGCCAGTATGTGATGCTTTAAGGAAAGAGAGGAAGAGGTCTCTTCACCTCAGGGCGACCATTTTCCTTTGGGTTTGCTTGGATTCTGAACCCATCTGTCGGAAACAATGGCTTCTCTATCTGTCTTGCATGCTTTTGACTCTTCCCACTCCTTGAAACACGTGAATCAGAGGCAACATTTAGTGAAAACCACGATGGGAGTTTTCCTCTGAGTGTGCCTGGCATTTAAGGGCGAGATATGAGGTTCAGTTTTTGCTGTGAGAGTTCATAGTGCAGAATTCAAGCTTGTGTGTCAAAGCTGGGAAGAGAATATAGTGAGCCAAAGGCTGCATTTCATCTTTACAAGAAGCTAATGTTGACACATTGTTGTTTCAATAGATTTCAGTTTCTAATTAAAAGCAGTACCGCTGTTTCTCATTTTTTCAGTGATTTGGGAGTTGGAGTCTGAACAATTACATTATTCTGTCAACTAGATTCATACTTCCCTATTGTTACAGAGGGCTCAGAAGCAGAAAGTCACATGGCTTGATATTTTTGGAACCCTCCATTTTCTGGAAGTTTTTGTATCTATAAGCATCAACCTTCGCTGGCCCCTTGACACCTCGTTACCTATGGCGATCTAAAGCCGAAAGCTGAGCACGTGCGACTGCATTAGTGTCTGTAAATTGGCAATGAGAGTCAGACTCGCCTGAAGTACTACTTGAACATTTTTTTTAATGTTAGAGATTTATTTCTTCGTTTTATCCAAAACATGATAAAATAAAAAAAGTGTGCCTAGGGGCCGGAGAGATGGCTCAGTGGTTAAAGGAACTTGCTGCTTTTGGCAAAGGACTTGAGTTCAGTCCCCGGCCTTTGCCACTTGTATTTTTAGTTTATGTGTATGAGTATTTTTTCCTTCATGTATGTCTGTGGGCCACATGTGCACCCAGTGCCCAAGGCTGTCAGAAGAGGGCATCAAATTCCCTGGAACTGGAGTTACAGACAGTTGTGAGCTGCCATGTGGGTGGTGGGACTTGAACCAGGGTCCTCTGGGAGAGCAGCCAGTGCTCTTAACCACTGAGCCATCTCTCCAGCCCCTGACACTTCTGCTTTCGACCATCTACTGTATGTTCTGGCTCTAAGTAACATCAGAGAAAGGAGGGCGAAGCGCAGCACTGCAATAATACAGCACCCTCTGGATGCTCTGCTTGTGGAGGCGCTCTCTTCTGCTGAACTCCATGTTTGGCTTCAAATGGAGAAGAAGGGGAGTTGAGGAAACAGATGTGGGCACAGTCCTCACTCACATGGATGAAGGCTTTAGGTGCACAATGGAGTTATGGAGTCCCAGATGTGGATACATTGGAATTATAGTGACAGAAACTTAGTAATTATTTCTGGTGCTCTAAAGGCTAAATGTCTCAGGAAGGTTGTAAATTAGTAAGAGGTGGAATGCAGAGAGTTTCTCTCCTTTTTTCTTTTCTTTGTTTTCATTCGTCAATATAAATAATGAAAACACGAAAATTCAAGCTTCACTTCTGTCTTAGTTAGGATTTCCATTGCTGTGAAGAGACACCATGACCACAGTAATGATTATAAAGGAAAGCATTTAATTAGAGCTGGCTTACAGTTACAGAGGTTTAGTCCATTATCATCATGGCGGGAAGCATGGCAGTATGCAGGCAGACATGGTGCTGGAGAAGGAGCTGAGAGTTCTATATCCAAATCCTCAGGCAGCAGGAAGAAGAAGAGAGATTCTGAGCTTGGCTTGAGCTTCTGAAACCTCAAAGCCCACCCCTGGGGACTCATTTCCTCTAACAAGGCCACACCTACTCCCACAAGGCCACACCTTGTATTAGTGCCACTCTCTCCGAGTCTTTGGGGTCATTTTCATTCAAACTACCACACCTTCTCTGGATCTTTTTTTTTTCCTTTTTTGAGGCAGGGCCTTGCTGTACAGTTGTGGCTAGCCTAGCACTTGGTGTATAGCCCAGGCTGCTCTCGAACAATCTTCCTGCCTCAGCCTCCCAAGGACTAAGAGTTCAGCGTTAGCCATCACACCTGACTCATTTATAGCTACTGCAACTTTTTCATTCAGATAATTCCGGACAGTTTCAGTCAAGGGAAAAGAATCCCAAAAGTCGGTTTTCAAAGCAATGGAAAGCATGAGTTTGCTCTCTTGCGGGTCTGGTTTGCTTTGGACACTGTTTCTGCCAGCCATGAATGGAGGATAATGGGAGCACAGTTGTTGCTTGTTTTTATAACCTAGATAATTTCACCTGGAAAGAGTTGGTCTGTTGGGCATGGCCTATTTACCTTCCAGATTAAAGACAGGATGTGTTGAGTGAAAAGAAAATGGAATCCAACCGTGTTCCTGCCTTTTTCCATTACCTTTTATTGGCTCTGGGTAGTTAGAATTCTTTTACTATTCATTTCTTGCAGCCAAATGGATTTTCCAGTGTTTAAAAAGTGAGAAGAAGAGGTTTTCAATCAAGCCCTTCTTTCTTTCAGGGCCTGTTGGGTGACCTTTAAGAAAGCCCCCAGATGCTCTGGGCGACACTTAAGTTGGGGAAGAACTGCCTACGTGTGTGTTCATATGTGTGCACACTGATGGTAACTGAAACAAAGCTGAGAACCTGCAGTTTTTCTCTCCTGGGTTCTCACTGATACCTTTATGACATTTTCCTACCCCACCCCCCTCCTTTCCTGTGATACAGCACAGCTGTGGTGAAGAGCCCAGACACACAGACAGGAGGAGCCAGACTCAGTCAGGCTTTGCCCTCCAGTGGTGTAAGATTTGAGGCAAGGTCAAGCCATTTGATTTCTGCTTCTGAGCAGGAGGATAATGCCTGTCTTGGTAGAAGTTCGTCAAAGGAGAATCCTAGTAAGGAGGCTAGCTCCCTTCCACCTCTGGAGTAGGCTAGCATCACTATTGCTCCTTTCCTGCAGTCCTGTCTTTTCAAACTGTCCCAGAGCAAGGAAGGCTGATAAAGATGTATTTGACTATCTTCATCCTCCTCATCAGCCATTTGCCAAAAAGGTGGATACACAGACACACAGACAGACACAGATAGACAGATAGACAGACAGACAGACACACACACACACACACACACACAAACACACACACACACCCACACACCCACACACACTGTGGCTTACAACTACACTTTTAAACCTAAATTCCAAAAGCAGATTAGGAGTCATCAACAAAACAAAACAAAAAACCAACTTTTTTTTGAACAATATAAAATATCAGTAAGGTATCTTAATGAGGAAAAATGAAAACAAATCTTAGTCTCGTGTTTCTATGCAAAGACACTGGAGACTAGTTTTTCCCTGTTCATCCTTCCTAACTGCAACTTAATTTGTAAGTAAAGGTCATCTTAAAGATTTAAGAAAAAAAAAAAAAAAAAAAAAAGGCTGGGCGGTGGTGGCGCACGCCTTTAATGCCAGCACTTGGGGAGGCAGAGCCAGGCAGATCATTGTGAGTTCAAGGCCACCCTGGTCTACAGAGCGAGATCCAGGACAGGCACCAAAACTACACAGAGAAACCCTGTCTCAAAAAAGCAAACAACAAAAACCAAACAAACAACAACAAAAAAGATTTAAGAAAAAAATTTTTAAACCTTTTTAAAAAAAGAATTGATCAATCAGGCTAGGAAATAAGTGCCCAATAGATACTTTCCTCATATCAAACAAGCTAATATTTCACTACAGTGTTACAGTGTAACTATATTGAATGAAGATATACAATACACGATGTTCGAAAAGCAAACACTAGGTTCAGAAAAGATTAAAAAAAAACAACCCCATGATATTCACATTGATTAAGTAACCCTAAAAATGGTTGTAAGGTTGAAGTGGTAACTTTAAAGGTGGACCAATAACCACACCTTTGGCAGATGCATGTGATTCAGACGGAATCTTCTCGAGCTCTCATTGTTAGTCTGCAGGGTTTTGGTTGTTTGTTATTTTGGTTTGGTTTTTTGGTGGAGAAAGGGCACAGCCATGTGAAGTAAATTTTACCTAGAACTCACGGGAACTGCAAGAAATCAGGAAGTATCTTATTTCAGGATGACGTCACAGAGCCCTTTTTTCGGTTTGTCTCCCTCACGTGACCTGCAGCTTTTCCCTGAAGCTTTGAAACTGACCCCCATCCCGATTCCCCTATCTTTGATTGATCTTGGATGGACAGATGCGTCCTGTCACTCTATTATTCTGTCGATTCTGAGTCGAGGCTACATGAGGTTGCAAGGTTGGGTTTATGCTTTTCCCTGACTTGGCTTTTGAGCTTCCCATCATCCATCAAATGAATTTAACTTCGTCTTGTAAAATGACCTCAGCGCACTCTGTTTATATCTGGTTTAATGGTTATGTGATGGCTTTTGTGGCCACCAGTTAAATCACTGGCTTGAAATGCCCGTTTTTGATGTTGTTTTCCTACTGACAGCTGAGCTCTGGCCAGGTCAGGTGGTAGCTGAGGGACAAGAGTGAACAGGAAGAGCAGGAGAACTAGGTTAGAGATGCTGAAGAAGGCGCCACTGGCTTCCTGGACCCGTGATCTCATCCCGGCCCAGTGCTCACTACTTGCTTGTTCAAGGCAAGTAGTAAATAATGTGTCAGGAGAGGAAGAGAAGGACCGAAAGCCATATTCCCAGGGGCCCAATGACTGCCATAGCTTTGCTGTCCTAGAATTGGAAGGCACCTTAGGTTGCCGGGTCCCCCGTCCCAAGGAAGAAGTCCTTTTTCTGGAAGCCTGTGTGGTTTGTCACTTAAGAGAATGGGCCTCAAGTCTTGCCTGGATTTAATTCAACACGTATTTACTCTATCAGGAATAATTCTGACATGGTTAGAATATAACAGGAAACAATTGTATGAATGCCTGCTTTTCAAAAAGCCCAAGTTTTAGTGCATGGTAAAAAATGCTGTGTAAGTATTGAAGTCAGATCATAGGTGAACTCTAAAAGTACAGAAGAGGACAAGGGAGCAGGGGAGTGCTGTGGGGCAGGGGTTCCACATCATCCTAGGTGAAGTCTCACTGGTAGGGTAGTATTGGAAACCTGAAAGAAATGAGGTGCCAGCCATCAAAATACCTAGAGGAGGGAAGCAATGGAGAGAGCTTAGGCTGAGAGTGTGCTCGGTGGATTCTGATGCAGAAGGAGGCTAATGTGGACATCAAACATTTATGCAAGTTCATGTAAGTATATGTTCAGGCACGTGTGTGTGGGGGTGGGGTGGGGTGGGGGTAGTCCCAGTGAGAGGACAGAAAAAGATCACTGTCCAGTGTCTCAAACAGAAGGAGGGAGAAGGAAGAGAGAGACAGAGGCAGACAGACAGAAACAGAAAGGGTGCTTCTGAAGAAAGGGGCGATGTACTTTGCCTAGCCTCCTGACTGCTGTCTAGTTGTCTGTTTCTTGATGGCCCCTATGAGCAAGCTGCCAGGGACTGAGATGCTTCTGTTATTATGCCTGTCTTACCTATGAGGCATAAAGACTTGAACAACTGTGAGCTGAGACACACCCTTCCTCCCTTGACTAGTCACTGTTAGGTATTTTGCCACAGCGTTGTGACACATACTAAGAACAGAGTGCAAACAGAATAATCCAAGCCAGAAATGACAGTGGCTTAGAAGAGCTGCTATGTCTCAGAGCTGTATACATCTCCATTCTTCTTTATGATCATATAGGAACAGTAATAAGTCACCTCAGAGGATCATAGCAAATGGTGTAGTAGATAACATAGACAGAGCACTTATGACAGACCTGGACGACAGTTAGCAGTGTGCTTCTACTGGCTTTAGCTCTATCTGACTGGAAAACTTCCAAGATTGGATGGGATGCATTGTAACACAAATTGCTCAATGCTCTTATTAATAAAAAAAAAAACAACCCACCCCAGAGTCAGATTTTGAAGTAAAAGCTGAAAGATCAAAGAGGCAGAGCAGCAAGCCACTAATTCTTACCCCTACAAAATCCCCCGCCAAAAGAGAGCTACTTCCTGTACATTCACACCTTATATACCTTTCTGTGCCCTGCCATCTTACTTTGTCTCTCTGCCCAGCTACATCACTTCCTCCAGACCTCTATGGTTAACTAGTGCTGGGATTAAAGGTGTGTGCCATCCACCTGGTTCTGTTCCCAGTGTGGCATTGAACTCACCTGGATGAATCTCTGCCTCCCAAATGCTAGGATTAAAGGCGTGTGCTACCACTGCCTGGCCTGGCCTCTATGTCTAATAGTGGCTGTTTTTTTCCTTTGATCTCCAGGCAAGCTTCATTTGTTGGAGCACAAATAAAATATCACCATAATCCATACACTGGTTATTCAGCTAAACTAATCTGAACCATTTCACTTATATTGACTGAAATCTGTTTTCTGAATAAAATTGATCTGTAAGTGCTGATTCTACACGCTAACACAAAACTGCTTGAAATCTATTTGCCTGTTAGTGGTTGAACGTGACTGCTGCTTACTAGCTTTGTGGTATTTGAATGAAGATTGTTTGTGTCCTGGATTAAATCACTGCTTGAATCCCAGCTCAGTGTCATTCCCTGGGAGCAAGCAGTGGGGGAGTCCTCCAGGGTCAGTTTCTGACAATGACTTGGGGAGGGGGGTGGCTAGCTCGGCTCATAATCCCACAGTAGCTCTATGACTTCATGTCTCCACATCCTTAAATGGTGAGTTGGTTTGATTTCTTACTGTGTAGCAATTCATAAGATTTTTTTCTCATAATTTCTTTTCTCTTTTCTTTTCTTCTCTATTTTCCTTTAAAACAAATAACGCCCCCCCCCCAAAAAAAAAAAAAAAACAACCCAGGGTCTCATCAGGTAACCTAGAATGGCCTCAAACTTGTGATCCTCCCTTCTCAGCTTCCTAAATGCTGGACTTATAGGAGTGTGCCATGACACTAGGCTTAACTTTCTTAAATTTCTTTAAACTGAGACTCTTAGCTAGCCAGATCAGTCTATGGGAGATAGCAGTTTGCTGAGGCCGCTACCTGATTAACCTTTCTGGGTACAGCTCTGGTAGACATTTGCCTTCCGACTTTAGATCCCACGATTATAGGTGAGGGAAGGAAGCAAACCCATCTTCAGGTCAGGGCTCCATCTCCCACATCCCAGGGAGTGGCTCCAGACCAACACAATATTGCTTTCTTGGTTTAATAGGCAATAGGTGTGTGCTGCATCCTGGATGGCTTGGTCCTAGAAACCTGTCCAGGGTGGGGAGGGATTGAACAAAGACAAACACCCGGGCACATGTACAGAAAAGCTGGGGTCAGGTGGGCTGTGCTCACTCTAATGGAGTACATACTACTACGCAACAACTGAGAACCTCCATGTGCTTGTTGTGTACAGCGTAGGAGGGCAGGTTCTCTAGTCTTGTTGGCAGTCTCTGTAGGGGAGCAGTCTCAGGCTGCCATCATCCCGATGGAGGGAGCTGTGATGGCTGGTTTCACACACACTGTCAGCATCCACACGCAGACCAGCAGAAGGCACTGCCAGTTCCCTGAGCCTGACCCAGGGAAGGCTTTGCCATTCCCATGGATCTGTGACATTGGGGTCCTTGACACAGCTGTGCTTGCGTCAATAGTACACACTCACTCAGGACTTTATCTGCACCTTGCACGTGCATTCAGGGCTTCCTCCACTCCTCACAAGTGTGGAAGGCTGTTTCAATTCTAAAGCCCCTTTCTGGATGTCAGGACTCACTCAATCCCTGGCTCCAGATGTACTGTGCTTCGGGGTTCTCTCACTTGCCATCCTCTTCATGAGTAGCATTTTGGGGAAGGTCACCCCATAAATCTTCTATGTCCTAGATCCCCTCCTGTGCTTCCCCCCTTCTTCTCTCCTTTCTCTCCATGTGTATATGTGATATATATATATATATATATATATGCTTTACATGTATGTGGGTACATGTGTAAGTGTGCATGCGTGTGTGCCTTTCTCCATCACCCTCCACTTTAGTTTTCGAGGCAAGTTTTCTTGCTGAACTGAGATCTCCCCAACAGCTAGTTTGTCCTGGGGCTCTTTAGTCTCTGTTTCCTGAGTGCTGGGATTACAGGCAGCCGCCTCACCTACCTGATTTTCACATGGCTTCTGGAGATCCAAACTCAGGTCCTGACACTTGAACAGCAAGCAGTTTGTCCATCGAAACATCTCCCTTGCCTGTCAGACCCCATCTCTAGGCATCCCAGTTGAAGGCAGAGTCTTGAAATTCTTCTTCTCAGAGAGAGCCCCTAAGATCCGTAATCTGGACCTATGTTTTCTATTCTTCCTTTTAAATGAGCAGCTCACACTCTTAACATAACCTTCTCCCCTTCTGTTGTCTAGATTAATAACACCTAATAACTTAGGTGTTCTTTATTGCGTTTTTAGTACAGCCACACAGTTTTATAGAAACTGAAGAATGCACATTGTTCCCGTGGGTGAAACTCTTGGAAGGGACTCATCTTCTTGGTACATGTAATTAACAAAGAGTGTTCATCCCCTTCACCTCAGCCCTTTTGAAACAAGTATCACGTCTACAACATCTTGACTTGATCAGAGGCTGAACTAGAACTTCAGGTTTCTCTCTGAGAACACTGGGGTCACTAGGTCGTGCTATGATGCGGATCAAAGTTTTATTTCTTTTTTCACAAGGCAGTTACAGACAGGTCAGGTAGGTTGGTGAATATAAATGACTACTCAGTAGATTGTTCTTTTATTTTCAAAGCATACTTTTAAAGTACTTTAAAAAAATTTTTTTTCATGCAATATATTTTGATCCTATTCTTTATCCTCCCCCAAGTCCTCCCAGGTCCCCCCCCCACCTCCCTCCCCACTCAGCTTGCAAGTTCTCTAAAGCATAGTTTTGCTCATGTTAACTCTTCACATCACACATCCGAGTGTGGTAGTAGTCCAAACATGAGAACCACAGTCAGGGGCTTCTGCAGAACTCCTCACCAAGCCACAGAAGTTAATTTATTAATCACTTTGAAATTGTGCCCCTTTCCGGTTCTCCTAAGCCTATTCTCACCTTAGTCCAGATTCTACCCATCCGCTGCTGTCGCCACGGTGCAGTGCTAATTAGAGTGCAAAGGGCAGGTGTTAGGGGTCACCAATGCTGCTTTGGGGAGCAGACCTTCAGATGAAGAGGCAGAGTGCAGGCGCATGTGGAGGCCCCGCCAAACCACAAGGAAGAGGACCACTAAAGTTTCCTGAGGGGCGGAGACTGAGTAGTAATGGAGGAGACCGCTTGATGATGGTGTTGGTGGAATCCTGCGTGTCCCAAGAAGGAGGGTCAGCCTTGTATGAGGGCACAGTATGAGGGAAGAGTAGGCTGCAAGCTGCAAACAAACTAAAGTGAAAGATCATTCTGGAATGTCTGATTGGCAGTGGGCCTGTGCCTGGGCATGAGCCTAGAGAGACAGGCAGGAACTCGATAGTGGTCGTGTGGACAGTTCTAAGGGAAAGACAGAGCTGCTGGGGGGCTTCATTTGTGAGAGGGATGCTGAGGATGGGTTTGGAATAGGGTGGAAGATGCCCGGAAACTGAGCATTCTTAGAGGGGGCCAGTGAAGGGCAGCAGGCTGGGAGGAGGGCTCGTGGAGCCGCTGGCCTCTCAACTTAGTGGTATGACAGACGCCAGCTTTGTGGTCTGGAGTATATAGTTGTTTACATGTCCCCAGTTTCTCCTCTTTGTTATCCACTAGGCCAGTGATGGCAGGTTTCTTAAAGTGTTGGCTCCTCTTACCAAGTCGCCAACATAATAGCGCTTGTGTCCCTGTTTGAGTTGGGTCCTTTGTGCTGCCAAGCGGGTTCCTGTATTCACGTCACGTAGTGTCTATGCGGATCGCCTGCTCCTACCTCTTCATAGGAGTCGAGTGGCACCTCCGTGGTTGTCTACTGGAGCACTCCACCTCCCTTCCTTTCTTATCCCACCAGCTCGACTCCCAGTGGTCCTTACTCAACCCATCACGTCCTTATTGTGACCCCAGTCTGGCATTTAAGAATATCCCATTGTCAAGATCATGACGCTGATATACGACACTGGCTTGCTCCCTGAAGCAATGGTATTTTTGGATCTGTGCATCCATGTTCTGAGGCCTACTCAGCCATTTCCAGCAAATCCTTCACCTCCTTGCCAATTTCTGAAAGTATTTGAGAAAGGCAGGTCCTCTGTATTGTCGCCAGCCTCCAGGTAATTCCAGCTACTCCTGCGGAATCTGTAGTGATTTAGGGACAGGGCATGCAGAGATTGGCTCCCCTGCTGGTCTCATTTGTGCGGCCAGGAAGCTGGCAGGCATGGGAGGGCCCTGACAGCAGAGCCCACAGGAGAGGCTGCCTGGTGAATGCTCGCCTTGCCTTTCTTCACTGCCAACTCAGAATGGCTGTCAGTGCCAGGGACTCCAGATCAATGCAAAGCTTTCAGTACATGTGTGAGACTAGAGAACTAACTAGAAATAATACACAACCTCAGTTACTCCTGTCCCTTCCTCCTGCCCAATTTTCTTCACTCTCTCTTTACATTGAAGAGGCTAACTTTTAATTATAGTCGTGAGATGCTGGCATTAAAATGAAGTTAAACAGAAACTTAAAAAACTGTTTAGTGTATTAGTATTTCTTCTAGGATTTTCTCTAGCATATATACTTATATACACAGATATAGGTATATTGTCTGTACATACCAATTAGCTTGAGTTTTATACATATAATTTATGTGGACATTTCCATATAAGACTATAGAGTCCTACCTACAACAAAGTGTTGCATAGTGTCCTATGGTATGGCCGTGTCACATTGAAGAAAAAAAAAAGACCCAGGGCCAGTGAGGTGGCTCGTCAGGTAAATGTACTTTCCTCACAAGCCAGATGACCCAAGTTTGATCCCCGACCCCACTTACAAGTGGAAAGAGATGATTGACTCCTGAAAGCTGTCATCTGACCTCCACATGTGTGCTGTGGCATGAACATGCCCACACTTACACACACATCATATATATGTATATATGTATGTATGTATATATATATATATATATATATGTGTATATATATATATATATATATATATATATATATATATATATATAGTAATTTGCTTAGCTAGGCCCCTCCTATAATAATAGATTTTAGGGTTGTAAGTTTATGCTTTTGCAGATGGAAATTCTTGAACTTATAAATATAGAAAATTCTAGGAGATTGAAAGTTATGTACATTTTGAGTCAAGGCTGGATAACCTTCCCAACATAGTGATATCCCATGTTGTGACACTCTAGGTCTTTTCAAACTTCTCACCCTCTCTAGTCCACATGTGAGAAGAGCACATCTGTTTCATCCACACTGCCTCCTCAAGAGGAAGTCAGGTGTAGCAAAATAAACTTACCTCTTGAGTCTAGCCTTTAAACAGTCTACAGTGTCCTGTGCCAGAATAGTCTTGTCTGATTTATCCAGTGTTATCGCGTCTTTAAATCTAAAATAGCGATACAAGGGAGCCTGTAAGAATGAAAGGACATGCAGTCACAGTGTGTCTACAGCGGCAGAAGGTGCTTTGTCCTGGTCAGTGACAAGATGTGACCAAATGGGAAAGGATGTTTGGACAAGTTAGGTAAACTGAAGCCAAAACGACCACGGGGGAACAAGAAAACCTAGAATCCAGTTTTTTAGCATTTCAGCCAAAAATAAAGGATTGGCTGTGTACACCCACATAGTGGATTCCAGATATGCAACCACTCCCTTCCAAAATCAGCACCTCGTTTCCATGGGAATGAAGAGCTGTGTGTTAACTGAAGTGCCCAGTCCAGGTCTTTTGGATTTGATCTTCTAGAAAGCATGAGGGTTACTTCCCACATGAATTTACGATGTTGATTCGGCCTCTCTGACCTTCAGCTTATTCATCTGTAAAGTGGAATCAAGGAAAGAGAAAAAGCAGAGATGTTTGATATCTGCTGTGTATATGTACTGTACATGGTTGCTGGTTTTGTTTAGTTTTTCATTTCCACCCAGCAGTCTACAGATAAGGAAACCAATGCAATTACGTAACTTGCTTTAGTCCTTTTTTTTTGTTGTTTTTGTATCTTTTAAAAATTTTATTGTATGAATGCTTTGCCTTGCATGTATGTCTGTTTACCAAGTGTGTGTCTGGTCCCTGCAGAGGTCAGAAGAGGGCATCTAATTTCCTGGAACAGGAGTTACAGACAGCTGTGAGCTACTGTGTGGGTGGGTGCTAGGAACTGAACCCAGGTCCTCTGCAAGAGCAGCCAGTGCTCTTAACCTTTGAGCTTTTCTCTCCAACCCCTTAGATCCATAGTCTGAATTCCTGGATTGTTGTTTGGATGAAGCAAGAACTAGTTCTATAAAAGTAGAAAATAATATGGTTTTATCCCTTACCAGCTCTCTCGAGTTTCATCATTAGATAATGGGTGGAGGCCCACATGAAGTTTTTATTGGCCTACCTGTAGTTTCTGAGAGTGAACCCGTAATCTCGGCACAGTGATGGCCATGGGATTGAGTTATCAATAGTGTGACTTCAGGCAAGCTCCTCGAGGACAGCAAGTGTGAGAGGCGAAGAGGTCTGGTTTGCTTGGCTGGAGAGCTCCTGGCCGCTGGGCACGTTAGCAGGTGTTGGGAAAACTCAAAGCAGAAGCCCAGGCCTCAGCCTTAGACCGTCTCTCCCACCCCCTCCACTCAAGGAGTTTAGGAGCACTGCTTGCTGGTGCTCCAGGAACAGCTCAGTTTCCAGGTAACTCCTGTTGGTTGTGTGTGGATTGTAGATGACTGCACAGAACAGAGGCCATTACCACAACTGGAAAAAGTACTTTATGGCTGCAGTTCCTGCTCTTGCTGGCTGCTGTGTTAGTGACAGGCTGTTTTATATGGGCCGTGCCTAATCTTTAGTAGTTTTCTTATGTTTTATTATATTGGTAATATTATTTCTTTATTACATTTCTATTTATTTATTTTGTGGGGAGCAGCCCATGCCGTGGTACACATGCAGAGGTCAGAGGTCAACTTGTGTGATCAGTTCTTTCCTTCCATCATGTGGGTCATCAGTCTTAGTGGCACTTGGTTGCTGTGGGATGTGAGTATGTGTGGCTCCCATTGGCTAATAAATAAAGCTGCATTGGCCTATGGCAGGGCAAGATGGAGCCAGGTGGGAAAATCCAAGAGAGAGTAAGGGGAGATGCCAAACCGCCTTCCAAGGAGCAACATGTAATGGGATGCAGGTAAAGCCATGGAACTCGTGGTGATACATAGATTAATAGTTATGGGTTGAGTTAAGTTGTAAGAGCTAGCTAGTAAGAAGCCTGAGCCATTGGCTGTATAATTTGCAATTAATATTGAGCCTCTGAATGATTATTTTATAAGCAGCAGAGGGACCATGGGGTCGGGTGGGACCAGAGAAACTTATGGCTACACTTGGTGTACTTACTGGGCTATGTTGGTGGCACTTGATAATCATTAGGAAGAAAAAAAATAGTTTTCTTTAAAGTTCTTAATTTAACTTAATTTTTATGTGTGTGTGTGTGTGTGTGTGTGTGTGTGTGTGTGTGTGTATGTGTGTGTGTGTATGTGTGTGTGTGTATGTGTGTGACATATATATGAGTGCTTGCCAAGACAAGAAGAGGATGTCTAATCTTCCAGAGCTAGAGTACAGGCAGTTTTGAACCATCCAGTATGAATGAACTTGGGTCCTCTGGAAGAGCAGCAAGTGCTCTTAACCATTGAGCCATCTTTCCAGCCCTCAAAGTGCTGTTTTAAAGTTGTAGAGATTCTAGTATTTTCTCATCCTTTTGTTCTAACAACTTAGAAATCAGGTAATATAGTAGGAAAACATAGAAGGACAGAGTCCCATTTAGATGTTGGTTTAAACCTCAAATTGTGTAATTATTAGTCATGAGAATTGAGGCCAAATTCCTCATGTGGTTCACGTGAAATGGGATAATACTAGTTTCGGCGTTTCTGTGAAAGAGAAGTGAGGTTTTTCCAAATGTATATCGTGCTTGTCAACTTCCCATCACTATACTGAATGCCTGAGACACTCAACCTAAGCAGGGTAGGCTTACAGCTGGTTCTGGTGCTTTTGGCCTGAGGTTAGGCCAGCACATTGTGGCAGAGGTGCTTGAGAGAGGAAACCAGTCACCTCATTGTCAGGGGGCAACAAACCAAAGAGGAGGAGAACAGGGCCCAGGGTCCCCTTTGAAGTCACTCAACCTTGTAATCATGCTAAGAAGAATCCTAAGAACACTGGTGAGGGTGGAGCTGTGAGACTTAGTCCAGCCTCAAAGACCGGTCCTTACAAGCCTGTGACACTGAGGATTCAATTTGATGTGAGTTTTGAAGGGGACACACTCCTTCAAACCACAGCAGCCTTCTACCTCATTACACATCTCATTCCATTGCCCTCACTATTCTTCATGGTTGCTACATGACTTGAACACTCATGCTGAATTCTCTAGTAGAAGGTGTGCTCACTGTGTTTGTGCAGATGAGGTTGAATGGTTGCATCCTATTTAAATAATTTCCCCAACCCTACTTCCTGACGGGAGATTTTCTGACCCTTTATTATTTTGCGTTTCATTTCCCTTCTTACAACTGAGACTGTATTCACATCTGAGAGGTTGAGAGGGGCTGTGTAAGAGTTCAGGTCGGGCCTCTCACAGGAGGAGGGAGGAGAAGGAGGCAGATGAACGCAGTGGCATTGGCCATGCGGAATCGGGGCATGCGTGTCTCCCTGCCCATACCAGGTCTGTGCTAGAGTCCCAGTGCCAGCTGAGTACTGCAGCTCAGAGGAGGAGGATTCTCTGGAGGGAATGGAAGGATGTAAACTCGTCGAGTCTTTTTGTTTTCTTTCTCCTTGAGCCACGGGTGGCTTTTCTGGGTGTACTGTGTCAGAGGTAGAGGCTGGGCCAGGTGGATCTCTTTTGCGATCCAGTAGGATTTGGTAAGAAAGGAAGCCCAGATAGGCAAAAAGGAAACCCCTCCAAGGTCCCTAGGAAAGTTCTGGCATTCCTTCTGTTGGAAGCAGACCTCTCTGTCATGAGCCCTTGTTCACTGCTCTGGGGGAATGTTCTTCTGCTGATCTACCAGATCTCACTGCTTTGTTGTGAGGCCTGGACAAGACTGCAGTGTTTTCATCAAATTTCTCCTGACAGTTATTCCTGTCACCAAATGTCTTAATTTAGGTGCTTGATCACTTGAGATAAAGATAGAAGTCTTTGATTGCTCTCTGTTGGTGGGACTCAAGGCACTTCTAATTGGGGCCCCGATTTAATCTCCCATATTGAAGGACTGTTCTCAGATTTAGGGGGCAGACCTTTTGTACCCTTTCCAGGAACCATTTTAAAGTGTTTAAAGGTAAATGAAAGGTATTGAAATGTTGTATGTATCATTTCCTTCACTCCTTTGCCTGGAACTAGCTACAGCCTATTTTCATTGTGGGTATTGATGGAGAGGACTTATCTCTTGGAGGTTCATTTCAGTCAGTGTTACTAAGGGATAACAGCAGTAATGGAAGACATAACTGTATCTCCCAGAGTAGTACTGGGGTAGGGGTGGATGCTGTGGATCACAATCTCAGACCTGGCTGCATGTCACGATCTCAGATACCAGTTTAGCAAGGTGGCAGAAGATAAGAACAGTGTACAAAAGTCAACAGTATTTCTCTGTTCTATCAAGAAATAATGTAGTGTGGTTGTGGAGAAACAATTCCATTTGTAATAATTTTAAAAGGAATAAAAGACTGAGGAATAGATTTAATGAAAATATGTAAAAATATATCCTCTGAAAAATACACATTATTGGTAAGAGAGAATAAATAAATGGAAAGACACTTAATTAGAGCTCTTGATGCTGGTCATGTGGCCATGTGTTACAATTGAAAAAACTAAAACTGTCCAAATAATCTTGAAAAAGGACAGCAAAGTCAGAGAACTCACCTCTTGATTACAGAACTCACTACAAAGCTGCAATAATCAAAGCAAGGTCAGTTAGACATGGTGGCGCATGCCTTTAATCCCAGCACACAGGAGGCAGAGGCAGGCGGAGCTCTTTGAGTTTCAGGCCAGCCTGGTCTACAAAGCAAGTTCCAGGACAGGCCAGCCAGGGCTGCTATACAGAGAAACCCTGTCTGGACAAACGAAACCAAGCCAACCAACCAACCAACCAACCAACCAACCAACCAACCAACCAACCAAAGAAACAAAGCAGACTGATACTCTCATGAGAAGAGAATTCAGAGTTCAGTGGATGTGGAAGTCATACAGTGATGTGTGTATTGTAGTGATATCATGTTTTTCTAGGATCCTTCAGAAATCAAGATCAAGTTCTTCTAGCTGGGCCAGTAGATGAGGAAACACACCATGTAAGAGACCCATAGAGGTAGGGAATTGCTCTTAGCTGAGAAGACCTTTCTGACAAGCTAGAGATGGAAGCTCTGGGTAAAACAAGCAATATAGTAAAGAACACATGGAAACAGAAATCTATCATCCAACAATTGGTCTATCAATCATCTACATATCCCCTATCTACCTATCATTCATCTATGATCTATCTGTCCACCTATCATCTATAGTTCATTAATCACCTATCAATACTCTATCATCTATCAGTTATCTACCTATCATCTATCAATTATCTGTCATCCATCCAGCTAACTATCATCTACCTATCTATAACTGTATTGTCTAAACCCATAGTTTGTTATTCGATGGGTACATTGCAAGCTTTTTGCGTGTCTCTGTGGCAGATGAGAACACCTTATGAAGAATGCCATGTCCTTTGGCATAGTGTGAACAACAACCTTGATAAAAACCCTTCCTTGAAAAATTCCATTGACATAAGTCATAGACTGAGTTGGAAGGAACAATACGAATCACCTGGCTCACCATGTGTTTGATGGATGAATGCTTGACTACATCTCATCGGAATCCTTGTGGGCTATGGAGTGAGTGAGATGAGGAGTCTCCGGTTTTATTTATGACCCTTACCGTCTTCAAGTATTTGTCTATGCTCCATCAAGCCATTTAAGTGAAAGGTAACTACACAAAAGGACCAATTCTTCCCTTCATTAGTCATCTGGGCTTTTGAAATGTTTTTGAAACATTCCCTTAGACCTTGTCAGCCGTTCAGAAAACTGCAAGATCTGTACATCGCTCAAGTTTAACAGCATGCAGTTGTGAAGTTCAACAATCCGTGGTGGTTTTGTGTGTTTCTCTTTATGTGTAAGCTAGGTGCCAGATTTTTCTTCTCCCGAGTTGTTAATTGTTTATCTGTGTTTGGCTTGTATGGTTCTTGTTAAATGTTTTTGATTCTTTCGCGCTTCTTTAGCCAGCCGAAGCGATGAGGAGAGAGTTTGAGATGGTGTTTTTCAATGAAAGCTAATGGAAAACATGAACACAAGGCACTTGAGAAATGTAGTAAGGGGCAGCGACAGGGACTAACTGTTCTTCCTCTGCTTGTGGGTGAAGTGCATGCCCACACTAATGCTGTGTTATGTGCCTTAGCTCCCAGCTGCTTAACACCCTACACTAAGACATCTGCATCGCAAACACGTGTCTCTTAGAATGAAGGAAGGTGGATACGCTCAATGCCTGTAGTCTGTGAACACAACTCCAACCTCTCTCCTAAAATCAGAGCACACCATAGTTTTTGTATACATGGGAATGTTTGTGGGGAAAGCTTCTACGTTCATTAGTTGATATATTAAGGTTTGCAAGATGCTTACGGACCTTGCCTTAGCAAATGGAACATCTGCTATAAGCCAATGGGGAACCTTGATATTTCAACTGTACAAATTTGCAATGTAAGTTTTAGATAATTATTTTTGCCTATAAAGACTCACATGATGTCTCTCTAGTTACTATGTAACGTTAAGCTTTCTCTAAACCCTCAAAGAGTCCTCAGGAGAAGCTTGTCTATGGGCTGGTGGAATGTTCTGGCTCACACACCTTTTCTGTCTGGGCAGCTTCTCTGCCCAGGTGGTTTAACTGGTTCCTTGCAGAGAGTCTGGAACGGAGATGTCAGAACTCCAAAGGGTGGATTAGTCTAAGATGAAGCAATTCAGAAAATTACAAAGGCCTCATTTTAGGTGTGTGTGTGTGTGTATGTGTGTGTGTGTGTGTGTGTGTGTGTGTGTGTGTGTGTATGTGTCTGTCTGTCTGTCTGTCTGTCTCTCTGTGTGTGTGCATGCATGAAACCCTGTAACTAAGCAGACATTAGCTTTCCTAGTTTAAAAGTGTTGAGGACAGGCATCTGGGTCCTAGGTATGTCATTTCCCACTGCCAGCGGGTATATACTTCAGCTGCTGTGCTCTGAAGTTTATCACACAGGATCGCTTTGTTTTCCTCATATACGTTCTCCTTGAGTCTGGACAACATATATATTTAGAGTCTGTTTACCTCAGTTTCTGCGAGTGGCAGCTGGCAGGAGAGGGGGAAGTCAGTAATATTGGAACCATCTGGTTGGTGGGAGACAGGGAAGTCTCTAGAAGCAGAGTGGTAGGTATCCCTTTGCAGAGTCCCTTGGGATGATACCCTTTGTGTGAGCCAGTGTATGGTTTATACAGTTCCTGTGGAGTTTTGCCTGCAGGAGATCGTTCCCATACTGCCTTGATGCTGTTTTCTCCCACAGACCACTGCCCCTGCCACTGAACTGTGTTTGCCACTGTAAATCTCAGGGCAAGGAACTGTCACCCATTTCTTGAACAAGAAAGTGAAAGTTAACATTTAGTATCTATAATGAGGCCATTCACAGGATAAGAGTGATGGGAGTGGATGTCTGTTCCCTGATACCTATTCTCTGTTTTATACCATGTCACAGGAATGTTCTCATGTCTTTTAACTACCATTTGAAATTTTTTTTTGTGATTTTGTAAAATTTATTTGAATAGGCCATGATGGAGACTTAAGCTAGTTTCTGGGTTTTGCTGTGATAGAAGACCTTTACTCACCGTGGAAGGGGACTACTAACTCCCCAAGAGACACACATCTGGCTTGCATTGTTACCCCTGCTTATTGATTCATCAGTCATTTCAATGAGAAGAATACATGCTTCTGGATGAAATATAATGGTGATACTTGGGTTTCATCTTCGCATGAAGAAAATTAATTTTAAGAGGCCAGGAAAAGCCATAGATTTCACAACTCTGTGCTAAACATTCATACCACAAATAACCACACTTATTTAGTGGTTTATATAATGAAGCATGGCAGTGCTTTGTTGTTGTTGTTGTTGTTGTTGTTTGTTTTGTGTTTTCGAGACAGGGTTTCTCTGTGTAACAGAGTCCTGGCTGTCTTGGAACTCACTCTGTAGACCAGGCATGCCAGCAACGTCATACTTTGTTCTGAGTATTTTTAAGCTAGTCACACCTGCAAATGTGGAATTCCTCTTATGTCTGCCTTCTTTTTCTTGTGGGCATGTGTAGTGAGTTAGAGGGGATAAGGAAGACAGTGGAGGTCTACATGGTATGGTCAATTCCTTTCCTACACTCTCTCCACCCATTGCCCAAGGTCCAGATGTAACAACCAATAAGTATCAAGTTTGTGGATGGTGTCCCCTTTCATCTCCCGTTGGGAGAATTTCTTCTTTCCAAGGTTGCCAGTGCCTCTTTTATTTTTCTAAACTAAAGCTGCTCAAGGAGGACCTGGTGGGCCATGCCTGTCACCACAGCAGTTTGGAAGGCTGAGTGGGCTATGTAGTGAAACCTTATGTCCCAAAAGAAAACAAAACAACAAAACAAAACACATCAACATCCTTCTCAACATGGCATCCAGTAAGGCTTCTGTCTTTGGAATGGACTGTTCTCCCAAGTTGTCTTTGCTGTCCCCAACCAGCGGGAAGCCACCTGACTTGTTCCTACATAGCAGTCCTTACTAGCATTTTGATTCCGTTTGGGTAGCTTAGTTCCAGGACTCCAGAGTAAGGTCCGTTCTACTTACAGGTAAACTTGCAAGAGAGGCCCCCTAGATTAAAAACAGAATTGGGGTGCTAGAGAGATGGGGGAGGTGGTGAAGAGCGCTTGTGCTTGCAGAGGATTGGGGTCAGTTCTGAGCACCCAGATGGTGGTTTATAACTATTCATAACTTCAGCTCCAGAGGATACCACGCCCCCTTCTGACCTTTGTGACACACATGGAACACACATATATGTGCAGGAAAAACACTCATACACATAAAATAACACATCCAAAAACAAACCAACAAACCAGAATTGGTAAACCAAATCAGGTTTCAAAAGAAAGGAAACACGAAGGCCTTTGCTGTGCATGTGAAAGCCTCTCTTCTTTTCCCAGTCCTGGAGGACAAACTGAGCGAGCGTGTGGGAGTCTGGCTTGAATAAACTCTTAAGATGACGTCACCTGTAATTAATTGCCTGGCTCTGCTTTCTTTCCAAAGTGATGGCTCTTCAGTACCCACACTTATGATAACTTATGTCTCCTGAGTACAGGAACCCCAGGACAGCCAATTTAGGAAGAGACAGTGGATGCTTTCTTATGTAATCTTTGCGCTACTGTAGTGGGCGTGATGTTTAAAATATCTGCTTTTTTCCCCCTTCTTATAGTGCCTGAAACAGTATATGATGCTGTCCATCCGAGAAGGATGTGGGTCTCCCATCACTTGTCCTGACATGGTGTGCCTAAACCACGGGACCCTGCAGGAAACCGAGGTATGGATGCCGGCCGCGTAGCCTTCCCTTCTTCACTGCTGAATTATTTCTTCGGATCCAGACTCTTAAGTGCTGCCTACTGGGGAGTTAGTGACAAAATACAGAGGTTAACTTTTTAAAGGAGTGTTTTATTTCCACACGGAGCTGGAATCTTTATACAAGCTGTGAGCGTGGCTGTTTACCTCAGTTCTGTTTATGTATGCCCTCTCACGTGTTGTAGAAGCTCTTAAAACAGGCAGAGGTGCTAGAAATCAAAGTTACCAAGAGGGAGGCTTGGAGGATGTTTAACGAATGTTCTCATGAGCCTGAAAACTTTGAAGATAGACAGACCATGAGGGAGGGAGTTCTATGGTATATAAATGATCACAGGTCTATACTAGTTTGTTTCATAATGTAGCCTTCTGTAGAGGTAGCCCGAGGTTGAAATATTTCCAAAGAGCAGGGAGAGTGAGGCATCAGCTAGGCCTTTCCTCTCAGAGCAAGTTTTCCTATCTCTCCACGTTGCAGTTTATCTCATCCTTTTGTTTGATTCCCCGTGCCCCCCCCCCCCCCATTAGCTGGCCTGAAATCTGCCTCTGGACCGCCAGGCTCTGTTCACCTGAGTATAATGAACTCTTGTCTGAGAGAATGTATAATCCTCCAAAAGTGCTCCCAAGAAACTGATGAAATAAACTGTCCATTCCGTAAGCACCGGGCACCTGCTAAGCATAAGCACCAGGTACTCTTCCTGTTGCTTCTTTGGCCTGTGTACTAGCTAATCCTTCCCAGAAGCCTCCTGAAGTCTGGTGTTTCTTTAGATATGGAAACTGAAGTCCAGAGGCTGTAAGTGACTTACCTCAGGAGACCCATCTGGAAAGAACTAGAATTCTCATCCAGTTCTTGTGACCACCACAGTTGCATAGCATTAAGGGGAAACAAAGTGGGCAGACCAAATGTGTGGCAAAAGACTTGATAATTAGGGGCTCAGCAGTGTGTGGGTAGACATAAATATGTATATAGGTAGATGTCTGTGTGTACGCGTAGATATACATCTTTCTGAATACACTTTTTTTTTTTTTTTTTAAAAAAAAACATACCCTTTGTTAGAGAAGCAGGGAGAAAGTGGTATAACTACTCCTACCCTGACTTAGTCTGTCCTGTGTGGAATTTATGAAGCATTGGTATAAGTGAAGTAGATTTCTTTCTTTTAAAGAAATACCTTTAAAGGAAGCATAAAAGGAGTACTTAATGATGTAGAATTGACTCGTTTTAAGAAAATAACAAAGCCAAAGTTTTGTTAAACGTATTGAAAATGTACATCCTGTCCCCAGGGACCACTGCTTACTTTTGCTTGAGTAATGGGGTGAGGAGACTAAAGCATGAGAAAGTAGCTGCCCACAACCCTCCTCACCGTGTGTTATGTAACAGAATCATTCGCAGAAGGAGGCCCAAGTATCTGAGAGCATCGATCGTGGCGCTGTCCTTTCTGACGTGTTTCTCTGATGTCTTACTTAGTCCAAGGGTAAATAGAGAGAGCACAAGGTGCAGGTACCACCCTGTGCAGAGACCAAGTGGAGGCCAAGGCGGCCCTGCACCATCCTGGAGGATCGTCTGACCCAGCAGAGGGGCCGTTAATGCACAATGAGCCAGACAGTTATAAAAGTGAAATGCAAGAGATGTGGGGTAGGCTGTACAAGCTGGGTTTGGGTGAACTCTTATTTAATTCCTATATGGAAAATCTATTAAACATAAGTGAACAGTTTGGTGAGGTTTCAAAACAAAGCTTATGAAATTAATCTAGACCCAGTCTGGCAGTTGCCAGTCACGTGTGGATATTTAATTGTAGTTCAATTAAAAGTCTATAAAAGAAACTTAATCTCTCTGGTGTGCCACTTAAGAATTGCTTTGAAGTGTTCATAGCCATTCCTGGTTAATGGCTACATGATTGACAGCTCGGAGTGGAGAATCTTTCTCACTGCGGAAAGGCTGGTTACAGTGTTGTCCTGGACTTCCCATGGCAGCCCTATCCACTGACGTCTTGGATGTTGACTGCTATGGTCAGTGTGTTCAGACACGTGCTGAGTTCAGCCCAAGACTCTCACAGAGCAGACTTTAGGTTTTCTCACTGTCCTTGTACACCCATCTCCTGGTAGCATTCTGCCAATTCTTTCCCAACGGTACACATTCTCACTCCTTTCTAGCTGCTACTAGCTGTTTTTAGTTTTTCTCCCCAAAGCAATTTTACTCTAAGGCTATATTAAAACTAAACAATCCCACAATATTTCTCAAAATTCATAAAAATTTCAAAGTATATTTGGGAAAACAGAACAAAACTATTCCATACTAAACTAATTTAAAATTTGCCACATCTTTTTCTCATTAGATGAACAGTAAGACTCTCCAGGGCATTCGCGGGCCATTTCTATTCTCACTGGCTTTACAGAGAGCCCAGCTAATGATGAAAATTCAGATACAATAGTCAAATTCTGAACCAACCTGCTAGACTCGCAGTCTCCCGTGGTAAAACTGTGGAATGGCAGTGGGGGTTGGTCTCTATCTGAATTTCAAACTGAACAGAGATTATATTGGAGATCTAATTAGCCTTATCTGTTTATTTGGGACTCTTCCTTTAAATGTAATACCACACGTAGATGAACTGGGGCTGTGCCACCCACTTCCCACCATAAAGATTTCGTCGTGTATAATCCGTATGCTACTACATGGCCCAGAGTCTCTGCCCTGTGACTGTCTCATAGTGGGGCTCATTTACATGGCACTTAACCGGAATCCACCACGACTGTTTTCTTCTTTGCCCTTGAGAAAAATGTTTAGCCATGACACATAAATCCGCTTGTTAGCGACGGTCCTGGCTGCAGCTGGTTGAGCTCTTTGTGTGCGTGCTTTCCTGTGTAGGTCCAGCCCGCTCACTTGGCCATGCTCCCTGTCCGTCTTCCTGAATCCTCTAAATTGGCTCAGCTGTGGCTCTGCCTCTTCATGTTTATCTGTCAAGAATAGCCTCATTAGGAAAGCATTTTGATGCCCAGTTCAAGCCCTCTTTGCTTACACAGGAGACAGAACATGGCAGCTTCTCTTGCAGTGTCCCAGAAGCTGGTGAGCGACAGGGACTCGTGCCTCAGAGGTGACCTTTCTGGGAGCTAGGGGAAAGTCAAGTTTTCCTCCATTGCATCATCCGGTACTTTCACCGATTGCTCCGCTGGGTTTTCCCATGTATTGGAACCAGGAACCTGTCCAACCTGGAATTATGAACACAGGACACAGATGGTTATTTCTGTCAGCGTGGCTTTAAGTAAAGCTCGGTATTGAAAGGCCATGTGTAATCTCGGCAGTTCCCTCCAGTGCTGGAGAAGTAGCATGCCCCTGCCGGGAGAGCCTACACTGCCTGTCTGTGCTGTGTGACATCAGAGTGACAGGCACATAAAACCATCGGAACAGTACCTGCCACTGCACGGCCAGAGAAACCGGCCTTTGCCCCCCGACTGGCAGCTGGCAGGGGAGGCAGGAACGTGCCCCTCACCCGCCTCTCACACACCAAGTCTCTTTCCAAGTCCTGAGGCCCTAAAACAACCAGTCTGCTGCCTTTTGCTCCCAGTGCCCCAGTGTGCGCCCGAGGAAGCCTTGCCAGGAACAGGGTCTCAGAATTTCTGTAGGAAGGATTTAGAGTGTAGAGCCCAGAGGTCCAGGGGAGGGGGAAGGAGAAGAAGGGCTAAGGAAATCTGAAGTCACATGTGCAAAATGCAGTTTTCCCCGGATGAGGTGCTCATTTAAGGTGGCTTTGGGAGAGGCAGCTGGAGCTATAGGGACCAGACATTCTTCACGGCTGCCCTTTAACACCCCTCCCTCCCGTTACCACGGTGGGAAGCTGGGGCAGAAAGATGAAGATGGCCAGGCTAGTGAGTCTCTCCCCTGACTGTCGTGTCAGGGCACAAATAGGGAAGGACTGATGTGTGGGAACAACCATCCATTGTGATGATGTGTGCCAGCCGGCTAGAGAACAGCGAAATTTCGGAGGTGGGAGGGGGCCAAGGGAGCTGCCAAGCCAGAGTCAAGAGATATTTCTGAGGTTCCCAGCTGAAATTTATTTTTTGAACACATTTAAATTCTTTTTTTGAGATGTATTTAAAGCCCCATGTAAGTGGAGAATAAAATCTCTGGGATTCTTTAAAAGCCGCGCAAGAAAACTAAACAGCCATTTAGTTGAATTCTATCTCAGTTGCACACATGAGTGTGTTCTCCTAACCTTTAGGTTTGCAGCGGCGAGAGGGAAGGCCAGGGGTGATGTGAACAGCGATCTTGGTTCCAGGTTGCACCACGGCGGCTGCAGAACCCACCTTTTATTTCCCCCTGCCTTGACGCCCTCTGGCTCTTTCCATTCAAGATTTGGTATCCAGTATTTAGGTGTTGTGCTCAGATGAATGGATGGATGCACTCCTTTCTGCTGTTAGAAGGAGCCGCCTGTGTTTGGGGTTGAGACGGAGTCATTGCTAGTTTCTGGGTTAACTCTGTACAAGTGGTTTTTCCTGCATCCATTTTGCAAGTCACAGCACCTCAGCAATGGCCCAGACCTTGCTTGATGGGTTATAATAATCTATCCATGGCCAATTGCACTTAGCTGATGCAGTCTACTGTTCAACCTGTTGCTTTACTTTTTTTTTTTTTTTTTTTAAGCAGCTGATTTAAAGGGCCAAACCTGAATAAAATTTTGACCTCTCCTTCCTATTGGCCTGACTTTGTAAACCAATAGGCAGTACTTCCTGAAGCCTGCCCTTAACTTAGAATTAACTATGACATGTTAGTGTTCTCATTCGAAAGAATATGTGGTGCAGGATCCACGTTTCTTACAGGGTTACCTATCACTTTCAGCATAAATATTTATGATGGGCGGGCTCCACTCTCCCCTCCTCTTCTCGCTCTTCCCTTTCTTTTTTCTTTTTTTATAGGTTAGTGTTAATGTGGGTGGGTGCTTGCTTCCATATTATGGTTCTAGCAAACAGTGAATTTAAAAAAAAGCTGTGTCCTACTTTTTATGTCTCCTCAGCTGTGGCTGCTGGAAATGCCCAGTCAGCTGTTGGGTGTAGCTGCCCCGCTCCCCGTGTGTGTGTAGCGCGCACGTGCCCCCCACCCCCCACTAGTTAAACTTATTTTAAATTGATATATAAAGCATAAACATTTTACATATTTCTTCTTTTTTTCTTTTTTAAAGATTTTTTTTTATTTGTGTGTGCATGCACCCCTTTGTGAATGTACAGTTTGTGTTCTGGGACCTGCGAATTCCAGAATCCAGAAGAGGGCAACAGATCCCCTGGAGCTGGAACTATAGTTAGTTGTGAACCACCCAACCTGCGTGCTGGGAACCAAACTTGGCTGCCCCATTCCTTTCTTTTTTTCTTATTTTTTTTCTTTCGTTTTTTCTGATCCTTCTGCTTTTGGCTCCAAGTGTTGAGATTACAGGCGTGTGTCACCATGTCTGTCAAAATTATACTTTTTATGGAATGCTATGTTTTGACTACTGACACCATGAGCAAGGGAATTTATAAAAGAAAGCATTTCATTTGAGAGCTTTCTTACAGTTTCAGAGGGTTAGTCTATGACCACCATGGTAGAGATCATGGCCCCAGAGAGGCAGGCATGGTACTGGAGTAGTAGCTGAGAGCTTACATCTGATCCACAAGTTGGAAGCAAAGAAGAGAGAGAGAGAGAGAGAGAGAGAGAGAGAGAGAGAGAGAGAGAGAGAGAGAGGCAGAGAGACAGAGACAGAGAGACGGAGACAGAGAATAGAATTGGTTTGGATTTTTGAAACCTCAAATCCCACCCCCAGTGATACACCTCCTTCAACAAGGCCACACCTCCTAATCCTTCCTAAACAGTTCCACCACCTGGGAACCAAACATCCAAATATATGAGCCTATGGGGGCGGTTCTCATTCAGACCACCATATCATGTTTTAATACACGCATGGTTTTGCAGTGTTTCTGTCAGGTTTGATATCTCCATCTACTGAAGTGCTTATCATTTCTTTATGGTGAACACACAGAAACCCTTTCCTTTTAACTTGCCGAGTTGCCTGTGACATTACTGTTGTTTTTAAACACCGCACGTCTTATTCCTAATCGTGCAGCAGAATCCTCATGAACAAATGAAAAACATGAGTGAAAGGAATAAGAAATTATAATTAAACAATTACCATACTAATATTTTGGGGAAGAACCGTCAGTAGGAACAGAAAATCAGTGGCAACCGTCCAGCAACCCCTTCTGTGAGTGACTGTTGTTTCCATCACCTTAGCATGCATCCTGGAGACAAGCTGGGCTTTCTCATGGCAAAACCCCAGCTCAGTCACCCTTGACATACTTTCCAAATCTGCTCCTCCTCCAAGTTCCTCAATGCGGTCAGTCCAAATACCTGCTTTATACAGTGCCTATCTACCCGTGGGACAGCTAGATATGGACTACTTGAGTGGTCTCACTAGCCTTTGGTGTCACATGAACTCCAGATATTCCATAGTAACCACCTCAAAGTCACAGTGTGACCACCTAGAACTCATGTTTGTGTGAAACTCCTCACACAAAACCTGTTCAGATAATGCCCTGAACCAGTAAAGGCCATTATACATGTATCTTTTCTTTTCCTCTCTCCCTGCCTGCACTCTCTGACCTCATGTGTGTGTGTGTGTGTGTGTGTGTGTGTGTGTATGTGTGTGTGTATGTGTATGTATGCATATATGTGTATATATATATATATATAGAGAGAGAGAGAGAGAGAGAGAGAGAGAGAGAGAGTCATCTGTGTCTTCGTCTCTATCTTGTGTGTCTCCTAATTATTGAAAGGGTGCTAGCTATCTTAAATATCTTTAATAAAGTGCCTGGAGAGATGGCTTAATAGTTAAAAGCATTTCCTGCTCTTCCAGAGGACCCAAGTTTGGTTCCCAGAACCCAGGTTGGATGACTTAGAACAGACTCTAACTCCAGCTCCCCCTTCTGTAGGCATCCATACACATGTGGCAGACATATTTAAAAAATGATCCTGACATAAAGCACTCCTGGCCGGGCGGTGGTGGCGCACGCCTTTAATCCCAGCACTCGGGAGGCAGAGCCAGGCGGATCTCTGTGAGTTCGAGGCCAGCCTGGGCTACCAAGTGAGTTCCAGGAAAAGGCGCAAAGCTACACAGAGAAACCCTGTCTCGAAAAACCAAAAAAAAAAAAAAAAAAAAAAGCACTCCTGCAAGATATGTGCAGATTATAAAGGACAGAAAAATCTGGTGTAGATTCCTTTAATCAAGTCAAGATGTTAATATCACCAGTCTTGTGGTCCCCACGTGCCTCCTGATGGTCCCCAGGTCACATATGATCACAATCTAAATTTAATCACAAGAAGGCATCAGGGAGGGCAACCACAGTTGGAGACCAGCATGCAGAGAGCTGGCCTGTATATTTCAAACATGGGGAGAGGGAGAGGGGAAAGATAAACTGAAAACTGCCACAGAAGGCCCAGGAGACCCTGCAGCTAGATGCAGGACTGTAGATTGGATTGGGTACCAGACTGGAAAAGGACATTAGTGGGAGAATGTGTGAAATTTTAATAAGTCCTGGCAATCATTTAGTTGTATTATACCAATTTAAGTTGTATTCTTTTAATAATTAATGATTGTTTTTATGTAAGGTTCTCTTTAGGAGAAGTTGAGAGCATAGCACTTGGGAAGTCTTTATTCAACCTTTGTGATGTTATAAGTCTGAAATTATTGGGGGATAAAAAGTTTTAGAAGAGCATTACGGTGTGATTTTGGACAGTTGTGAGTATCTCTGTTGGGAAACACGAAGGATAAAGGTAGATGTAAAATGGCTGTCTGTAGTCTCGTTTGTTTTCTCGTGGGATTGCCGTCTAGCTGCCTGACACTCTTCAAGCACTTGTCAACATCCTCAAGCACCTGTTGTAGCCCTTTCACCGGTAGCCTGTGGAACCTTCCAGAACTCATCCTAACAGAATCATTTAAATTTTATAATTGTACCAATGGAAGCCTGAAACAATTATAACTTAGCTCCAAAATGACAGTGAAACCAAGAGTTATATTCGCACATTTTTTTTAAACGAGGTCTAGCTCTCTCTCATTTAAAAGCCACACTGTAACAAAACACTTGAGGACATTAGTTTTAATCCACAAAATAGAAGAGGTGACAAAATCAGGGAGTCGATTCCCTTTGACTCTTAGATGTGTATCTTGTCTCCTGAGTGATCTCATTCTCTGAGCACATCTTGTAGGTAGCCCAGCAGTCCTGACCAGTGCTTTGCCTGTGGTTGGCTGTCAGCAGGCATTTTGAGAAGAGACAAGCCTGAAGGGCAGAGCTGGTAGAAAGATGAGTATGCTCTGGGCTTTATCTGTGTTCTGAAAGGATCAGAGTAAGTACTGATAACTCTTTGTGACTGCAAACTTTAGTGGAAGAGTTGACTTACTTTGTTAAAGCCTAATTCTAAATAAATATTTGACTTTATGAAATAATAAATGGGAAACTCAAACTAGGTCAACACACAAAGTGTTCGAGATTTATGCCTTTCCTGTTGGCCATAAAGGGTTGGTCTGATGAAATCTGCCTTTCTAATTTAAAATAAACGTCCAACCCCATTGTTAGTAGGTTTTACTCCGTCACTCTGTCATTTTCCTCATTACCATGTGATCAGTTTCTAAAACACTTTCTCTCCTATTTGCTTGTCTCCCATAAATATTATGTGGCTTAGCTATTATATGGCTTGTTCATTACTAGAAAAGCAGCACTATTAGGTGCTTCCTTTGATGGATTTAAAGAAGGTCTGCATCAGTACATAAACCATTTTAGTTGAGGCTGAGGAGGCCTCATGACTTTGGCGTAGAATCAGTGATCTCAGTAGCACTCAAGAAGAGGAAGCTAAAAATAGGGTCACAGAATACCACTTTGGGCCCAGATGATGCCTACCCCAGGCCATTTGTCCTCTCCATGTAGTGATCAGTGACAAAGTCAAGCGATGTGCTTTATTTTCTCATGCCTGTTTCCTGGACTTCTTCCTTCAGCTCTGGATTTATTCATGATGCCTTGGACTTTCAGGGGAGGTTTTTTTTTTTTTGGTGATATTATAACAAATGAACAGTCTAGCTTTTCATATTGCTAAGGTCCAATCATACTTTTAACAGAACTATAGCAAAATGTATATATCATGAAATTGGCCCTATTTTTCTCACAAGGTTTGCTAAGGAACTTTTCTTTAAGGTACCAGATGAAAACACTTTTTTTTTTTTTTTTTTCCAAATTTGGTAAAAGAAAGTTTGAAGGGAAATTTTTCACAATGGATTGACTTTGAGTTAGGTATGCAGAAGACTGAACTTGTTTATTTCGTGGTCTTTAAGTCATTTTTGTTAACTTGGTCTGATTGTGAAATAAACAGATTGAGACTACTTTTGAGGTACATAATTATATATATTTTGAGTGAACTTTTAAAATATATTTATTAAATGCAATTCTGTTTATATCATCATCTTACTGTAGTTTTCCCAAAGCAGGCTTTGCTTTGTGAATTGCAACAATGTTTTTATTTAAGTATATTTTATAACAAAATCATATCTGTAGTTCATATATGCATAATGTATATAATAATGCATGCATATAGTAGCTTAATAGTTTAATGCTAGAATTACCAAGGCTAAGAGTAGGGGCCCATATTAACTTGTTGAATGTCTGGGAGGCTGATCTCAAATCCTTCTATTTCTCATTTGTAATTTGGCAACACTGGTGTAGTTATATATTGCCATCAATGTAACTAATATTTTTAGAATTCCAGTTTATAAGAGCGGTTAGATTTTCTTCCCTCTGACTTTGAAATATAATTTTAAGATGTTTAATGTGAAGTGTCTCTGTTAGTATGAATCATTGTTGTTTATTGGGAAGCCCTGGGTTCATTCTGCTGTTCAAAGCGGACATGGGATTCTAGTCACAAGTAATGTCATGAGATGTTCCCTTGTTGCTGTTGTACAATGTGCCAGGGTGGTATAAGTGAAGTTTTGTCTCATTAGGAGCATACCACTTCTATGTACAAAGTCTGCGCAATTGCTGAGGCTCTGTCTACTTACTTAACCTTAGTTTTAAAGATCCAAAGCTAGAGCTATGGTCTTTGGAAAGTTTCTGTTTCATTGAATGTAGAGAAAGAAAGAGATTCTTCCATACCTGCATCCAAACAATGTGAGAGCCACAAATAGCAAAACTTGGTTAGTAGCTGCTGCCCAAGGAATGGAGGCAATCAGTGAGCTTTGTTACTGAAGGCCTGCGCACTGGTGCCTAGCCGTGGTAAGAGGAGTGGGATGGTTTGCAGATTGCTGCATGTGCTACTACTGCACGACCAAGTCGAGACGATGGTTTCCAGACAGCTGGGAGAGAGGGTGTAGAGGCAACGTTAGAGAACGGCGCCCGAAAGGGCTGGTGATGCGGGACCCTCCCTCCGCTGACCAAAATCTCATCTCTCTGCCATGTCTCTGATTTCAGATCGCCTGTTTGGTGCCTGTGTCCGAGTACCAGCTGTATCAGCGGTTAAAGTTTGAACGAGGTACGTATCCTTCTGTTTATTCCGGGAGTGGCTGTGGTTTTCATGTAGATCATCTTCACAGGAGCTTTCGTGCAAGATTAAAGCACTGTCAGCAGAACCACAAGGGGACCACAAAAGGTGTAAAACAGGAATTGCCACATGAAATCTCAAATCTCCCAGCCACCGCCAGGGGTAAAAAAAAAAAAATGAAAAATACAGACTAGCAGGAAATGGACTTTTCATTATGTTGGTTATTTTGTATTTTTAATTTTGGGCTATGTCCAGAAAGGTATAACAAAAGTAAGATGGTTTCATTATGGTAACACAGAAGAAAGTAACTCTTAAAATAGAGTTTTACCACGTATTTCACTCTTGAAGATCATTTTAAAACAGCAACCAGTGGAGACGTTGTTATTGGTCCTCATGATAAAGTATCCACTGTCCATCCTTTTGGTACTACTTCTGTAGTCATGGTGATATCTAAGAATTTGGATGGGTGTTATTCTAATAGCATTTACAAAGTGCTGGGCTGATATGTTCTAACTTTAGCCTTGGAGCAATTTTCATAGTATTGGTTAAAATATTAAGGCAACTCCACGAAGTTAAAAGGGAGGTTTATTTTGTGGGGTAACTTACAAGTGAAGGGGTAGGTTACAGGGTCTGGGAAAGGTGTAGCACAGTCTGGCGATGTTCTCTGGAGAACTCTGCTCGCAGTCTACCTCCAGTGTCCAGGGTCCAGGAACCAAGAGAGCCAGGGCATTCGGATCTCGGGTCTTTAGGAGTCCTCTCGGCTCCGCCTTGTAGGCGTGCCAGTTACCGAAGCCTCAATGGGGGTGGAACTTCCAGATCAAAGCTGGAACCGCTACCCACTACATTCATAGCCTTTTTTCCTTACACAGCCCGTCTATCTGTAGGATGTGTGTTTTTATTCCTGTTGCCTCTGACAGATCTTTTCAAGGAGTCCATTCCCTCCTGCCACCCTTAAACCAGTCTTGAACTGGATGGTCTATCTTTTTAGTATTTGAGAAGTCGGAGGAAGGTGTTTCCTGCATAGGCTTAGTATAGTCTCACGGAGTATATTACCAATCCTAATCTAATGTGAGCGTAAAACTTCTGAGGGCCAGCATCTTGGTCTGGAACTGTCAGGATGTCATTTACTTTCTTCAACTAAAGTCTCACTTGGTCCTATGGTCTATGAACTTTGGGCTATTTTGTTCTTCTGTCATGGGTGGATCACCCAACTAAACTCATAAGGCTGATATATCAAGGTGATTTTTTTTTCTTGTGGTCTACATAATAGTATTCCCTCTCTCTACAGTTATTCTCCCTAACTACTGCATACCTAGCCCTCAGCAACAGGCTTACTTCTTTGTTGTTTACATATGGGGAATATAATAACATTAGATAAGTGCTAATGGTTCCTGAAGTTAAAACTTTCTGTGCTTCTCACTGATGAATATAAAGTTGTGGTTGATTTTAAACATAGTGGCCAAGACCCTGTGTACAACAAGGTTGATATTAATATCCATAAGTCATGTCCTATGACTGTCACCTATGTCTTGTTTGAAATATCACCTTTATATTACACACTCTTCTTCTTATGTCCTCTTTCCCTAAGTGAGATCATCCTAACAGTCTTTAGGAAGCATCCTCATATTACCATAGGTGTAATGATTGACACATTGTTAGAGGAAACAGAACAGTTTTTAGTTAGCTGGCCAAATAAGTCTCTGCATCCAAGTGGGGTTAATAACCTTGTGAGTGAGGTAGACATGGGGAAAAAAATCAACAAGACATCTTCCTGCTCTTTCCCCAGGTGGTATTTTGCTTTGTGGGACTTTTTGAGTCCCCCAGTGTTCATTTTTTCTTATGATTGGCTTATACTTTCATGACATGTGGTAGTGTGTTCTAATTACAAAAATTAGACAGGCTTTGCAACTAGGGTATCTTTGTAGATGGTGTTGCATGTCTCTACTTTTATCCATGATAAGTCAGTCAAATAGTTTTATTTATACATACAATTTGTTTACTTACAAAGTCTAGGTAGCTATTCTACCATAGGGCAAACTCAAGAAATTGAGGTTTTTCTTTAAAGATTAAATTCTATAATATTTTACAGTTCTGGGTACTATTTTAAGCATGAGTCCATCTTTTTGGACAATGATGACCTGCTGTATCCTTCATAACCTTCTTGCCAGGCACACTTTCTCCTCAGCTTCATGTTCCCTGTACCTCAGCAGCCACTTCTTTCAGTATAGTCCAACAGCATCACTTGTTTCCTCTTCATCTTAACCCACATCTTTTACTGAAGGTTTTATCCTTAGTCTTCTAGGTTCTCTAATTCATTTAGAAACTTGACAATCTGCAGGTTCTCTACAACACATTGTATCTATATTCTTTAATACAGGTTCCCTTATTCTAGGTATGAATCCTACTTTCTCTAATCACCTTCCAGGAGACCATGACTCACTTTGGTAGGATGTCCAACATGGCCATATTAAAGAGAAAAGAGTCCTGTGGAGGTAGCAGCAATTAAAATGTATTTAATACTGTCATTTCTTTTGGATAGCCAGCTGTAACTTAGGGGTTCATCTGAAACTCACTAAACTTGAGTTATGCAGACGTTTGTGGGTCTTGTAATAGTGTTAGAACAAATGACTTTAGATGTTATTCCAAATTTGAAAATCTTTGCAACTCTCTTGAGAGCAGTCTGTTTGACGGTGGGTACTCTGTCTCTATGGACCATATTGACTGTAGCAGATGTTAATTCTGATTACTTTAGTTTAATGGTATTTTAACTATCTGCAGAAGACTCCTCTTCTTTGAGATATCAAAGGCAAATTAACTTAAGCATAATTAAAAATGCATCGGGTCATAGAAATTAATACAGCTTGATTTATTTCAGCTGATAATTAAATTAAATTGAGTGTGTGGTGTTTCCCACAATAACAAAAATTCTTGTGGTAGACTCACAGCGGCAGAGGATGACAGAAAAACCACTCTTGTTGGTTGAGAAAGATACAACAGAATAAAAACAAAGTGCACATGGTGCGTGTCAGATGCCCCTGGTTGTCGTGTAGGAAAAACCAGGGTTGAAGATTCAGTTTTGTTATTTGTTCTCTTCCCCTTTTATCCCCTCCCCCAGTGCTTGACTTGATCGGATTTCGGTTTTCAAAGCTGAAAATAGTCATCTGGGTTGGATATAGTTCTTACATCTCATGGCCTTTTTCATTTCCCAGGCTGTTTCGATTTCCTAATATTGTCAGAATACATAAGTAGAGAAGTTTGAAATAGCATTTCGTGCTTTGTAAAACTGCACGGACAAGCAGTCTTAGGATAAATAGCCACGGGCCTCTACTTCAGTCACCAGGTTTTCCTTGCAGAAGTGAATTGAAATTCAGAGTCTGCGAATTTGCCTCTCTGATGAAGTATGTCACAATTAATCCCTTTGAAATCATGTTCATGCTCACCATGTCATGCTGATCATGAAGTTTCAAGGTCACCCTTGGGGTGTGGGCTGCTTTGGTTTAAATTCTTATATTCTATGAACTTAAAAAAAAGTATTCCTTTCATAATTTATATAATGGACTTTGATCATATGCCCCATTGTCCACTATTAACCAGTTGTTTCTCCACTGAACCTCCTCTTCCCCACCAGTCCCCCTCCTATTTGCATGTCTTTTAAAGTGACACATTTATTAATATTGTGTGGTATATGTGTGATGTGAGGGGAGAGACCTGCATGCCAAGGCCAGTATGGAAGTCAGAAGAAAACTCTGTGGAACTGGTCTCTCCTTCCACCTGTGTGTGGGATCTAGGGATTAAAATCAAGTCATCAGACCTGTACTGCTTAGCTAGTGCCTTTCCCTGATGAACCATCTTGCATGTGGATTTAAGTTTGAAGAGAGAGGGTTGATGTAGGAGAGGGACGGACACAATTGTACCCATGAAATCCTTAAGAACACAAGCAGTAGGGCTCACGGCAGGGTGCTGGATAGCTAAATCTATGCACGCCGAGCCTGCAGACGGGGAAGACAGGCTCTACAATGTATCTCTTATCCTGGGTTCCCAGAGGCATACTCAGTCATGGTGCACGGTACAGGCTTGCACAGCTGTTTCTTCCACAAGCTTTTTCCTCACAGTGAAAAGAGAAGGGAGGTCCACAGGTGAGGATGAGACATTGGGTACCTCAGACTGGAAGGAGCCAAGGGAGGGAATTCATACAATGTAAAGTGTCTTTGGGAGTATTGCACCTGAGTCTTACAAAACTGACTTCCAGTTTCACCCATTTGTAAATCACTTACATGAGGACAGAGCCCACCTTGTGGAGCTTACTGCGTTTTTCTGGTTATCAGTAACCCAGGATAAGAAATACATCTTATGACCAGCCTCCTATCGGTTGTTCCTGCAACCACAGATTTAGCCAACCTTGGATCAAAAATGTATTTTTAAAAATTGCTTGTGTACTGAATATGTATACTCATTTTTTATTATTCCCTAAATAATATAACAATGATCTGTATAGCATTTACATTGTAGTCAGTGTTTTAAGGAACCTGGGGATGACTTGAAAGCATGCAAATACTGTGCCATTTTACGTAAAGGACTTGAGCCTCCTGTGGTTTTGGTATCTGTACCTGGAGGGATGCATATACTCATGCATGCACATGAGCCCTTACAACTCGTTAAATGGACTTCTCAATTCCTTTTATGAAAAGCATCACAAGAAAATGTACACATTTGTAGGCCTTCTTTCAAAGAATTCAATGCTACTCAAGTAGAAAATGGGAGTGTGGCTGAAGAATTTGACTTTGGAGAGTGTGCTGTGTGCAGTCAGTGTGTTTAGTGTGTTCCGGAGAGTGATGTTAATCTCGGCCATCTCATTTGAAAGAAAGAAAAGTGTTGGGCTAAAGAGTTGCTTTTCTAAGTGGTGGGACCCCATGTTCCCGTGCATTTGGGTCCCCCTAACTGACTGCCGGCACCTTCCACTCTGGGTTGTCTTCTGTTTTTATAAAGTGTGGCTGGTTTCTTGTGTGGATAAACCTTTATACATGCCCCATACAGGTAAACTTCAGAAGCAGATCCAAACTACTTGTAGTATTGCAGCTTGTTCATGATTCCAGCCAAAAGGGCTTAAATGTGACAATTAAAAATGCACAATTAAAAATAACTGTGAAAGCAGGACTAATGTGTGTCCAGTGTCAAATGGTTCTCAAAAGTGGGGCAGTCTCAAAAGTTTATTGCTAGTAATTCAAATCAAATTAGTAATTAGCCCGTTGAAAGAGCAGAAAATGTGCTTTCACGCTATGGGGCCTTCACCCTGATGAAAACCGGAGACCAGAGAGAAGAGCCTTTTACTTAAATGGCCTTTGTGCTTTCCAACCCAGAGGCACCTTTTTCTTTTCACTCAAAAACGTTTCTGTGTGCATCTGTAAAGACTTGGGCATGGCTGTTGGATTGCAAGCGATAACATTCAGCCCCATTTCTGTGTTCCCGAGTCACTTACTCTCTTGGGTAGTCCATTCTTCCTTAACCCCTCCTTTACTTAGCTCCTGACTTTAACACAGAAATAGGACTTTCAGGAGTTTAACTAGATTTGTCTTTTCTCCCAGATTATCCATTAATGCTACTTTTTTTTAATGGTTTAGAGAGATGATAATCCCACTGTTTCTTTAGTAAGCAGAATAAATGACCAGGACAGTATATATATAATCCTCTAAGGACCTGTGCAAGTATCTGTGTGGAAAAATGCACAAATAATGCTGTCTTGTTCCTTAGGTACCCTGCTGTGTGGACGGACATTCCTTTAGGCTTTAATCATGTCACCCAGCTAGTGGTGCTGAGTGGTAGATGGGGACTCGAGATAGTGACTGAATTTCTTCCGAACCTCTGTGTGTAGAGGAGGACTGGTCTCAGACTGCTGAGGTTGACCAGAATGCACAGAGTGTACCCCTCTGATTGAGAGCAGGGGAGGAGCTGGAAACCCTGCAGGGCATTCCAGAAGCACCTGCTTTTGATGTACTTCCATCCTAACTGGTAGACACAGCCTGTACTCCAGGGTAGGTGACCCAGTACTTCACTGAGTTTGAAGAGCCAAGCAGGATGTACAGCAAACAATGAATGCCAAGTTAATATCTACAACTCAACACCACCTGAAAGGTGTGTACATGTGTGGATTTTATTACAGGTGTATGTGTCTGTCTGTATCAAGGATGATTGGGAAGTAGAAACCATTGGCCACGAGATGCACTAAAAAGCTCGATCATGGTTGTGGTTTTGGCTTTTCTTCCTTTTATGCTATGCAAATTCTTCTCTTCACTTTCCTGCTCAGTGCTCCATGATTTTCTGTGCTGAATGATGTGGGTTTTATGTACTGATGTACTTATTTCAGCTTAGCTTCTATTCTGTGACCCTCTAGCTGGTAATGCCTACCCATGTCCAGATGTGAATACTTTTGTCACGGTTAATTTCAAGCTGCCAGTGTGGTACCACTCGCCTTGGATCTCGGGAGAGATGCATTTGGCTTGTGAGCTGCCAGGGCCCATCAGGATGTATCCTGTCATCAATTGGTGTTTCCTTTAAGTACAGTAGCTTAATTCTAACGTCGTGATAGAGACTTTCCCCCTGTGTCTCCCCATGCAGGCGGGCTGCACCCTGGCTAACTAAGGGACTCCTTTTTCAAATCAGTGTTTATATAGTGGTTTTGCCCTTTCTGCCTTAATCTCCTCATGTTTCCTCCCAGTGTGTGTTACCTGCTTTGTCTGTGATTAGAAGAAACCAGTTTTGCCTTCTGATGTTAGACTTTATTAAAATAGGAAATTTTATTATGGATTTGTGGACAAGAAAGAAAGCCTAAAGGGCTTTCTATAAGTAGCCATTAAGTACCCTACTCTCCACCCCAAGGACGGCTCACAAGTGTTTATCAATAATTTCATTTTTGTTGTCTTGTGAGATGCACTCTCAATCATTTGCGTTGCTAGTTTTTTTTAATTTTATTTTTTTTTAATTTTTAGATGTCATATTGTTTTACATATCTCTTTCATTTCACCCGGTGAGCATCTTCATATTATGAGTTTTCTGAGCATAGAAATCTTTAGTTTTGTATTTCATGTGCCCAAGTCCCTAACAAGTACTTGAAACCAGTCTTTGTTGAATTAAGAGTGAGAAATAGACATGCCTAATTTTCAGTTTTTTAACAATGAGGGGCAATGCCTCAAAGTCAAATTAAGGTGAGGATTGAGCCTTTGTTACTGCATAAATAAGTAAAATGTGGGTGAAATCTCAGAGTAGGGCATGGACAGCATCCAGGGATGCTGGTCAAGAGTGTGGACAACACCCAGGGGTGCTAGTCAAGAGTGTGGACAACACCCAGGGGTGCTAGTCAAGAGCAGTAGTAGTAGCACAGAAGAAAGGAGATTAGTGGCCAAAAAGAGTGAGAAGACAGAGCCTAAGCCATGGGACATGGAAGGTGGGACGTTAGCTAGAAGACATTCCAGGCACACTTGGGAGTGTGCACCCAGACGGATTTTGCTGGTGACTTTGAGGGGGCAGTTTATTAAGGTACTTTCAGCCAACCTTTTACTTCAGAACAGTTGGGGAGATACGTTAGGTAGGATGTCATAGGAAGTAAGGGGTGATAGTTCTCAAGAGCAGAGTTCTGGAAGGTGTACTAACTAACTAGTCTTTACTAGGAAAACGGCTGTTGCCCTTCTGAGTGGCACCTCCCTGCTGAGTGCGGGGGTTACAAGTGTGAGCCACTATGCCTGGCTTCAGAAAATAGCTTTAAAAACCAATTTTAAAAATTACACAAGTGGCATTTGTACCTTAAAAAAAAATCACATGGGCCAGTGAGATGCTCGGTGGGTAAAGACACTTCCACCATGCCTGAAGACCTGCTGTGTTCAATCCCTGGGTCTCATATGGCAGAAGGAAAGGACTAGCTTCACCATGTTGTCCTCTGACGTCACACACACTGTGGCATGTACACAATCACAATACACAATACATAAGTGTAATTTTAAAAATTCACATTGACAATAAAGGTCTGTGCCTTTTCACCTAACCCTTGACCTTTCATTTTGGGGAAAGCTGTTACCTTCAAGAGTCTACTGGAAGCAGTTGAAATACATCTCTATATACATAATTTTATAAATACTGCTCATTTATACTATTCTGTAAACTGGCCTTTTCATTGATTATTATTAACACATCTATTATTAATTTATAAATTTGTTCTATATTTTTAAAAAATATAAACAATGCTCAACTACATGAATATATATTATTTGTCTGTTCAACTATATAAAACTCTTCATTTCTGACAGAATGTATTAACTTTTTAAAAACAGTATATGAATTTGTGTTATGGTGCACAAGGTTTCTACAGAATAATATATGTAAATTTGTTTCTATTTTACTTGTATAATTTTCATGGGCTGTGCATACAGATAAAACTATTGGTATAGAAAAACTTCAAAGGTCATCTCAGACATGGTCCTTTAATCCTCTCAGTAAAATCTGCCCTGTGGGAGGAACAGCCCTATTTGGTGTGATTATTTACTCACTGTTACTAGAAGTAGCCTTATCAGTTAATGTGCTTTCAGCTACAAGGAGTGGAAAGTCTGAAAATGGCTTAGGCATCTTCCTACTCCATGTACAGGAAGTCCTTAGGGGGGCAGTCATGGCTCTGATTTAGCTCAAATTTCTTAAACCATTTAGCTTTTCCTCAGCATTGTCCTTATGCTTGTCCCAGTTTCATAACTTCACATACCTGTGGACAAAAGAAGGCAGATTAACAGTACTGGGGACCAGGTCTTGTCCTAGATTAGAAGCCCTATGGTGGGTCTTTCCTTACCTTCCCATTGGTTGGAACCATGTCCCATGCCCAGCCTTCTCTGTAGGCAGTCTGGGGAAGTGCAGCTCTAGACTATCCAGACTGTCGTGGCAGACAGGTATTTATTTTGATAAGATGTGAGGGGATTGAGGGGATTGAGAGGGTTGCTGGGAGAACTGGCTAGAGTGGCCAGTTTTACTTTTAGGTAGAGCTAGAACTCCATCTCCTGATATGCACCTTAGGTCACAGTGAAGCTCTGTAAGGCATCCTTAAAGAGGAAGACTGGGGTACAGTTCAGTGCAGGGCTGCTGCCCAGAGTATGTCTCATCCCCATTACTGACCAACAAGTAAGCCATCAAGTCAAGAAAAGCCCAAACATGACTGCTAATGGGGGAAGTACAAGCGTGACCACAGGATAACATCTCGGCCACTAATGGGACCTCTCTATGACGGTGGCCCATTGAGATTGTTCCAGCTCGTGCTGTCATGGAATTGCATTTGTCTGAATTCACCGGGTTGTTAGCACAACAACAGACTCAACTAAGCTGCATCTTGTACAAATCCCTGTAGAGAGCTTTAATGCCTCCACCCTTGCCCTGCTCCCATGCTCGCATGCCTGGTCCTCATGTCCTGTCATGGTGGTAGAAAGTTCAGGTCCTTGTTTCCTGTGGCTCAGATTCTTTCCTAGTGTTTGTGTTGGACCATGGGCAGCAGCCACACTGGGTTTTAAGCTACTTTATAGCAATAGATCAGAATCTATAATTGTTCCCTCATTTATCATTTCTTCTTTCATTGTACCTCTTTGGATGCCTGAAACAATAAGTTGGTAGAAACGTGTCATAACTTCTCCCATTTTTACAACTGATTAAAGTAATTATAATAGATTGGAGTAAACCTCAGAGGTTCCAGAGAGAAATATCATGAGTAAGAAATTTGTAAAAAACATCATTCAGAGAAAGAAAGGCTACTGGTCCCCTCTATCAGCCTCATCATAGGGTGTATTCCATGGAAAGATGGAATCTGTTAATGCTCAAGAAATGGGAAAACAAGAGAGACATACAAATACTTCAACAGATGGCTGGCTATCCACCTGCCAATCTTACCCTTTTTCCTGTGTGTTGTGTGGATCTAGCCCCTGTCATATGAATGGCTATAATTTTATAGTCTGAGAAAGTACCTGTTTGTTTTAAGAGCTTACAGGCACTTCATAAATAGTCCCCAATTTGTTCACTAGTAAGACAGCAAACTACTTAAATCTGATTTCCTTGCTAAGCTACACCGGATACTGTTTGATCCTAAACTATTTGAATCCTTGTGTTTCCAGTCCCCTGCTGTATGAACTGTGTCTTAGAGCCCAAAGCACGTACTCTTCTCTGTAGAACACCTTTGTTCTCTTGCTTTGATGCTCTGCACATCATCCTTTCCTCCAAGATGGTACCTAGTTCATCATGGAAGAGACTTGTGTTTTTGCCCATTTTGAATGCTCAAAGGCAAGTTGTAGTCTTTGGTTAAAGTCCATAGCATACCTATTAATAAAGGCAGTGGTGACTTGCTCTATTAGTTCCTACCTTGAGAATGTGGCAGGGATGACCTTAAGCTCTGGATGGTGGGTGGTGGGCTTGGATCCATTATGAAGATGGTTGGTCATGGAGATGGCCACTCCCTTGCTGGTGTGATACATGTTGCTCTATAAAAATGATAAATGAAGGGGAGAAAGCTTAATCCTTGGATCAGAGAAAGCCCATCACTGTAGATTAATGGTCTTGTTAAATAAGAAACACAGAGCCAATGCAGAGATGAAAGCCCAAGAGGTCAGAGCAAAAATCCTTACCCTTCACTGCTGCTGTTATCCTCTTCAGCAAGAGCCCTACTTCCTGTCTATTTGTCTTTTTTATAGACTTTCTATTCTGTCTTCTCTTTGGTTGTAAACCCAACCACATGACCTCCTTGTCACTGCCTGTCTGTACAGACCTCCAGGTCTTCTATGGTTTGTATTGAGATTAAAGGCATGTGTCTCCATGCTGGCTGTATCCTTGAACACACAGAGATCCACCTAGCTCTGCCTCCCAAGTGCTGGGATTAAAGGCATGCACCACCACTGCCCAGTTTCTGCTATGGCTTGCTGTTAGCTCTGACCCCCAGGCAACTTTATTAACATGCAAATAAAATCACATCTCAGTACAATTATAATATCACCATACATCACAGTTTTCTTCTTTATGTTTCAGAGGTTCACATGGACCCCCTCCGAACATGGTGTCCTGTTGCAGACTGCCAGACAGTGTGCCATATTGCAGCAGGAGACCCAGGGAAGCCTGTGATGGTGGAATGCCCTTCTTGCCACCTGAAATTCTGCTCATGTTGCAAGGATCCCTGGCATGGGGAGGCTTCCTGTAGAGAGCAGCCAATTGTGCCAGAGCATGGGTAAGGGGTGAAGTGTCTTTGGGATTATTTCTAGTGTTCTTTTCAAACTCTGCATCAGCGGCTTTGGGAAGGAGTTAGATATTCACTGTAGAAATACCCTGAGAAGAATTAGTAAGGTGGTAACAGACACTAACCAGAACAGTATGTCTAAAGGGGATTCTAGCTTTTTATCCTAGGGGACCTTCCAGATATGTTAAGTTTGTTTGCGTTCACTCCCTTTGGGTAGAGAGACTCATCCCTCTAGTTTTCAGTAGAAAGTCAGGGCTTGTACATAGCTATTCCCTAAAAAACCATGTTTACCCTTCACCGCTGTAGCCCATTCTTCCTGTTTACAAAATAAGAGAGATATGATCATACCTGATTAAATGGCCAGCTCATGGGGTACGCCAAACCTACAGAACGTGCAGACAGATAGACTGTCTTCCTAAGTGCTGAAAAGATACGGGAAGAGAGATTCCTTCCTAACACTTTATGTTATGAAAAGGTGGTGCCAGGCCTGAGATTTTATGTCGAGAAGTAATTCAACCAAAGGGTGCCGTTTTGTATGGAGGGTTTTTATGGCAGCAGCCTGGAGCAGAGTGAGAGACCTTTGTGTTAGATCCCATGCTTCGCTTGAGGCTATGGCTGTTCTGCTCCAGCAAGAACAAAACACCAGTGTTCCCAGCCAGTTGGCTTTCTCACCCAGTGCCCTCAGACTGCAGAACCAGTCTTCAGGAACAGTCACGCTGCCTGGCTGTGGTGCTGTGCTTCGATATCAGACCAAGCACAGAGGGAAGAGAACTCTGACACACACGCGGTTGTGTGCCATCCCCATCAGATTTAAAGCAATGCTTTCATAGTAGTTAGCCCCCCAGGTAAGTTTAAAGGGCTCAGAGGAGAGGGATGATTTGAGTTCTGACACTGTTCATGTCATCCGGGCGGCCTCATATAAGGCACTAAGCCTCTTTTGAGTCTGTATCCCTGTTGGGAAAAGGGGGCATTAAAGTTTTTATTACATTAACTCGTGTGTGTGTGTGTGTGTGTGTGTGTGTGTGTGTGTGTGTAGTACACATGTGTGGACCTGTGTTGTCATGTGTGGAGGTCAAAGGACGTGTTGTGAGAGTTTTTTTGTTGTTGTTTTTGTTTTTTCCTTTACCACGTGGATCCAGGGGATTGAACTCAGGTCATCAGTACCTTTCCCTGCTGAGCTATCTCAACAGCCCAAAGAAGAATATTAAAATGGAAATACTGTCTCTACTATATTAGGTTATTTCCAGCACCACATCTGACCAGAGGTTGGACAACCTTTTGTAAACTGTGATGTCCCTGTGTGCTGGGTGGTGATTTTGATACCCAGTCAGTGGAGTGTAATGGAGTGTTCTGACTCCCTCCTAACACAACCTGAACCGCTTAGTCCTGAGTCCCTTTCTGCTTAGGTCACACACTGGCCTATTCATCAGCTCAGAGGAGGTCTTTTTGGTGACAGTCGGCATCTCGTTGAGTTCCGCTGGCTGAACCCCTCGCTCCCCTTATTTAATGAGGAGGTCGTTACATAGACTGATCCCGTTTGGATCCCGAGTTAGGTTCTCACAGTCTGACTCCCTCCACATACTTCTTATTCAGAAAATGTGTGATCTAGGAAGGAAGTATTAATTTGGCAAAGCAATAAAGCCAACCAGCTGTGGAAAGTGTAATTATATAATTCATTAGGAGCAAAAATAAATAATTTTTTTCTTATTGAGCTATCTGAACAACTAATAATCCATGCCTCCCATTTTTCTTCCCTCCCGTCTCTTTGGAAGCGAGTTAAACACAGCAAGCAGGACTTATTGACCATCCACTTCAGACGGCTGACTGAACATGGCTTGTCGGTTTTGTTCTAGGGCCCTCTTTGGGACGGATGCAGACGCCCCCATTAAGCAGTGCCCGGTTTGCCGGATTTACATCGAGCGCAACGAGGGCTGCGCTCAGATGATGTGCAAGAACTGCAAACACACCTTCTGTTGGTACTGCTTGCAGAACCTGGACGTAAGTTCTCCTTGGAAGAGGCCCAGCCTTTGCCCTGTGCTGGGTCTGTGCCGCGGTCGGGGCCCTGCGGTCCTTCCCTCTCTCTCACTATAGTGCAAAAGGAATTGGGTTTTCTTAGCGAGGTTTCCTAAGCCTGATACCTTACATCTGTCCTCTACTTCCCGTCTTCCTTCTTCCCTCCTCCTTCCTTTTCCCACTCACTTCCTCTTTCCCTTCAGCTTCATCTGTTCCATGGTGCCGGGCACTGGACCCAGACATTGTGCATGCCAGGCGAGCACTGTCCCCCCTGAGTCCCAGCCCCATTGCCCTTTTGGACATTGTGAAACCTCTTCCTGTTGCCCGACGTGTGCTGCTTCAGCTTTCAAGACATTCTTTTGTTTTGTGCCTTGGAGGAAATTACCTCTATCATGTAAATACCTGTGAGTGTGTTTGTTTTATATTGCTGTTGTAACAAGTGATCACAAACTTTGTGCCTTAAAACAGCACAGAATTATTTTCCACGTCTGTACACTCAAGTGTAACGTGTATCTCACTGGAATTAGGATATTGACAAAGCTACACTGCTGTCTGGAGTCTCTAGATGAGAATCCAGTTCTTTGCCTTTCTATCTTCCAGAGATAGGGTTGCTTGCATTGCTAGACTTGTGATCCCATTTCCCTGTCTCCAAAGGCAATAACATCCCGTCTCTCTGACCCTTTCATGGTTCTCATTGCCACTGACCACAGCCAGAAAGGATTTCCTCCCTATAAAGACCCATGAAATGAGACTGGACACATTTGTATCACAAAGGATAATCTCCCCCGGGTCACAGTCCTTCACACAGTTATACATGCAGACAAGTCACGGAGACTCAGCCGTGAGCATCTTTGAGGGCATTCTGTGTACTGCAATCAGAAAAACCACTGTCTCCTGCCCCAGTGTCTTTTGTGTTGGTGTGACATGGAGTACTGCTGCCTTGACACTAGATTCTGGGACTTGTCTGATCATTGTTCTCCCTCACTACCCAATAGCGTGTCTTCTCAAAGTCAGCTAGCATTTTCATTCAGTCGTGTGCCAAGGTGCAATGACCTCAGCTGTGGGAAGGGTGGCTGAGAAGGGCGGACTTCAATCCCAATCTTTTAAAGTTTGAGGTGGTGCAAACTGTTTAGGCTACTCCTGTCAGGGCGATTTGAAGTTATAATGTATGTCCATGTTGGTGTCCGACCTCAGTCATGCATGTCTTAAGGTTGCTATTGCTGTAATGAAACACTATGACCACAGAAACTTAGGGAGGAAAAGGTTTATTTGCCTTACACTTTCACATCACAGTTCATTATCAAAGGAAGTCAGGACAGGAACTCAAGCAGGGCAGGGACCTGGAGGTAAGAGCTGATGCAGAAGCCGTGGAGGAGTGCTGCTTACTGATTTGTTCCTCATGGCTTGTTCCGCCTGCTTTCATACAGAACCCAGGACCACCATCCCAAGAGAGGAACCACCCACAGGGGGCTGGGCTTTCCCACATCAATCACTAATTAAGAAAATACCCCACAGGCTTGCCTATAGCTGGATCTTATGGAGGCCTTTTCTCAGTTGGGACTCCCTCCTCTGATGACTAGTAGCAAGTGACATGAAACAGTACACACTACACAGACGTCTTTTTGTCAGTTCTTGGTTTTGCTGTACAGTTGGGTCTCATCCAACTAACAGTTTGTTCGGTGCTATAGTCTGCAAAGCAGTGCCAGGAAAGAAGGTGTCATTAATGGATGCCTGCTGGCACTTCAACTGAAAACTAGGTAAGCTGTTGAGGACACCGTGAGGAAGCGTCTCTGTTAGCTTGGTCTTTCTTAAGGAAGTGCATTAGATTGAAGAGTTGAAGGTGGATGTTGTAGATGAAAGACTGTAAACAGCTTACACATGGTTTCCACTCTGAATAACTTTGCTGCACATCGTCTTTTAGATGGCAAGTGTGTGTGGTGTTACACAATTTACACATTAAAAAGAGATCCTAGGGTTTTCTCCATAATCTGGGTTTCTCTCCACAAGGCAGCTGAGTCCAGGCAGTTCTCTTTAGGAGACAAGAATGTAAGGGACTCCATGTGTGCACCAGATCTCCATCCTTTGGCTGGAGTAAGTCTGGGGGATGGCGTTGTGGAGAACACTCTGTTCAGACACTTGTGTTGTGTGGGCCCCCGAGATGAAACGGGACAGATGTTAAATGTCTGAACACATGGACTTCAGATGCTAAAGCATGCTTTTCCGTCACTGTGTCTTGGGATCTTGCTTTCTCTGATTTAGATGAGGGCATTGGCTTGTGATGAAGATGCTTTTCTGCAGGGCAGTATTCCGTGCCACACAGTGTTGATGTGTCTGTGGGAAAATTGAGAACCTGGGACAAAGGAGGATTTTCTAAAGCCCAAGCCTGAGACTGTGTGTGCTGGGCATTGCGTTTGCTCCCGCCTTCGTCTCCATCCCTGGCACGTCAGAGGCTGAGATGGAGCCTCCCAGACCTGTCTCCTTGAGTCCTCTTTTCTCTTCCATGTGACCTCAGCTCCTATTCTCCTCCTGTACCATTCTATTCTGTCCGCTGTGTCCATTTAGAGATGAGCCAGTCTCCTTGAGCTGGCTGTCTTTTCTCTCTATTCAGAAGCCAAGCTTCTAGAGAGCCCAGCCAGCTCTTGCTGCTGACATCGCCCTCCTCCAGTCAGCACAAGCCATGCAAGTAGCCACGTGGCCATACCCTGAGCGTACTCTTTCCAAGGTTTTGCATGATTTCTTCCTGGGAAAACCCGACATCCTTAGCTTTCCCAGGTTCTCGGCTGCATTTGGCATCTTGGCCACTTGCCCTCGCTTCTGACCTCACTTCCCTAGCTGTACCTCAGTTTCCCTTCCAGACCCCTCACCTATTCCTGAGTGCCGTCTCTGAACAAATGTACTTCTCAGTCCACTTCTCCTCTATATAATCTCATTGAGTTCTGTGATTCTTTTTTTTCATTTTATGTATAACTTTGGAAGTGCCTCTAATATCCAAGTCTCTCCTTCAAAGACCAGGTATAAGTAATGAGCTGCCTTTGGATGTATTGCTTGGATGTCAAGTTCAGCATGTCCAAACTGTAGTCTTTACCCACCCTCCCAGATCCATCTTTGAGTTATTTCTCTTGGCAAAGCCACTGTCTTCTTTCTGTTCCATAGCTTTCCCCTCATTCAAGGCCCTGTTTCCCTGCTTCCTCATTTGCTTCATTACTTTCTTAGTGTCTCGTGACTGGCTTCCGCTTCCCTATCATTCCCTCAGCTGATGGCATTTCTCACACCAGGTATGCTCCTGACCTTTGGTTCTCACATTCCGTGGTGTACACCTCTGCTAGAGCTCGCTGTTGGTTACCTGTCTGAGATGGTTGATCAGGTCATTCCTTTTTCTGTTGCCTCAACCAAGAGTTCATTATGATTTATTTCCTTGGTGATTTGCAGAACTATAAGCCATGCTGAAGATGGGGGTGGGGTTCTTGGGAAGTAATTCATAGGTTAGGTGACCCCTGCACTTTATATCCACCTCTCAACTCCACGTCGTGTGCTTACTGAAACTCTTCTCTTTGTTTTTCAGAATGACATATTCCTTAGGCATTATGACAAAGGACCATGCAGGAATAAGCTTGGCCACTCGAGAGCATCGGTAATGTGGAACCGAACACAGGTACCCTCCTCCTTAAGGAAACATGAGATGCCTTGGACTTAGGGTTGCTTCCTTGCTTTCCCATGCCCTCTTGGGAGGTTCTGGTACAAGGAGAAAGAGAACAATGGAGCAGCTGCCTGAAGTTAATTCAAGAACACAATTATTGAGGGACAGAGGCACCAGAGGGCTGAGCAGTAGAGTGACCAGCCAAGTGAATACCCATGTTCTTTGCTCTTGCAAAACATGGGAGGAGTTTCCTGCAAGCAGTTAGAGCCCATCAGCCATCAGAGGAGAGTTCTGCAATACCGTGGGCTCCTTCTGGGCTTCAGTTCCCTCTGTACATGCCATTGTGTATTTATGTGGCAGGTTCAAAGGGAGCTGTGGTTTGTTTTTTAATACTGTTTTGTATTTATCAAAGGCTATGCTCCCTTTGAGGAAACCAATGTTCATATCCTAACAATCATCATAATGTTCCTATGAGACTGTTGGGGAAGCCCTGATAGAGAACAGGCCAACACCCACGGTTCAGGGTTGGGAGTTAACAGTTAAGCTTGAGTTAGGCTTCTGTTGGTTCTCACCCTCGATTTAGTCCCATGTAGCTTTGTAGTTTGTGTCCGGTTGAGAACGTCGCTAAATGTGCCCAAGACGGTATCCTAGTCATTCATCTAGTAGATTATTATAGACTAGGTGACTGGAACAGCAAAGATTGCCTCTTCCTGGTTCTGGATGCTGGAAGTCTGAGGTTCAGGTATCAACATGGGCAGGTTCTGCTGAGGATGTTAGCTGCTTGTCTCAGGACTTGAAGGAGCGAGAGTTGGGTTAAGCTCATGGTTTGAAGGGAGACAGTCCATCATGGTGGGGAGGACATGGCAGAGTTCACAGGGGTAAGAACTTGAGGCTGGGACTCCTCATATCTCAGCATGCTATGAACAGGGACCAGGGGGAGGGGGATATTAACATTCATCAGGCTTTCTTCTTTTTTACTTTTTGTTATTCAATCCGATGCCCAGCCCATGGGATGGCAGCACACATATTCCCTTCTCAGTTGATCCTGTCTGGAAATGTCCACATAAACACATCCAGAGGTGTGTCTCTTGGATGACGCTAAATCTAGACACATTGGCAATGAGGCATTACACTCACTGTGCTCTTCCTGGCTCACAGATGATAGTTTTCTTGCTGTGCTCGCCTATGGTAGAAATCTGAGAATGGAGGCAAGCTCCTGAGCTCCCTTAGTATCACTAAGGCTCCAGAGTCTCAGCTAGGGCTCCCCTCTCCAAATGCCATCACACTGAGTAGTAGGGTTTCAACCTAGGGGTTTGGAAGGGGGACACAAGCATTCACACCACAAAGGCTGTTACACTTGGGGACATGTATACATCTAAGATGATGTAACTGCTAAACTAGGGTTTTTTCTTCCATTTGCAGGTGGTAGGGATACTTGTGGGATTAGGAGTCATTGCCCTGGTGACTTCACCCCTCCTCCTCCTGGCCTCTCCATGTATAATCTGCTGTGTCTGCAAGTCCTGCCGAGGCAAGAAGAAAAAGCACGATCCATCCACAACTTAAAGTTACCTGCACAGGCATCTGGGTTTCACGAGACAGTGCAGCGATAAAGCCCCACTTAGCGACCTTGCCTCCTTCTCCTTGCCAAACTTTGGAAGTGCCTCTGTGTCCAGACTCTGAACTTGCCTGATAGCATTCAGTGTGGGAAAAGGCCAAGTCCTGGGTGCGAGTGTTCCTGTGTATCGAGAAGCAGCTCGCAACCCAGGCTGTGTCTGTGGAGCACTCTAGGAGCTTTGCTGTTGCCCGGGAGACTCTTAACACATCGCCATCTTGCCATCCAAAGGATCCCACCAGGCTTCTCATCTTCCATTCAAACCTAATGAGCCTGGGTGAACATTCAGTGTACTAATGGCATTGCCGTGCTTGGCGGCTTTGCAAACTGAGCAGAAGTCTGTGTTGATTCCACTGCCACGGGACACATGGCAGAAACCCAGAGTCAGAGGGGAAGGAGAAGACTGCATAATAATTAATTCTGTGCGCAATAGAACTGGCCACTTATCTCAGGAGTCGATGCCCTGACTGGCATGCCTGTGCCGGCTACTGTGAGCACATCTTCAGTGTTCCCACAGTGACTTGGCAGAAACATAATCGCTCTCTCCCTGTGTGATCTCATCTTCAGGCAGGAGAAACTGCTCTTCAGAGGGAGTTGTCCCTTCCCAGGAAAAGGTTGTAACATGTACAACAACATGGCCTAATTTAGTGTCTGTTGTTTGGCAGATACTATTCTTCTTAGGTAACAGTTCACCGCTCACAGCCTGCAGCTGTGGCCTATAAAAGTGTTTTATATGGGCTGTGAGTGGGGAAGCTTCAAAGCCTTTGTTGTAGGCAGCAGGGTCCTTTCTTGGGCTCTGTGGTCATATTCCCAACAGATTAGGAGTTGGACCAGAAAGTGCACATCAGCAGTACACATTATAGTCCATCCTTCGAATCATCGAGCTATTGATCCATCCATCCATATAGAATCCATGTGACTCCCCTAAGCATGCATGGAGGTGTCCAACAGATGACACAAAGTAAGATTAGCTAAAATACCTTGTTCCTTTCTATGACTAAATGATTTATCTGTCTGCATAAACGGTTTTTTTTTTTTTTTGCTTAGTACACATGTGAATTTTTACTGTTAAGTTCATAACTTACCCAGGAGGGTAGACTTAAAAACAAATCTTTTAAAACAATGCCTAGTGCAATTTTATGTTGTCTGTAAAGTGATAATCAGGTTATTTACATACTTTCAGACACGATTTAGAGCAGCTCTTTGCTCAGCCTAATTTAGTATCGTTCTCCTGGGAGCTGTTCAGACAATCTGAGTGCTTTCTGTGTCCTCAAGAAACTGATAAAACGACAAGAAGAAATCAAGTGGAAGTATGTCATGTGTCTTCAGTAGTTTGGATCTGTGTCATCTCAGTGTGACTCATCCTGACCATCATACCATCAGTCACAAGTAGATTTTGAAAAGACGAACATGTTTTCTCCAGGGAGAGGATTATACAGTTGCCATTAGCAATGCAGCCCGGTGCTTCTTAAGACCAGTGTGCGTTCCGTGTTAACGGAGACTTCTGAAGGCAGGGAGATTATTCAGGGCCTATTCCTTTTTCCACGGTAACGTGGTTACTAGATTGTTAAACTGCTGCTATCCTGGATCTATTATCAAAGATTGATGCCTTGCCTCTGCAGTGGAATGTATCCTAAGTGGGGATGTATATATTCAAGGACCTTTAATTCACACACATGTATTAATATCTAATATATGTATAGTACATTCATTGGCTGTCTACTTTTTTATTCACCAGTTTGTGTAAAACATAGAACTCGGGAAAACTTCTGAATGGCAAGCAGCCCAAATCATTTTAATCATTTATTATTATATGTCTTCATATAAATTGACTGTTTTCCATTGAATGTCTAAGCCCTTCAGAAAGAACAAACAACAACAACAACAACAACAACAAAAAACCCCTCTCTTCTGAAAGGATATTTCATATTAGTCCAAACATAAATGTACATCTCTCTGAGTGGTTAGCTTGCACAGACATAGTCAGCTGCCTCCCCTGAGGTGACGGGCTTTTGTTATAGCTCAGGGGATTACAGGAACTCAACTGCCTGAAATTGGATTTTTGTAGCAAGAATGTCAGCAGCGACAACACTAGCCACCATTAGCAAATTCTCCGAGCTTGCTCTGTTCTAACTGGGGCAGATTTCATGTAACCTGAAATGCTGTTATCTCAGAAATAAGAGCTGGTGGATTTGGAGGGAAGGTGGAAAAGAATATCTGTGCTATTTCCCTGGCAAAATTGAGGGAAATTGCCTTCCAGAGATTTTTTTATAAAAGCACTAGTTTTGATTTTATTTTTGTTTTATTTTTTTTGGCTGGGAGGGCGGTTGTTTGTCAAACTGGTTTTACCTCGCTGGATATTTTTTTCACTGGTGCCAAGTGCCTGAATATGGTGTCTTCTTCCTTATGTGACAAAACGTGTGTGAGAGTGTGTCTGAGTCTACTCAAGAATTTGGTAGCTAGAACCCAAGTGTGTGTATCTGTGACTCATCCCTGGGCACAAGGCCGGCCTAACTCTTTTGTTTCCAAAGAAACAAGGTGGTAACTGTAATCGGGGAGGCTGGTTTTTCACTTTGAGTGGTTGGCCTCTGGAGAGTTAACTTCCTTTGCCCTCAGCTTCCACCTCATTTTGGAAGATTCTTACAAAAAGTGTTTGGCTGTGGCAAAAGTTTTCTAGTCCATTTGAAATAGATTTAGAAGCCCACTAGGTCTGCACTTTCCAGAAATCTTGCCGGACACAATGGTGTGTCATCCAGACCCCGCCACCTCTGGGGGTTCCCCTGTTGAAGTACATTAGAGAAGAGGGAGGCCGCGCGGAAGCAGGTGTCAGAGTCTTCGCCATCCTGTTTGTTCATGCCATGGGTATTTGCTCTGGATTTGAAATCTGTACTTTGAAAGTGGCCTTGGGAAAGCAAATAATTGTGTGTGAATTTTCTTGTCGTTTGCATCACAAAATAATTCTCTTTATTCAAGTGGAAAAATTCTCATTGATTTTTTTGGATGTACAAAACTGTTTCTTGGAAGCCAAATTTCCTCTTGAAAATTACTCAGTAACCAAGTATATGTTGCGTTCTCCTCCTGTGCCCAGAGCTCCTGCAGAACACATCTCTCTGTCCCTGAGTAGATGCCTTTTAGTATGTGAAACTGTGTACACATGTGTGGCTGTGAGAACCAGTTCAGAAATGCCTTAGATGAATGACATTGTGTAAAGCTATCTCAATTGATATCTACAGGCTATCACATCTCATGTTGTTGGTTCATGATCCAGGAAGTTTTGTCATGTGGTTACTTAAATTGCTGTTGGAGTATATATATTTTTTCAATTCTTTGGGAAGAAAATTGTTTTAATCTCTTTCGCCCCAATAAATGTGAGCAGGAAACCAAGCGCGTTAGGCTTTGTTCTACACAATGCTCAGTTTTATTCTCTAAGAACCACCTAAATCACTATGAAATCCCAGACTCAGAATTTACAAAAACAACCAAAATTTATGTCTAGGTAATGGTTCTTGGTATTGCGTTTCTTGAAGAAACAGGAGAAGTGCAATGCTGTCACTCAACGCAGACTTCATCATGCTGTGTGGAGAAGTTCACATCAGCAGCACCCAGGTCGTCACCACCCAGAGAAGCCGTCAGTAATGACACATCTTTAGCCATTCGAAACAACCACACCACACAGTCACTGCTTTGTGTCAAAGTAGAGTTCAGTAAAAATGACAATTAGACTAAATTCCAAGAGCAGTTCTAACCTTCCTAAAACCTCTTAGAAGGATGGGTTCCCTTGTTATGAATTTAAAGAAAGGAATTGTATGAGGGTACTAGCTTATGGTTATTTCCATTTGATTAGTATTCGGGGCAGGATTTCCCTAAGGTTGAGAGCCAAAAGCTGGTTGTAGAGACACAGTGAGGCCTTGTGTCTCTACAGGGCTGAAGACTCATTTTCTTGAACTGGTGTTGCCTGTTTGCTAAATGTTATATTCCCCTTGCAGTAATACCCTAACATTTGCAATCAACTGACTATTTAAAAAAAATTCACTTTGTAATAATTCAGTTTGTGGGGAAAAGCAGTAAGATCATGTAAAACATTTGGGGTTATAGTTTTTTAATTTTCTTAATCATCTCCTAGAATGCCAACATTATTGAATTTCCAAAGTATGCCTGCTATTTTCTAAGCTTCAATTTGCATTCCCAAAGAAATATTGAATGAACTGTTTCATAAAGCACTGAGTTTAATCAGTGCCCTAGCCAGCAAACTTGTTGCAATGTAAATTATGCATCTAGTGAATCTGGAGAAGAACTATGATTAGGTTTTTCTGCAATTCACTTGTTAGATAATAAATATATTTTATCTTTAGGCCCCAAAGATCATGTCCAACTCTAGATTATGAGAGAGAAATGTGTTTCTTATAATTATTATAGCTTTAAGGAATTATAATTTTTTATATTTTTACATAAATTATTTAAAGAACTTGGGGAATCTTCCCACGAGATGATCCATATCCATTTCTCAGAGAAAGCAATGGGCTAGTGTTCTTGTCAACCCAAGGGTCAGATATTGAATGGCAACCAGAAAAAGAGTACAAGCCTTCCTGAAAGGATTACAGTGCCCTTTCCATACCTGATCACACACACACACACACACACACGAAGTTATCATAGTCAAAGTTTCCTTGTGTAACAACATTCCCAGAGTAGGTGGTACCCATGAGATCAAGCCAATCCTCTATTCCATGATCCCTGCGGCTAACCTGGAAGAGGACAGGAGATGGAGGGTGATTTGCTAGAGAAATAACAAGGTCATGTGCATCTGGCTTGCTAATGTCAGAACACAACACTCACCAAGGCCACATACTTCAAACGCAGCAGAGTGCTTGCTTCTTTCCTAAAAATACATTTCTATAGTTCCCTTTTCATGTTTATATGCCAGACTCAGAGATATAGTTAACTCAGATCCAAATCCTCTCCTGGAAGCATTACTAACTTGTGCCTCAATGATTTATGTGTGGCTTTGAACCAGCTGACAGTGTCAGATACTAGAAATGAGGTTCTAATGAATGTACAGAATGATTTTCTGATGTATATGAAATTGTACTTTACATTCCATTTTCTGCCTTTGTAGTTTCAATTTTAACAGTGTTATATTGATTCTCATTTTTGCTTTTGTTCCTCAAGCAATAACCAGTTTTGTTGCAATAGGATCCTGCACATTGTTTATTAATTCTGGTACCTTCATGTATACCCAATATTAACATATACAGCCATGAACTGGAGAAGCAAGAACTATTCCTCATCCCTCTGCATAGAGCAGCTTGTTGCTCCTGAGCCAGTGACATCACTGAGGTCTGTGGGCAGTTGCTTTTCAGCATTCATACTGAGTGTAAGTTAGACTGGCTTAAATTCAAACACATCCTGTTAATAAAGAAATTTCTTACCCCTAAAGCCACAAATTAAAAGAATTTTTTGTAGAACTTACTACCAAATCCCATGAAAACTGCCTTCACATAAGGGTCCTCTCCCTTCATTCCTGGTGAACCAACTGACAACTTTGGGCACAGTGGTGGTTCTCTTGGTGTGGATGGCACACAGATGAATATCGTCAAGAGGGCACTTCTCCTGTCAAACTTTCCCATCATTGATCTTAGGAGCAGTCTGATTAGTTCCAGCTATTTCTTTTCACCCAAAGAAACAAAGACAATACTTTCCCAGGAACCATGAAACCACTCTGTGCCCCGAATTTTTTGTATGCTAATTAAAGTCAGACCAGGCACTTGGTGAAGAAACTAAGCCCATCTTCCAGCTCTGTATTGGCCTGGTGTGATCCAAGAGTATGTATCTCCTCTTGGTGCTGGGAGTGCATGGGGGGCTGACATTAATACTCCTGTACACATTCAAATAAGCATTAGGCTTCCTTGAGGTGAGTTATAAAACGGATCATTGATTAGCATGGACTTACGTTTTGAACCCAAGCCAATTTGTTCAAGAGCAAACACATTTTTAAAGTCTACCCAGAGTCCTAGCCAGCATCAGACAGGCTTGTTCCGAGTTCCAGCTTGGTGCTGGGACTTTGACACACCAGGGGCACGTGAATGAGTACCAGGAGAGGGCTGGACAATAAGATGTCACAATATATTTGTCCTCCCTGCCCTCTGCCAATCCAGGAGGTGTCCGATTAGGACTGATCTTGCAACAAGAAGGCTTCAGTTCTAGCCTGGCTCCACTCTTGACTGCTGGTGTGGTCTAGGGGCAATTGTTCATTATATGTGTCATTTGGTCAGTTCAGCAGAACTGGGTGGAATCCTTAATGTCAAGGTGCTTCTAAGTGGTGTTTGTTAGGGAGACAAGAGGAGTGAGAGCCACAATGGCATGCGCACATGTCTCGGTATGGTGCAGGATGAATGCTGAGCCAGTGTTGTGCCGCAGTTTCCTCTAAAATTGAAACATTCCATCCCGAAAGGGAAGCTCCTTAAAAGCAGGAAGTCTATATCCCAATGTCATAACTTCACATACCTGTGGACAAAAGGAGGCAGATTAACAGTACTGGGGACCAGGTCTTGTCCTAGATTAGAAGCCTATGGTGTGTCTCTCCTTACCTTCCCATTGGTTGGAACCATGTCCCATGCCCTGCCTTCTCTGTAGGCAGTCTGGGGAAGTGCAGCTGTAGACTATCCAGACTGTCGTGGCAGACAGGTATTTATTTTGATAAGATGTGAGGGGATTGAGGGGATTGAGAGGGTTGCTGGGAGAACTGGCTAGAGTGGCCAGTTTTGCTTTCAGGTAGAGCTAGAACTCCATCTCCTGATATCCACCTTAGGTCATAGTGAAGCTCTGTAAAGCATCCTTAAAGAGGAAGACTGGGGTACAGTTCAGTGCAGGGCTGCTGTCCAGAGTATGTCTCATCCCCATTACTGACCAACAAGTAAGCCATCAAGCCAAGAAAAGCCCAAACATGACTGCCAATGGGGGAAGTACAAGCGTGACCACAGGATAACATCTTGGCCACTAATGGGACCTCTCTATGATGGTGGGGCCAGAAAAGGCCATGCAGGCTGCTGATGGAGAACTGTCACCAACATCCCTGCTTGACTATGGACCCTGCATGCTGAAATACCAACATGCTACACAAGATCTGCTTGTTTGTACACTAGTTGGCTCAGCTGTCCTGGGTAGGACCAACAGCCTTCTGACTGGATTTAAGGACTCCTCCACAAGACGGGGGAGTTCATGTGTGTTACTGTAAGCCAGGACAAAACCCCGAGGCTAGGGAGGTCATAGGTCCCAGTAGGAAGCAACTTTTATCGTTTTTTACTACATGGGTGTGATGTGCC